>NC_091757.1:27687366-28033616 GCF_043380555.1 Nothobranchius furzeri | reverse complement strand
GTGGGTTACCTCTGCATAATGCTGTTATCATACAGCTCTCCCTCGGGGGTCAGCATTATGTTGTACTCTTCCCTGGTGACCTGAAGCAGAGCCGGCTGAGAAAGGCCCTCGATGACATGGCTGATCACCCGCGGCAACAACGTGTCGGGTGAAAGAACACAGAGAGCTCCGACAGCATTTTTCACCGCCTGTCGTAAAGAAGACGAGCGGTAAACGTGATATTTATTCCATCTATCGAGCAGACGCATAGATCACGTGAGGGTAAGGAGAGATCATCAGACCTGGCTATCAGCGTTCACCTCCAGCAGTTGTGGCAGAATGGCTTCAAGATTTTTTTCAATAAACGCCTGTGCTGAGATGTTCATGGACGAGAGCAGAACTGGCCAGAAGCCAGAGCGAGCTTGAACTGGAGGAGAGACGAACACATGAACAACGTCAATCTCCTGTCTGTTTAGAAGACAGGGTCACTACAGCGGGACACCAAAGGCTTCTGTACTTATTGAGGGATGATGGGCGACAATAAGGGTCTCCATTGCCAGCTTCTCTGCTTCAGCCGCGTCCCCCCACTGGCTGGCAGCGGAGCAAACGGCACTCAGAGCGTCCAGCAGGACACGAGGGGGAATATAGCTGCGCCCCGTCTCTGTTAGCTCTCCTGACTCTGAAACCAGGACGTCTGCAGGCAAAACCTGAAGGATTTACAATAAATGTTCGATGTGAGAATCATATTTATGTTAACAAGTAGGGTTGGGCATCGTTTGAATTTGAACAATTCCAATTCCTCATTTCGATTCTGGTTCTTATCGATTCCCGATTCCGATTCTTTCGAGTGGCAGGATCCAAAAACATTTTAAGTATTGAAGGAGCCAGATATCCACAGGTCTTGATGAAATAATCTGAACTTCAACATGAACTTTAATTCTATGAACGATAAATAGGCATATCCCGTTCTGATATGGATTATTGGATATCGGCTCAAAAACACTATTGGATTATATCGGACTGCATCAAAAATCTCCACTACTCGCAGTACGCTCCACTTTTATATCCATTCCAGCAATTCTATCCATCAGCGCCCAGATCCAACATGCAAAGTCCACGTGATCAGAACAGTGTGTTCTAGTAAAGTAGCAAGGAACGATGTCGGCCATGTGGCTGTGTTTCTCGTTAAAGTCCGAAAAAGACAGTTTGGCTCAGCGCAAAACTCGTCATGCGCACGTTTCCTGTGGTGGAATTACTGCTGCTGGCTATAGTTTGTTGTTTGAGTAATATAACTTCCTCAAGCCTTTCATACATTCCACACTAGGAAACAGGTACAAGTATGTATGATTTGAGTTGATATCATATCGGGTTGATATTGGTATCGGGCAATACTGAAGGTATCGGTATCGTATCGGAAGTGAAAAAAGTTGTATCGGGACATCCCTACCAATAACATCACCTTCATTTAGAAAAGATGTATGTTTTCATGAAAAGTAAAAGACCTGCTGCACAACCAGTGTGTTTGTTTCTGACCACAACCCAAGTATGGGAGCTGAAGAAGCAATAAGAGGCTAAATGTTCAACGTAGCCAGAAAGGTCCAGCCGTTTCCAGCTACAGCCATCAGGATGACGGAGAGTCTACGCCCACATGCTGCGGCAGTGATTCAGTCAGAAGGGGAACAAACTTAACCGTAGCCGCTGTCAGTAACAATCTAACGGATTTAAAACGCTAAAACTCACAACAGACTAAATAGTTCAAAAAAGAAATTGAAATTCTCACAAATTTACGTGTTGTGCTAATTTTAATGATTTTATTTATTTATTTATTATCCCAATCGGCTCCTAGTGGCAGAGCCCGGTGTGGTTCACCACAGAGAAAGGCTGATCTACCACGATGACTTTAATTATGTTACAGGTTATCGCTCAGCCTTCTGATGCTCACGCTCACACAGATGAGTGTTGGTGAGTGGCTGCACGTGACTGTTGATGCTTCGTGTGTTTTTATTTCTGCAGTGAGCCAAACTCGCCTCACACTAACCAGAGTTTGTTCTTTAAGAACAAAATCTGCCGTGGCGACACATTTTAACGAGCTTCCTCCTCTTCGTATGTTTTGCTGCAGGAATGAAAGTTTACATCACAGAGAAAGTACATTTCTGCTGCTGCTGTCACTCTGGGGGGGTCGATGCTGTTCTCAGGCTCTCTGCGGGCTGCAGCGTAGGAGCGACAGACACCCTGTGGGATCAGCTCTAGCAGATCACGTTTTTTTCACGGAGATCAGCCGTGAAGAAACTTTGAACGGTTCCGGGAAAAAGTGCCAATCGATGCTTGGTGCCCAACCCTATTAACAAGAGTGGATATAAAGATAATGGATGTGGTACCTTGTGCTTGTTAATGACCACTCTGAGTTCTCCCAAAAGGCCGTGGGCGAGGTTGGAGCCCCCCAGGGAGGACAACAGCTTCCTCACTGCCAGCTGCGCCCTCTTCCTCACGCGCCAGCTCCGAGACAGCAGCACAGCAACAATGGCGTGATGATACATCCTAGAGAGGAGCAACATCAGACCCTTATTAGAGGTCATGAGCATGCACGAGCACAGCGGTTTCCATCCCAGCTTCACATCGACTGGAAATGTGGCGTCAACCAAGTCTGTCAGCTAGGACTACACAAGGTAACACTGGATAACCCTTTGGATGTAAAGAGAGTTTGGTTTGAGAAGGCTCTGGTCTGTCAAAGATGATGAGCCTTCAAAAAATGAAATGGACATCGTTTTGATTTCAGGTGGTTTGTCAAAAGTGTTTACAGACTCTAAATGTGAAATGGCCTGTATTTGGGCCAGCAGCAGCTCAGGAGGTAGCCACAGCTGTCCCGGGGCGCACTGACAGAAACGAGTGCCGAGCACCGGCACCACCAGTCCCCCCGACCACCAGCAGAAGCCAAGGTGGGTTAAGTGTTTTGCCCAAGAACACAACAGCAACATTCTCTGATGGAAGCCAGGATCGAACCTGCAACCTCCTGATTACTGCTGTTATGGCTGCCCGTACATTTCCTACCGCTGTGACTGTATCATGATACAAGAAAACACAGATTAGAAGAATGTGGGAGTTTCTCAATGCCAAGGAACCTCGCTTTGATGTCTTGGCTCAGCCCCGGTTGCCTAGGAGATACGTCATCAGGAACCGCCAAGACGTGTTCCAATGTTCGTGTTCTACCCAGGCGTGTGTTCTCCATTTGTTAGCTGTTTAGCTAGCTGAGCAAGGATACACGAGAGGTGTCTTATAGCCAAGCCTTGATCAAAAGTTTCCCAGAATGCACCGCAGTATTTTCAAAAGGACGGCGGATCAGAAGCCGGCAGCAACTTCGGGGGCAAGTTTCAAGTTTAAATGCAAGTAAACTAATTAAAAATGTTTTTTTAGAACCAAAGAAGTTATCTATGGTTGGTTAGTTGCAGCTTGGGTGGCTAGCGGGTAATAACTCACTTACATTTTTAATTTATCAAATATAAACACAATTGAAACTAATACGTATAAAATATAATGTTATCACCCGTGTCACGTGACATAACGTGACCGCTGCGGACGCCGCGGTCACGTGATGCAAGTCTGTTCCATTAAACTATTTTCTTTGACCAAGGAAGGACAATGTCCTCGTAAGCAAGGCGCCTGGCCTTGCAAGACATCGCCTCACAAGGCCAGGTGCCTTGACACTGAGAAACACCCTGTATTTGACCTCCCGTGGTACGTAAACCACCAACAGGTTCACTGTCAACCAGATGGCAGGAGTGCAGCACAACTTAAAGACCAATTTCATTCATGAATGTGTTGTGAGTCAATCTCTGTGAGGGGGGGGGGGGGGGGGGAAGTCCGGCACTCATGTTTCAGGAAGTAAAGGTAGCAGGGCGAGCAGAAATGACAGGATTTGGACTCTTCATTTCCTGATATCCGTACATCTCTCCTCTGATTGGCTAACAGCAACACGACTATTTGCTCTCCAACGTTGCTGTTTTATCTCCACAAATAACACAAGCCTGGAGGAGTTCTGCTGTGTGGTGGAGTTGCTAATGCTAATGTTAGCCTCTTTTGGCTGAGACGTTCTTTTCTGGACCCCGTCTCGAGTCAATATAACGTGCAGTCAGGGTTTTCTGTTCTGAGCGTTCCCCCGTCTCTTTTCTACCAGCAGCTAATGCAGGAAATAGGGGTAGAAGACTTTTCACCTTCTGCCTACATAAGAAACTCAGAGTGACCGATTCTATTTTTTAAAAAAAAGAGTTAAAATCGGTTTCTCAGTGAACTTGGTCTTTAAAGTTTTGTTAATATCACAACATGGCCTGTATAGATCGCAGGGTTAGAAAAAAAACTGCAATACGAGTTTCTTTCAACATCGTGAAGTCCTAAAGTCAGCAAAAGACGGGAACCGCTGGATGTTTGAATTAAACTCTGAAAATCCTTTTAACGCCGGGGACACACCAGCCGCGGAAGCGCCGCGAAAATGGGACCGCCTTCATTCGGCGCCCTTGTTAAGCTATTCTATAGACCACAAGGGCCGCGGCCGCCGAAGCGCCGCAAATCGCCTCGCGCCGGCGAGCGCTGTGCAGCGATCATTTCGGCGTCGGCTCTATTTTTTTTCGCGAGCCGCGGGTGAATCGCGTCAATTCTAGCAGGAAGTCAAACCTAGACATAAGAGGCAGGCCGGTAAAGTTAACAAAATAAAGCATTTCAAAATAAAATTCCGCAATAGTCAAATGTGTTCGTAATCAGACACTGCAGAAAAACCACACGAACACGCACACACATCGAACTTGTGTGTGTGACCACGTGAAGGGGTGAGTGGTTTTGGGTGTCTTTTCACCGGAGCGAACAGGACAGAGAGGCAGAAAGTCTGAGGCAAGCAGTTAAGATGGATGACTTTAAATTAATTATGGAAGTTGAGAAACACAAGGAGCTGTACGACCCCCGAAAAACGATTATTTACGTACCCATTTCAGAAGAAACTGCTAGGATGCAGCTGCAGAATTGGAGCGGGTTCCAAGAGATTCAACTGGCAGAAACAACTGGTTCATACCATAGGTTCACTCACTCACACACACACACACACACACACACACACACACACACACACACACACACACACACACACACACACACACACACACACACACACACACACACACACACACACACACACTCAAACGTAGAGGAGAAGAGCTGAGAAAAGGCAGAGAGGAAATGGAGGACACCAAGTGTTTAAAAGAAAAACTACAGCTGAGTCGAGGCGCGTCTGATCTGAACTGAGGAGCGGCGAGCAGCGGCCGAATTTCGTGAGCGATTCACTTCTCGGCGCTTCCGCGGCCGGTGTGTCCCCGGCGTAATGGATCCACAACTGGGTAACGTCTGGAGTTAACCCAACACAATGAAACCTCCTGGTTTTCACCTTTATTCATCACAAATTGAAATAAAACAAGTTTCCCAGTAGACTACAGTTTATCAAACCACCAGTAAAGGCTTGGACCTGGAGGACACTAAACTACAGCAGAGGTGGAGTCTGTTCTGCTCTGGTGAGATATACGCCGTTTTAAAGCGGTCTTAAAAGAACATGTTCACACTCACTGTGCTTTGCTGGTGTTCAGTCGGTGGGCGTGGTCTAGGAACAGCCGTTCACAGAGCAGCAGCACAGTTAGCAGAGCTGGAGACACAGTGTAGTCCAATCAACCCGTCATGAAACATCTCATCAGGATTTACAGCCAAAATCTTATTAAACATCAACAGTCTTACTCTCTTCACTGGCCTGAGAGAGAAACTTCTCTGTGGTGAATAACGGCTTCTTCTCGTCAAGTATCAGGCTCCAAAAGCTGCTGAATTTAGCTTCTAAAAAAAACCACACCGTAAAAACGCACACTGGTTAGCCTCGACTCGTCCCGAGGCCCACTAAGGGCACCACGACTGAAACTAGAACTCACCCGTCTGAGTCTCCAGAAGAGCCAGGCGACTCAAAAGAACAGATGCTGCCACACCCTCAGCCAGCAGAGCATGCTGGGAGATTTGTGCAGCAGCCTTCTCAGTTGTTTGGAGGAGCAAGGGTATGAAGTCTGAGGCTTGGCTCAACGTGTCACCTACACACAGGAGAAGAAACCAGAGGTCATGACTGCAGTTTCAGGAGCTGCAGGTCTTACAGCCTAGCTCTCTCTGTGACTCTGACCTTTGAAGGCCCCCAGCATGGCCTGAAGGTAGGCATGGCGAACCAGAGGGGTGGAGGTCTTGAGAGTGAAAGCTTTCTTCAGCCAGTCCAGCAGAGCGGTGGGAACCTCCACACCAAGCCGACTGCTCCACTGAGACAGCACCGACACCGCATGCACCAAGGTGCCCTCGTGAACTAAAACCAAAATTCAGTGCTCAGTTAGCTTAAGACAGACTCTCCACGTCTCCGGCTTTGCACCAGGGAGCAGCTGAGGAGGAGCCGTACCTTCTTGTTGTAAATAAGGGACGAACATGACCGCAACGGCAGAGCTGAGAGTCTGGCTGGAGGTTCCTGACACGGCGTGATGGCTGCAGCTGGCGACTCCTTTTAGAGAAAAATATATAAACATATTCATCCATCTTCTCTCTCATGACTATGACATGCGTTAGAAAGGCTGTTCACCTGACAACACGCTTATTTTTTGGGCAACAGCGGTGAGCTTCCCCTCAGATCCTGGAACAGACAGTGTTTCAGGTCAGCAAAGGAAAAACAGGCTGGGAAAGCATCCCACCTCGGCTGTTCGATGACTAGCTCACCGCTGAGGATCTTGAACAGATGCGTGACAATATCCTGCACAGCGCTGGGATCACTGCACTGCTTGGCCAGGTTCTGCATGGCCTGGACCGCCTCCTCCATCAGCTGGGCATTATTTGCCTTCAGCTGGCCTGAAACACAAGCAGACATCAGACTCCGTTTACACTCCCCACCAGGCACACCAACCTCACAGCTGGGTGCCGTTTTAAATCCACCGTTCTTACTGGCTATGGCCTTTCCGATATCCATGGCGTACTGACTAAGATCCAGAGTGACAGCAGACAGCAGGCAGGAAATGGCTGCAGAGACACAAAACACCATCCTGATCTACTGCACGAGTCCAACATGAGGAGACCATCTAGAGACAGTGTCTCACTTTGCATAGCATTCTCTGGGCTGCGGAGCATGGTCTTCTGCAGGGCAGGCAGCAGGAGCTCCTTAAAATCAGAGTGGGTCACGTGACGCAGTAACGAGCCACTTTTGTCCAAAATGTGCTGCTGTGGCTTTGTCTTGCTCATAAGCACTGATTTAATGTAGAGGTCCAGCAGGGGGCTCTGAGGCACAGCAGAAACAAAATTATGGATCAAAACAGGAAAGAGTCCAGAGCAAGGTCTAGATTAAACCAAATGCATTCACCTTATGCTTCTCCAGAGTGGCCTTCTCCTTCTGAGCAGTGCAGAAGTCCAAACACACCCCCAGCATCACCAGAGTGGTAGGGCTCTGGTCCAGAGTCAGCAGTGTGCCGATGTAGTGGCTGACCAGTCCGGGTTTCTGGGAGAGACAAACAGAACCTTGAGCCCGTCTAACGTTCACCTGGGTCGAAAACTCGTGATGAGACCGGCCAGGTGCATCTGTTCATACCTGCACCCTACCCCGACAATGCAAGCTGCAGCTCTGACGGTGGGTGTTGTGGTGACCTTTGACCTTTACATATTGCACATATTTTAATTGCTACAATAATCTGTTGGAATCATTTTAAAAATATTGTGATTTTTAAATTTTTTTGCAAAATGCAAACCTTTTTCTACCATGAGGTTTACTCAGTCTCTGTGCTGCGAAAAACTGAAAAACATAATAAAACGACAGAAATGATGAGAAAATTATTAAAGATCATCATTTAAATGATTAGGAATGATCAGAATCCACAGAACTCAAAAACATCTGAAGATATTCCAAAGTACTGTAGTCATCCTGTTATTGTTGCACCGGTACCGCTGCTCTACGTTGGTTTTGATTAAATGTTTATAGTTTGTGTGAGTTGGAGCTGCTGGGAGATGCAGCTGTATCTCACCCAGAGCTGTGAATCGTGATAAAACAGTCTCTCAAAAATGACAGACCATCAGATGTGTAGATCGTAAAACGGTCTAAAATCGTCATATCGCCCAGCCCTAATCTCACCTGCTTGCTGCTCCACTATAATAAACCACTATTAAGCTCAAAATGTGGTTCCACCTGTGCTTTAGTGCTGCAGAAATGTTACAAAACGATGAAACGTTCTCATGTCGCATTTGTACTCCAGCTTCCTCCGAGCTTCGTGTGCCCAGATCTATAAAGAACATGTTGCTGCTGCAGCGAACAAAGACGATCTCTGGTGAATTATTGAATAAAAATGTCCGTCACAGACAGCAATCAGCCGTTTGTGGTTTTTCAGGAGTTTCTTTAAGCAAGTCACCAGACCAGAGTCCAACTCCACTCACAATTCCTGTTTGAAAAATGTGCCACAGTGAGGCGTTGCCTGGCAGACCGAGAGAGTGGAGCCGCACAGGCTCACAGCGGCATTGTGACATCATGCGGTACCAGCTAACGTCACAGAGGCAATAGCGATGACGGGTTTAAATTCAAATGTAGTGCACAGCTTTTACCTGAAGAGGGCGCAACACTGACAGCTTTAGGCAGAATATTTCAATTTTAAGGTGCACTAAAGTGCCAAATTATTGGGTACACGTGTCAACAGCACGATTAGAAACTCATTCACATAATTTATTAGCAAAACAAGTAGATTTGGGGGTGACTTGCTCTTTAATGACGTTTTTGCACGTTTGCAGGAGAAGCACTTGGATCAGCATGTATGATGATTGTAAGGGGACAAAAAACAAGTCGTAATGTCTGTTTTCACAAACACGGTTATATTGCAGAACCGTTATATTGTATAAATGCATAAGGCCGTAGCATACTTGTGGCCATTTCCTATCAGAAAATATATTCATGCAGCTTATTTTATGTCTTAACAGGGTTAAAAGCTGTCTGTGTTTATCTTAAACTCTGAACACGTCA
Organism: Nothobranchius furzeri; assembly: GCF_043380555.1. Taxonomy (NCBI): domain Eukaryota; kingdom Metazoa; phylum Chordata; class Actinopteri; order Cyprinodontiformes; family Nothobranchiidae; genus Nothobranchius; species Nothobranchius furzeri. Next base: position 28,024,600 of record NC_091757.1, on the reverse strand, counting down.
AATTCAACTAGAAAATAAACACGAGTCTCAGAAACAACTGATAACCGTGTTATTTAGTGGTTTTATTGTTTGATTTGACAAACTTTAAGCTGAAAACCACTGTGAGGTGTTGAAATAACAGTTATTTGCACCATGCACGCTCCCACAGCCTGCGAGCAGTTTTTGGCATCCATCTCTGTGACTGTGATTGTTCAAATGACGACGCGCGGCACGCTCCAACAAAGACTGTCTGTGAACAAGATGGATTATCTTCCTTTATCTGAAAATGGATTTTTAGAACGATCAACGGAAACCTGACAAATAAGCCACCATACTTTGCTTCGAATTGGTGATTTTTACCGGTAAAAAACACGTTTGCAGGTATGATCTGTTACAACCCTCTGAAGTAGGGCTGCACAATATTAGGAAAACCTGCGATAACAGTGATTAATATTGCGATGATGATTTTACTTTAATAAATAAAAACTTAACTCAGGAACAAAAACAATCAAAACCAAAGAAATAAAAATAAATCATAAAAATGAGAAAAGCAGAAGATGTGAGGAAAGGGAAAAAGAAAATGAACAAGAAAAGGTCATAATCAGCGGATCCCAGGAAAAGCAGAATCAGCAGAAAGAGCAGAACAAAGCTAACTCAGGTGTTTGCCAACCATCTAAATGAAGTGCCATCCGCCTCTGGGGCGCGCATCTAACCTATGAGAACCCACCCAATTGGTCAAATGAGGGAGGAGCTCCATTTGATTTGTTCAAAAAAACATCAAGCTTCCGTTTGATTGACATAATGCATGATGTGTAGCAAACACTGTGATATTTCTCTGTTCTTTGCGATGTGCATATTGCGCATGCTGATATTGCGATAACGATATATTTGTGATATATTGTGCAGCCCTACTCGTAAGAATTGCTAAACTAACTCACTTCTTGCCAAAGGTGAGCGAGACTCTTCAGGCTTGATTTCTTAGCTGTGGCTTGGGCTCCGCCCACCACCTCAGCCACTAGGAGGCTCTGAACCTCCACCTGAAAGAAAGAAAGAAAGAACAGCTGGCAGATCACAAGTTGACCCCAACTTCCAAAATGAAAATAAAAGCATATTTTTTTGCCCCTCAGCGGGTAAATTCAGCTGCTCTTTCACTCACCATTTTCTTCCAGATGAGTCCGTCTCTTTTCTCTGGGGCAGAAAAAACTTTATGGACTAAAAGGCAAGTCCAGGACAAGCCGATGAAGGCAGCAGAACCTGAGCTTTTACTGTAAATAAAGTTAAAACAAACAAAAATGTAAAAGGAACCCTTAACAAGTGTCTCTTGACAAAGATAAGGCAATCATTGGATCTTTTTACTCTACAGGCTTTATGCTCCTTACTCCTGGTCAACATGTAACACAAACAAAACCAGTCCAATCCAGACATAACAACACATGCACTCTTCTGTGACTGATGGCTTAGTGAAGATCCAGTTACAATAGCTCTCAGATGAAAGCCCGAATCATAAACGCCTGGGGCAGACCTTGGCTCTCCATTTTTGCTGATGACTCCACTGTTCAGAAGGCAGTGGAGGAGGCTGGCCACCAGGACATCAGGATGAATCTCAGCCAGCTGCCCAATGACAGACAGCAGCTCTCTGCGTGATGCAGCATCCCTGAAAACCACAAGAAACATCACAGAATGCACAAAAAATCTGAACACAGTCACACAACATACAAATATTTCAATGGATCTCAATAAAAGAAGTCAGACCCACCGGTATCTGTGTGGAGTCATACAGAAAAGCTTGCACAGTCCTTTGACAGCGGGCTCTGGCACTTCTACAACAGAGAATATATTATTATTACAGTTAAAACAGCACGGCCCGGTGCAGAGGCTGCCAGAACAGAGTGCCTCACCCTTCAGACACTGTTTCAGGTCTCTGTAGATTTCCTTGCGCTCCTTAACGCTGGCTGTAGTCACTCTTACAGCAAACTTCTTCAGCGTGTCTGAAACCTAAAAAATAACAAGTTTACAGCAAAACATGAGACCACTAACCAAACAGCTGTTGCATGTTCCTGACTGACATCTGCAGTGGTCTTTAGCAGGCACGAGTGCCTCCTAAGTCATACTCTAGGGAATAAAAGCTCCAGCGCATTTGTTTCAATATGGGGATTGGAGGAGAAAGTAGATTCACAGGACAGGATTTGGAGTCTTATTTCCTGATATTTGGACATCTCTCCTCTGATTGGCTAACAGCAATACGACTACTACTGACTCTGTTTGCTCAGCAAAATTGATGTTTCATCTCCACAAATAACTCAAGCTTGGAGGAATTCTGCTGTGTGGTGGAGTTGCTACTGCTAACAGTTAGCTTCTACTAGTCAAGACATGCTCTGCTGTTTCTTGGACACTAAACCAACAACAGCCTTCCCAGTTGTGAGTCAAGATGGATGAGTCAATGAATGTTAAATGACAGTGCTGTCAGGCTTTTCTAATACTAGAGTTTCATCACCGTCTATGTTCCGTCAGAAGGACCTCTTTATATGACTTGGCTGAAATTAAGCTGTGTAGCCCTCTGACTGGGCCAGCTGGTGTGGTCGTCCTTCTGCAGCAATGATGAAGGTTTGAATCCCTCGTGATCACAAATCTTTGAGCAAAACTGACCTCCATTCACATCCATGTACATTCTACTGGTGGTGATCTTAGTAGCATTTGACTGATGTCCGTGACTGCAGACTTCACTAATCAGACATTTGGCTCAAATTTTACATTTTTTTATTAAACCAGCTCAGATTTGGCGACATAAATTTTACACTCTGACAAGCTAGTTTAGCAGACGGCTGAGCAACATTATGAGTGGCTACGTAGCTTAGCCCGCCTAGTGTTCAGAGTCCGGTTCTCTGGCAGCATGAGCAGCCTGTCGTCAGCAGCAGCTCCGCTAACAGCCCGCTAGCTAGCTGCTGCTCGTTTCAGCCACAGTTACACCAATAAAGCCGAAACACACCGACATACTTAAGGAAAACGGCGTCAGTGTCTCACTAAAACATCTTATAATGAGCCCATGACTCGTTCTCAAAGCTATTAGGTTATAATTAAACTATTCAACCACACAGACCTGCGTGTCCGCCGCCATATTGCCGGTCTTGTTGCAGGAAGAACTTCTTCGCGTCACTTCCGGGTCGTCGAAACGGAACCTGCCCTAGATTTCTTTTTTCTTTTTCTTTTTTCTTTTCCCCTTGAATACGCTTTATTGACAAAGCACATAACACAACTACAAAGAAATAACAAGCACAATGACACACCAAGGTCAGGGGGTTTCTATGGGAAAACAAAACAGTCTAACATCACATGATATTGAACAGGGAACATAAGTTTATGGTTTTGACAGCTTTCAAATTTTGAGAATGTTGTATGGTTTTTATATATTGTCTGGTTTCATTTTAAAAAGCACTGAAAGGAAGGTTTTGCATTAGAAAATTTCGACTATGTATATGAAATTTAGCTAATAATATCAATAAACTAATCAAATAAAATTTGTTTGCCCTGTGCTTGGGGTACTTAAAGACACCGAATAATATTTCCTCATAACAAAGAGAGAACTCAGAAAAGATTAAGGAAACAACAAAACCCAAAATTCTTGCCAGAAAAGATTTGTGTATAAGCACGACCAAAATAAATGAGAAATATCTTCCGTCACACAGTTACAAAATGTACAGTTAACATCAATTTCCTTTTTATAACGTATAAGAAAAGATCTGGTTGGGTAAAAACGATGAATAACTTTAAAAGATATTTCCTTTAGTTTGTTATTTAATAGAAATTTTGACGGTAAGGTCCAAATCTTCTCCCATTCGAGGTCCTGGTATAAGTTATTCCAGTAGGCGACAGCCGTTGGGACACAAGTTTTGTCTTTTTGAAACAGAGTTCGTATTTCACGGTTGTTTTTCCACTTTATAGCGGTAAAACACACCGGACCAACGTAAATAACAGTAGGATCCAGCGGTAAAGGGGTCAAATCATTAACAACAGGATCTCTAAACAACATTAAGACCCCAGCAGGGATAGCATCAAACACTATGGCATATTCCTTTGGTGTAACAGGAAGACCATATGTATTCATAAATTCTGAGCAAGAGAGTAAACCTCCAACAGGATTTATAAGTTGTGCAACTGTCAGAGTCCAAGCCCCCAGGCCGGGCTCTCCCAGCTGACCGGCTTCTGTCTCGGACCATTACCCAGCATGCCCCTCGCGGGGATTCCCTCCACGTTGCACCTGCGTCATCCATGTCTATATATGGAAGACGCCACACCGGCTCTTCACTCAGTCATCGTTCCACCGTGTTCCATGATCAGAGTATTCAGAAGCTAGGACAGTTAAACCTCCACCTTTCTAACTCAGACCTCATCCTTCCGTCAGCCTTTTCAGCACCGCTTGCAGCCAGCAGTCAGTAATAAAAGCTCTTACTCCCGAACCCAGTCTTCGAGTCTTGACAGCAACACTATGAATCCCATTATCAAACCAGTTAAAACACAGACTTATGTTTGTATAAAATGTCTCTATTGTTCCAAATATAGTATCTATGTGGAGAAAAGTTGTGTTTATAAATCAATGACCAGGAAAGAAGCATTTGTTTATGAAAGTTGGATAGTTTAAAAGGGATTTTATCGATATTGTAATTACAAAGCAAAAGGAAGTTAAGACCACCAATTTTTGAAAAAATATAATTGGGAATAAAGTTCCAAATTGAGGCTGGGTTCCTGAAAAGTTGTTTAATCCAGTTTATTTTAAACACATTATTTAATGAGGAGAAATCCAGAAAGTTTACTCCACTATGTTGGTATGAGTTGGATAAAACTGATCTTTTAATATAATGAATTCTATTCTTCCATATGAAGGTATAAAGAAGTCTGTCAATGTCTGCCAGGGTTTCTTTATTTACATCAACAGACAAAGCAGCATGAGTTAGACGGGATAAGCCCTCTGCTTTTGTCAGTAAAACTCTCCCTTTAATGGATAAATCCCGCTGCAGCCAAGCATTTAGCTTACGTTGTGTTTTGTCCAAAATTGGAATGAAATTAAGGGAGCAACTGGTGGATTGATTTTTATTAATGATGATACCAAGGTAATTGACAGACTCTTTCACTGGGATGCCAGCGATAGATAGACTGCTACAATTTCTAAGGGCAAGCAGTTCACATTTGCCAATGTTTAGGTGGAGTCCTGAAGCTAAAGAAAAGGCATTAATTGTGTTAATAGCCATTTGCACCTGTGAAGTATTTTTTTAAAAAGAGAGTGGTATCATCAGCAAGTTGACTAATGAATTTTTCTTTATCCGCAATTGTTATACCTTTCAGAGGGCTGCGTCTAATATAATCAGAAAGGAGTTGGGCACAGATGAGCAGTGTTGGGCAAGTTACTTCAAAACTGTAATGCATTATTTATTACTTGTTACCCTCATTTTAACGTAATTCATTACATTACAATATTACTGATTTTAAAATGTAAGGCATTACACTACTTTTGCATTACTTTAAGTTACTTTCACCAGAACAACTTCAATATGAATCTGGTAATGTGACGCTCAGTGAGCTCATGACATATATGTGGAAAGTGATGTGGTATCTGAGCTAGGATTGCTGTTAAAAACAGTCAGATATAATAACAGTGCTTTAAAATGATTGTTTATTAAATAAAAGCAACAACAATCTTTATTCTCAGCACGCTGCCATCTTACATTAACTGAGCAGGGAGTGAGGTGGTGGGGGCTCCAAGCCTATATTTGCCTTGGTCCCCAAATGCCTTGATACGGCCCTGGATGTGGGACTGACTTCTGGGATGATCTGATTCTATCCCATGTATACATATTAAATGCTTATATATTATTGCTTTTCACTGGTAAAAATGTGTGTTGGGGATAAATCTACCTACTTTTTTCTTTTCAAGCATTTTGTTTTGTTTTCTTGCTTTATTTGAATAATTTCCGGCCCTTTCTCTCTCTAACCTTCCTGCATGCTGCATGTTTTCTCCGTCTTCCAGAAAAAACTGTAAACTAGATTTCCTACTTTCTAACTAATCAGCCAAAGGGATCTACTGAACGCAAAAAAAGCTTAATATGCGCTGCGCTCCAGCAGCAATGAGCTGAAATCACCGGGGCACAGATTATGAACTCAGCTGAAAAGTACATGAAGTACCAGAGAATATGGGCTGATATAAACGATCGCAAACGAATGACTTTGTTTTGGTGGAGCGATTTTGTGAATATAACAGCGCAGGACACAGCTGGAGTATTTCAGCCGTTACCGCTGCGTCCTCTCTGCTCATAGAATGCCCGCAAAGCTGAGTCCATAAATGACGTCATATATGCAGATACTGGATCTTTTTTCAGGCTTCCCGCAATTAGAATTTTTAGGAAACCCACATCTTGATTCTGGGTTTAAAAATGCATTGTAATTACCGCATTACTGACAATTGTACCGAGTAAATATTACCAGTTTCTTTCCATGTAATGCCTTACATTACCACATTACAGCAAAAGCAATGCATTACAGTGATTAATTACTTTTGTACCGCGTTACTCCCAACACTGCAGATGAGAAATAAGTATGGGGAGATGGGGCAGCCTTGCCTGATACCGCGGTTCAAGTTAAACCTAGGTGACGTACCTGCTTGTAGTTTGATGGAACAATTTGCATTTTTGTACATTGTTTTAATTGCATTCTGAAAATAAGAACCAAAGCCAAATTTGTCCAAAGCCTGAAAAATAAAACCATGTTCAATCGTATCAAACGCTTTGCAAAAATCTACAAATAAGATAAAGCTATCATCCTCACACAAATCTGCATAATCAATTAGGTCAAAGACAAGTCTAATGTTGTTGGATATGTGTCTGTTGGCCATAAAGCCAGACTGAGTTTCATCAATAATAACATTCAAAACAGCTTTCAGTCTTTGGGCAAAAACCTGGGCTAGGATCTTATAATCATTATTAAGGAGGCAAATTGGCCTCCAATTATCAATATAAGTGGGATCTTTCTTTGGCTTTGGGATTGTATACATTAAGAAGAAATGGAGCGAGTTGATCAGCAAAAGTAATGTAAAATTCAGAGGTTAAGCCATTGGTTCCTGGGGATTTATTAAGTTTAAGACGTCGAATAGCAGGTAGCACTTCACTAATAGATATCGGCCTATCACAGAAACTCATCTGATCTTCTTTAACTGTACGCACATCAGGGATTTGATCCATAAATTTCAGAGCACCACTCTCATCAAACTCTGATTTGTATAAATCTTAAAAAAAATTAGAGACTTTTCGGGGGGTCATCAGTTATAATACCATCAATATTAAGTCTCCGAACAGAACTGAATTTAGAACGAGATTTCTCTCATTTATAAAAATAGGATGAGTGTTGTTCACCTTCTTCTAGCCATCTTCTCCTTGATCTCACAAAGGCTCCCTCTGCTTTCAGTTTATAAATATCATTTAACTTACTCTGTTGCAAAGCTAATTCGGTTTTATCTTCTTCAGATGGGTTCTCTGGTGGGATCTGAGTGAGAGCAGACATCCTAGTAATTACATTGATTTCTTCCTTTTTCCTTTGTTTTGCTGCAGATGAGCCATACTCTCTCAAATATTTAGCGGTTTCAAATTTAAAGAGTTCCCAATTTTGACAGTAGAGATGACTGGTTAGGGCTTTATACCAGACATTTTTGATTAATGACAAAATATCTTCAAACACTTTTTCATGTTTTAGAAGGGAATCGTTGAGTTTCCAGTAGCAGTTCCTACAAGTTTGGGCAGCATTAGCATTGAAAAAGACCTGAAGTGATACCGCTTTGTGATCCGTGAGTGGAGTTGGCATTATATTGGTTATAACAATATTCCTATTTAAGCAATCAGAGATTAACCAAAAGTCAACATGGGATTTAGAAGAGTTGGATTTGTTACTCCATGTAAATAGTCTGGCTTTAGGGTTTTTACTCTCCAAATGTCTATTAAATGAAATTTTTGCATGAATGTATTTAAACAACAGGACAGAGTTATTTGAGCTAGGTGACCATCTGTCCAGTGAAGGATCTAGAGCAATGTTAAAATCACCTCCAACTAATAACAAGAGATTAGGGAATTTGGATAACCAGAACAAAATGCGTGTTTCAAGGGCATCCAGTAAGAAGTCATTACCAGACTTAGAATTATAACCATACACGTTGGCAAGAAGAAGAAATGTACCATCAGTGTTGATGATCATTAACACAAAGTGTCCTTCTGAGTCCATTTCAGAGTGCACAACGTTTCCATTAAATTTGTTCTTCATAGTAATAACTCCTGCCGATCTTTCTGAACCATGTGAAAACCTGTCACGGGGGGTTGGGCAGTAACCCAATCGCAGGAATATTAGTCCTTAACCAGTGTTCAAAAGTTTTTTAATAACAAAATTTCCTCCACTGACTGTGGGAACCAAAAACAAAAACCAAAATCGATCCATAAACAGACAACTAGAAAAGACAACTCCACACTGAGGACTGACAGCAGTGGCCTGAAATAGGGTGAGGGCAATCAAGGTGATGTGGTTCAGCTGCAGCACTCCAGGAGGTTCACAGGGAAGGGGAGGGCTCCTGAGAGGAGCTGCAGCTGACCTGAACAAAACAATAGAGAAGAGGGTTAAACAAACACAAAAAGGGGCGAATCATAACATAACCCCCCTCACAAAGTCCCGCTCCTAGACAGACGTCTCGGCTGGGTGGGGTTCTCCCGGTGAATCTGAATGATCAGATCACGGCTGAGGATGTGGCGTTCTGGGACCCATTGCCTGTCCGCCGGTTGCTCCTTTGGTTAGACTTTTAAATCTCATGGGTATTCTTTTTCCTTCCTTTTGCTACCCTGAGTTGTTGTAAACATCGCTGAGGTAACAGAGCTTCCTGCTGTTAGCTAAGCTAACGCTTTGCAAAAAGGCTCAGGTCGCTAAAAATTTATTTGAAGTATGGTTCAGGAAGCTGTTACTTAGACGTGTCGCAAACATGCACTGAATAAACAGTCAGTAGGATAACTCGCTTGTGATTCAGATAAAAAAAAACGAAGGCTGAAAGGGAAGTAAAACTGCAAAATCGTGCTTAGCCACGGAGCGGAGCGTCTACCTCGGTCACCATCTTGGCTCACCTGCCCTAGATTTCAAGAGGGTGTCGCAAGAGGAATCAGACAAGGATGCAGTCTCCCCCCTTTTATTCATATTAATCACTGAGCTGCTCACTATTCATCTAAAATCATCTAATCCAAGGTCTGAATATAAATGATAATTCTATCCTAGTTAGTCAATTAGCGGATGACACAACCCTGTTCTTAAAAGACAGAAACCAAATCCCAACAGCTTTAAAAACAATTAAATTATTTTCAGAGGCGTCAGGACTAAATCTCAATATTGATAAATGCGAACTAATAAAAATACATGAAGGCCCGGAGACCTCCTTGTTTAACATCCCTGTTAAAAAAGAAGTCTGCTATCTAGGAACCTATATTACATATGTTCCAAGTGATAGAAACCAGAAGAACTTTCTGAACACAGTAGAAAAAAAACAAACAAAAAAAAAATCTTAAACAGTTGGCTTCAAAGAGATCTGACATTATTTGGAAGAACTCTTCTAACAAAGATGGAATCCCTTTCTATACTGATATACCCTGCTCAATCATTGGCCATATCTCCTAAAATTATTAAAGAAATAAATGAAATTAATCTTGATTTTATATGGAATAACAAGAATTACTACATCCGAAAAAGTGATTGAATTAAGAATCATGAAGACGGTGGTATAAACGCAATAGATTTTGAAATTTTGAATGGAGTATTAAAAGTTAAATGGCTTAAATCTTTCTTAATCAATAGAGAGGAATTTTGGCATACAATTCCGAAATTTGTATTTGAAAAAGTTGTTGGAATGGAATTCCTATTAAGATGTGATTTTGAAATCCCGAAGTTGCCTCTCAAACTTTCCAAATTCCACAGACAAGTCCTCTTTTTTGGAAAAATGGTTTTCAAACCTAACTTCAGCCCTCATGATGTTCCGATATGGAATAATAGAACTATTTTGGATAGAACCAAAACCATATTTGTAAAAAGTTGGATGGACAGAGGAATTTGGTCAGTGACACATATTTTAGACGAAAATGGACATATTCTTTCACTTAAGAACTTAAATCTCAAGCATGATGTTGAAATTTCTGAAAATGAATATAATAAGGTGATTAAAAATATCCCAAGTGCTCTGGTTCATCTTGCTAAAGCTTCTATCGGTTATATATTTAACCCTAGACTCAAAATATTAGCAGCTGATGGGATAGAAATTTTAACTGAAAAATGTAATAATATTTTCCTGAGAAACAAATTAAACAAAACCGTTTATCCAAACCCAATACTCCGATTCTCGTTACTACACAACTTTTCAAAAGAAGAAATTAAAATTTCACCTTATCGTGGTGGAGGAGTTTGAGTGCCCTAATGATCCTAGGAGCTATGTTGTCTGGGGCACTTTGTGCCCCTGGTAGGGTCTCCCATGACAAATTGGTCTTAGGTGAAGGGTGAGACAAAGAACGGTTCAGAAGATCTTTCATGGATGAACTATCAAGGAGTCTGAGTACCCAGCCCGGAGGGTTACCCGGGTCCACCCTGGAGCCAGGCCTGGGGTTGGGGCCCGTGAGCGAGCGCCTGGTGGCCGGGCTTTTGCCCATGGGGCCCAGCCGGGCCCAGCCCGAACCGGATACATGGGCTCATCCAACTGTGGACCCACCACCCGCAGGAGGAACATGAAGGGTCTGGTGCCTGTGTGTTGGGGTTTACCCCGGGGGACCAGAGGGTAGCTTCCCTGCACCTTCGGGTCGGGGAACAGGTCCTGACTGTTGTTTGTGCTTATGGGCCAAATGTCAGTTCAGAGTACCCACACTTTTTGGAGTCCCTGGGACGAGTGCTAGATAGTGCTCCATCAGGGGACTCCATTGTCCTGCTGGGGACTTCAATGCTCACGTGGGCAATGACAGCATGACCTGGAGGGGTGTGATTGGGAGGAACAGCCCGCCTGATTTGAACTCGAGTGGTGTGTCGTTATTGGACTTCTGTGCAAGCCGCAGTTTGGCCATAACGGACACCATGTTCGAACATAAGGATGCCCATCGGTAAACTTGGTACCAGGGCAGCCTAGGTCGCAGGTCGATGATAGACTTTGTAGTCATATCATCTGACCTGCGGCCGTATGCTTTGGACACCCAAGTGAAGAGAAGAGCGGAGCTGTCAACTGATCACCACCTGGTGGTGAGTTGGATCAGATGGCAGGGGAAGATGTCGCGTAGACCTGGCAGACCAAAACGCATAGTGAGGGTCTGCTGGGAACGCCTGGAAAGAAGAACCTGTCAAGATGGTCTTTAACTCCCACCTCCGGCAGAGCTTTGACCGCATACCGAGAGCAGTCGGGGGACATTGACTCTGAGTGGGCCTTGTTCCACTCTGCGATTGTTGAGGCGGCTGTTGCTAGCATTGGTTGCAAGGTGGCTGGTGCCAGTCGTAGTGGCAACCCCCGTACCCGCTGGTGGACACCAGAGGTTCGGGGCGCCGTCAGGCTGAAGAAGGAGGCCTACAGGGCGTGGCTGGTCTGTGGGTCTCCGGAGGCAGCAGACAGGTACCGGATAGCCAAGCGGGGTGCAGCAGTGGCAGTTGCTGAGGCAAAATCTCGGGTGTGGGAGGAGTTTGGTGAGGCCATGGAAAAAGACTATCGATCGGCTCCAAAGAGGTTCTGGCAAACTGTGCGGCGCCTCGGGAGAGGGATTTAGCAACTCGCTCACACTGTTTACAGTGGGGATGGGGAGCTGCTGACGTCAACTGGGGCTATAGTCAGACGGTGGAAGGAATACTTTGAGGAGCTTCTCAATCCCACCTACGCGCATTCCGATGAGGAACCAGAGCCGGGAGACCTGGGGATGGACTGTCCAATCTCGGGGGCAGAAGTTGCTGAGGTAGTCAAACAACTACACAGCGGCGGAGCACTGGGGCAGATGAGATTTGTACTGGGTATCTCACGGCTATGGATGTTGTAGGGCTGTCGTGGTTGACATGTCTGTGCAACACTGCTTGGTCATCGGGGACAGTTCCTGTGGAGTGGCAGACCGGGGTGGTGGTCCCCATCTTTAAGAAGGGTGACCTGAGGGTGTGTTCCAACTATAGGGGGATCACAGTCCTCAGCCTCCCTGGAAAGGTCTACTCCAAGGTACTGGAGACGAGGGTTCGATCGATAGTTGAATCTCAGATTGAGGAGGAGCAATGTGGTTTTCGTCCTGGCCGTGGAACTGTGGACCAGCTCTATACCCTTGCAAGAGTGATGGAGGGGGCATGGGAGTTTGCCCAACCAATCCACATGTGTTTTGTGGATTTGGAGAAGGCTTATGACCGTGTCCCCAGGGGCACCCTGTGGGGGACGCTCCAGGAGTATGAAGTGGGTGGCTTTCTGTTAAGGGCCGTTCAGTCCCTTTTCCAGAGGAGCTTGAGTTTGGTCCGCATTGCCAGTAGTAAGTCGGACCTGTTCCCAGTGAGGGTTGGACTCCGCCAGGGCTGCCCTTTGTCACCGGTTCTGTTCATTACCTTTATGGACAGAATTTCTAGGCGCAACCATGGTGTGGAGTGTGTCGAGTTTGGTGGCAGGAGAATCTCGCCTCTTCTTTTCACGGATGATGTGGTCCTCCTAGCTTCATCCAGCTCTGACCTTCAGCTCTTGCTGGGTAGGTTCGCGGCCGAGTGTGAAGCGGCTGGGATGAGGATCAGCACCTCCAAATCTGAGACCATGGTTCTCGACCGGGAAAGGGTGGCTTGCCAACTCTGGGTCGGGAGAGTGGAGGAGTTTAAGTATCTTGGGGTCTTGTTCACGAGTGAGGGTAGGAGGGATCGGGAGATCGACAGGCGGATTGGTTCGGCGTCTGCAGTGATGCGGACGCTGAGCCGATCTGTCGTGGTGAAGAGGGAGCTGAGCCAGAAAGCCAGGGTCTCGATTTTCTTAGTCCCAATCCTCACCTATGGTCATGAGCTTTGGGTAATGACCAAAAGAACAAGATCGCGGATACAAGCGGCCAAAATGAGTTTCCTCCGTAGGGTGGCCGGGCTCAGCCTTAGAGATAGGGTGAGGAGCTCCGACATTCAGGAGGGAATCGGAGTAGAACTGCTGCTCCTCCGGATCGAGAGGAGTCAGTTGAGGTGGTTTGGGCATCTGGTCAGGATGCCTCCCTGGGGAGGTGTTTCGGGCATGTCCTGCCGGCAGGAGGCCCCCGGGTCGACCCAGGACATGTCGGAGAGGTTATATCTCCAATCTGGTCCGGGAACGTCTAGGGGTCCTGCCGGAGGAGCTGGTGGAGGTGGCTGAGGAGAGGACGGTCTGGAGCTCCTTAGTTGGGATGCTGCCCCCGCAACCCGGACCCGGATTAGCGGAGGAAGACGACAACTATCTAAAATTCTCTTTACCCCAAAGTATAAAGAAGTCCATTTTAAAACCTTGAACGATATTTACCCATCTAACCATTTTATACAAACTAGACTGAAGTTCAATGTGGAAAAATGTTACTTACGCAAACAAAAAGATGAATCGACCAAACGTGGAATGATGTGGAATTCACTCCAGGAATGGCTAAAGACCAATCAAATTTATATAAACAATTTCAGAGTTGAAGATATCTTATTTGGCATTATACTAAAAGATAAAAATACAGAATTTCTAATTAATAATCTTATAATCTTAACAACATTTTTCATACACAAATGCCGATATCTCAAAAATCTAATAATCTCAAAAATGAAACTGCTGTTGAGATCCTTAGGTAAAATGTCCACCCCCAATGCCATAAAGCTTTATAATTTCATTATAAATACTAATCTCTAACATCTTTTTGGATGGTATACACAATAGACCTTGTTTGCTCTTTAACTCCCCCATTGTTTGCTCTTTAACCCCCCCCCCCCCCTGTAAAATTTTCATTTATATACACATATAATTAGTTTTTTCTGGTTTTCTTACTTGTATCCCTTCATTTTCTGTTTTTGTTTTGTTGTTTTTTTTGTTTATTGTCTTCTCATTATACCAAGTTGAATAGTATCTACAAAATGCAAGTTGGCATGAACACGAACTTCGGAGCTACTCTGTAATGTCATTCTGTTTACGAATTTTGAAATGTAGTCGCTTGTTTGTTTTTCAAATGTTCAATAAAAGTTCATTTAAAAAACTTCTGGGTCAAAACAGCCACTTTGTTTTCTATTCTATTCTATTAATTAGTTTTTATAACGTTTAATATATTGACGTTTAATTGACCACTTTCTGCATTTAGTTAAAATGAGGAAATTAACAAAAAATCTAAAAAGAATTGACTTTGAAATTAAGGTAAATGCATGTTTAGGTTTCATACTATGGAACTCAAAAGTATTCAAAATTCAATAAATAAATAAGACATTATGAAATAAATATCTTCATGGAGAAATACTAGACAATCATGTAATCTGAAAATGAAATGACGAAATAACAGAATGTTATGTATAATCTAAGCTCAATATTATGAATTATTTTTAATTCTTCTTTTAAAATGTCTTTATTGGTATAAAGTTTTTTAAGTCATTTTTTCATAATAATACAAATTAATATTGAGTCATTTTTATTTAATTCATTCAGTTTTTGTTACATAACATCTTTTTAACAAAGACAGCTTTTATTTCATAATAGTGTTTTTCCCATGGCTGATTTATTTCATAATGGGACTTTACAGCAGAATGTCTCAGTCCGTCAGTCAAGCCTAAAGGGGTGGAGCCAGTGTGTATCGGATTAGATTTGTGCCAATAGGATCAAGACAAACACTTTGAAGATCAAACAAATATTAAGACATTGAGAGAAAAAAAATGTTTAAAAAGAAAAACTTACTATCTGAATCAACTTGTTAAAATAAGTAAAATAAAGTGTTTCCTTTTTCTGTTTGCCTCTATGTGTTTTTGTTATCAGTTTCCTTAGTTTCATTCTCGCTGCTCACAGCTTTGCTCTCACTACCAGATTTGCACTTACACTGTCTGGCTTTCTCCTTTGCAATCCCTGAGTTTTTGGTTGCAATTCTGACACAACCCTTTTGGGTGGGTGGGACTTCTATCGTCGGAGTCCTTCAAGACTCTGGTTTGTTCAATGTCAGGTGGTCTCTGGATGGACCACCGTGCCCTTGAAAAGGGGGGTATGTAATGTGATGAAGAAGCTGTTCCACCGAGGGTTATTTACCCTCTCTCCACAGATGCCTCTGACACAGAACTAATCTGAGACAGGGTGGCATTGTCCTTGCTTTTTTACCACAAAATCATTTATATCCACTTGCCACATTATCTAGCTAAAACTGGCAACATAAAATAACATCGTTGGCTTATTTTGGTAGGAGACGATTAGCTAATGCTTCACAGTGCTAAAAAATGATGACATTTCATCAACTTACTGGAGAAAATCCTTCTGAAACAATGAAAATGAACTGCGGTCAGTGCAGCAGCGGGGACTGTTTGGAACTGTGAACCATGAACCACGTGACTTCCGAATTCCATTCTTTCCATAGAAGTCTAGTGGAGTGTCGTAGGCATAGATATGTGCGTATATATATACGACTGATCCGTGTTAAGGACATAATGAATGGGGCCATGTATCGTGAGATTCTGAGCCACAACCTCCTTCCATCAGTGAGAGCTTTGAAGATGAAACATGGCTGGGTCTTCCACACGACAATAATCCCAAACACACCGCCCGGGCAACAAAGGAGTGGCTCCGTAAGAAGCATTTGAAAGTCCTGGAGTGGCCTAGCCAGTCTCCAGACCTCAACCCCATAGAAAATCTGTGGAGGGAGTTGAAAGTCCGTGTTGCTCGGCAACAGCCCCAAAACATCACTGCTCTCCAGAAGATCTGCATGGAAGAATGGGCCAAAATACCAGCTACTGTGTGTGCAAACCTGGTAAAGACCTATAGTAATCGTTTGACCTCTGTTATTGCCAACAAAGGTTATGTTACAAAGTATTGAGTTGAATTTTTGTTATTGACCAAATACTTATTTTCCACCCTGATTTACAAATACATTCTTTAAAAATCCTGCCATGTGAATTCATGGATTTTTTTTCACATTCTGTCTCTCACAGTTGAAGTGTACCTATGATGTAAATTACTGACCTCTGTCATCATTTTAAGTGGGGGAACTTGCACAATCGGTGGCTGACTAAATACTTTTTTGCCCCACTGTATATATATATATCTACACACAATGTCATGTTTATTTACATATCTACGGTTGTAACTCCCACTTTCTACAGCTCTGGACACCACGTCGGACTCGGACCAATGTTTGTTGGGGAGCGTCACTCTGTGAAGTTGAGACGTCACAGTGCCCCGTGTGGTTAGGAGGTAGATTACAACTGCAACTGGGATTCCGTCTTTTATTTATTTTTTCGCTAATAAATAATCTGTTACGAATAAAGTTCTAAAATGAATGATCTAAAATTAAACTGCAATTACTTGTGCCATCAATAAAATAAAAATAGACAAAAACAAGCCATGTGGTTGTGATAACTAAATATTCACTCAATTAATTACTCATGGTTAAAAAGAAGTGGGATAGTAATGTTTTTATTACCATTAATATTAGTAGTAGTAGTATTAGTACAACATATAGCTATTTCTGTATAACTACAGAACTGTATCATTTATTTTCTGAAACAACTGAAAATAAACAGATACAAATCAAACTAGAACTGCAAGCAGTTATCAACGGGTTCCAAGCCCCCAGCGCCAGTCGCCCACCCGCCCCGCCCTCAACTTCGCCAGTCCTCATGCGGTCCAGCCCCAAAAACACGTTCTCCCGCCGGCGTCCCGTCAGCTCACTTCAACCGGCGCAATGAAACTAACACTCAGGATACGTCATTAAACCAGCAAAGCCTATACACATATCTTTCAGAGGCATGGCTGACTTCTCAATCGTGGTTACAATGGAATTCCACTGTTTCCTTATTAAAGAACGTGAAGATTTAATGAGTGAGATTATCAAACAATGATCTATACATCAACGGAATATTACAAATAACATAAATCCTTGATAATGTCTTTAGATTTAAAAGATTTTCAACAAAAACTATGAGTTTCATTTTGTGACTTACTGACCAAATGTTTTAAAAAATCATGAAAAATTCACAAATCATCCTAAAATTACCAAAATATTCTCACATGGCAGTGTTAACATGCGGAATACTATGATGTTGTTTTTAAATCAGTAGACTCAAAGCTTTTATGATAAAAAAATTGGGAAATATAACTATAAAGGTCACAACAAAAATTAAAATATTCATAAAAAAATAGTGCTACTTTCTAAAATTAGGAGAAAAATCTCAGATCACCATAGGTACATGTGGAATGTTGTAAATGGCTTATATTTACTGTATACCTAAAAAGCTTTCTAAAACAAATATTAATTACGTTGTTGTCCAACTTTACAGAAAAACTGGTAAAAAGTTAAAAATTCATTAAAAATCTATGCTTTTGTATAGAAATCTCAAAATATTCCCAGGTTGCGTCTGTGATGTGAGAATTCTTCTCATATTTTTGATGGGGTCATAAATGTAAAACTGTACTTACAATAAAATAATATTTGCATTAGTGGCTGTAGACAAAAATATGTCCTACAATTAAACACTAGGGGGAGCTCAAATCAAAGAGGACATTTTTTTGTTTCATAAACCACCTAAGAGTGAACTTTGTAGCAAATTACAAGAAGGTTGTGAGAACAGAATTTGCGCTACAATTGCTAGCCTAAAAATGTATTTTCATAAATATAAAGCGTAAACCTCAACATGGAGCTGCGGCTTTCGTGACATAAGCTCTAGCCTATCCAGCTAACACAATCTGGAAATCTTAGCCTCTTACATGCAAATAATGATTTTTAGGAAATTTTTCAAATTTGAAATTTTAAATGATCATAAGCCACGCCCACTTTGATAAATCATTACCATATTGATAATGTAATCTTAAGACTCTATAGTGATGACAACCACTAAGTTTCGTGCAGATCCATTTAGCCAGTTCAGCAGTATAATTTCTTCCCAGTTATAGCGCCCCCTATTGTTTAATCAAGTTGAAAACCAGGACATACACTTGAATTGACCTTAGGTATGACTGTTATGAACAGCTTTGAAAAATGTCAAAATCTTTTGAAGTTACTCTAAAAAAACTTTTTCATTCTCCAAAATTTTTAAAAAAAATCATATTAAAAAAAATAAGCAAATTATCCAAAATCCCTTCACATCTTTTGGTCAGCCGCTCCTCCTCTCTTGTCAGGGAAAGATGTGATGTGATTGAGTTTGACGGCCGGGAGGAGTTAACGAAAGTACGTTGGACTTACTATGCAAATTTCTACTAATTTGCATAAGTTTAAAACATTTTTTAAAATACTCATCTAAATTTGACTGACTCAATGAACATACTGGATGAGATCATTTGTTTTTTTACGAAAGTAATGGGGAGAAACATGCCAAAAATATTTTTGGGGTACCACAGCGCCACCTATTGGACAAAATTCAAAAAATTTTCTGTGATTGTAGATGTCATTATGACTGATATGAATTGTAATTTTCTGTATAGAATATGTATTTTTCAGGAGTAAATGGGCGAAAACGTTTAAAGCCTATTTATAGCCTATAAGCCACGCCCACTTTTTAATCATTTTCAAAATATAGCTTAAGGGTCCGATGATTAACATATGTGCCAAGTTCTGTGGAAATCCATCAAGCCGTTTAGCTGAAACAAACTTTTTGACTCTTTAGCGCCCCCTATTGGTGAATCCACACAAAATCGGGTAGATAGGGCTTACCGCTCATACTTCATAAGGGTGTAGAGTCTCATCAATTTATCTTGAGAAATGTTGAAGATATCATCAATTACCACATGTGCTAGCTAGCACACTGATTTTGACATGGTGTCATTAGCCCAATTTTCAATATTTCTGCATTTTTCTTCATCACCACAACTTATCTTAGTCCATAGATCATATGTACGAAGTTTGAAGTTGATTCGACGAAAAATGACGAATAGGTGATTAAAAGTAAGTTTTGAGTTTTTTGCGATCTAGCAAAAAATCTAGTTAGGCGGAAATGGGCGTGGCCAATACAAAAAAGATGGAGAATCACCCAAGGATCATGTACATATAAAGTTTATGACTGTAGGACCTACGGTTTGGGAGCTAGTAGCTGAAACGTGTTGACCTCCGCAATAGCGCCACCTAGGTGACGCGGGGTCCAAATTTTCGAATCTGAGTAGCGGTCAGGATTTTGTATCAGACTGCCATGTCAGATTTTTCCTGGCAATTTCTGGCTCCTGCCCCCATACAAACGTAGCGGAGAAGAATAATAAATAACTAGAACTGCAAGCAGTTATCAACGGGTTCCAAGCCCCCAGCGCCAGTCGCCCACCCGCCCCGCCCTCAACTTCGCCAGTCCTCATGCGGTCCAGCCCCAAAAACACGTTCTCCCGCCGGCGTCCCGTCAGCTCACTTCAACCGGCGCAATGAAACTAACACTCAGGATACGTCATTAAACCAGCAAAGCCTATACACATATCTTTCAGAGGCATGGCTGACTTCTCAATCGTGGTTACAATGGAATTCCACTGTTTCCTTATTAAAGAACGTGAAGATTTAATGAGTGAGATTATCAAACAATGATCTATACATCAACGGAATATTACAAATAACATAAATCCTTGATAATGTCTTTAGATTTAAAAGATTTTCAACAAAAACTATGAGTTTCATTTTGTGACTTACTGACCAAATGTTTTAAAAAATCATGAAAAATTCACAAATCATCCTAAAATTACCAAAATATTCTCACATGGCAGTGTTAACATGCGGAATACTATGATGTTGTTTTTAAATCAGTAGACTCAAAGCTTTTATGATAAAAAAATTGGGAAATATAACTATAAAGGTCACAACAAAAATTAAAATATTCATAAAAAAATAGTGCTACTTTCTAAAATTAGGAGAAAAATCTCAGATCACCATAGGTACATGTGGAATGTTGTAAATGGCTTATATTTACTGTATACCTAAAAAGCTTTCTAAAACAAATATTAATTACGTTGTTGTCCAACTATACAGAAAAACTGGTAAAAAGTTAAAAATTCATTAAAAATCTATGCTTTTGTATAGAAATCTCAAAATATTCCCAGGTTGCGTCTGTGATGTGAGAATTCTTCTCATATTTTTGATGGGGTCATAAATGTAAAACTGTACTTACAATAAAATAATATTTGCATTAGTGGCTGTAGACAAAAATATGTCCTACAATTAAACACTAGGGGGAGCTCAAATCAAAGAGGACATTTTTTTGTTTCATAAACCACCTAAGAGTGAACTTTGTAGCAAATTACAAGAAGGTTGTGAGAACAGAATTTGCGCTACAATTGCTAGCCTAAAAATGTATTTTCATAAATATAAAGCGTAAACCTCAACATGGAGCTGCGGCTTTCGTGACATAAGCTCTAGCCTATCCAGCTAACACAATCTGGAAATCTTAGCCTCTTACATGCAAATAATGATTTTTAGGAAATTTTTCAAATTTGAAATTTTAAATGATCATAAGCCACGCCCACTTTGATAAATCATTACCATATTGATAATGTAATCTTAAGACTCTATAGTGATGACAACCACTAAGTTTCGTGCAGATCCATTTAGCCAGTTCAGCAGTATAATTTCTTCCCAGTTATAGCGCCCCCTATTGTTTAATCAAGTTGAAAACCAGGACATACACTTGAATTGACCTTAGGTATGACTGTTATGAACAGCTTTGAAAAATGTCAAAATCTTTTGAAGTTACTCTAAAAAAACTTTTTCATTCTCCAAAATTTTAAAAAAAAATCATATTAAAAAAAATAAGCAAATTATCCAAAATCCCTTCACATCTTTTGGTCAGCCGCTCCTCCTCTCTTGTCAGGGAAAGATGTGATGTGATTGAGTTTGACGGCCGGGAGGAGTTAACGAAAGTACGTTGGACTTACTATGCAAATTTCTACTAATTTGCATAAGTTTAAAACATTTTTTAAAATACTCATCTAAATTTGACTGACTCAATGAACATACTGGATGAGATCATTTGTTTTTTTACGAAAGTAATGGGGAGAAACATGCCAAAAATATTTTTGGGGTACCACAGCGCCACCTATTGGACAAAATTCAAAAAATTTTCTGTGATTGTAGATGTCATTATGACTGATATGAATTGTAATTTTCTGTATAGAATATGTATTTTTCAGGAGTAAATGGGCGAAAACGTTTAAAGCCTATTTATAGCCTATAAGCCACGCCCACTTTTTAATCATTTTCAAAATATAGCTTAAGGGTCCGATGATTAACATATGTGCCAAGTTCTGTGGAAATCCATCAAGCCGTTTAGCTGAAACAAACTTTTTGACTCTTTAGCGCCCCCTATTGGTGAATCCACACAAAATCGGGTAGATAGGGCTTACCGCTCATACTTCATAAGGGTGTAGAGTCTCATCAATTTATCTTGAGAAATGGTGAAGATATCATCAATTACCACATGTGCTAGCTAGCACACTGATTTTGACATGGTGTCATTAGCCCAATTTTCAATATTTCTGCATTTTTCTTCATCACCACAACTTATCTTAGTCCATAGATCATATGTACGAAGTTTGAAGTTGATTCGACGAAAAATGACGAATAGGTGATTAAAAGTAAGTTTTGAGTTTTTTGCGATCTAGCAAAAAATCTAGTTAGGCGGAAATGGGCGTGGCCAATACAAAAAAGATGGAGAATCACCCAAGGATCATGTACATATAAAGTTTATGACTGTAGGACCTACGGTTTGGGAGCTAGTAGCTGAAACGTGTTGACCTCCGCAATAGCGCCACCTAGGTGACGCGGGGTCCAAATTTTCGAATCTGAGTAGCGGTCAGGATTTTGTATCAGACTGCCATGTCAGATTTTTCCTGGCAATTTCTGGCTCCTGCCCCCATACAAACGTAGCGGAGAAGAATAATAAATAACTAGAACTGCAAGCAGTTATCAACGGGTTCCAAGCCCCCAGCGCCAGTCGCCCACCCGCCCCGCCCTCAACTTCGCCAGTCCTCACGCGGTCCCGCCCCAAAAACACGTTCTCCCGCCGGCGTCCCGTCAGCTCACTTCAACCGGCGCAACGAAAGTAACACTCGGGATACGTCATTAAACCTGCAAAGCCTATACACATATCTTTCAGAGGCATGGCTGACTTCTCAACCGTGATTACAATGGAATTCCACTGTTTCCTTATTAAAGAACGTGAAGATTTAATGAGTGAGATTATCAAACAATGATCTATACATCAACAGAATATTACAAATAACATAAATACTTGATAATGTCTTTAGATTTAAAAGATTTTCAACAAAAACTACGAGTTTCATTTTGTGACTTACTGACCAAATGTTTTAAAAAATCATGAAAAATACATAAATCATCATAAAATTACCAAAATATTCTCACATGGCAGTGTTAAGATGCGGAATAATATGATGTTGTTTTTAAATCAGTAGACTCAAAGCTTTTTTGAAGAAAAATTGGGAAATATAACTATAAAGGTCACAACAAAAATTCAAATATTCATAAAAAAATAGTGCTACTTTCTAAAATTAGGAGAAAAATCTCAGATCACCATAGGTACATGTGGAATGTTGTAAATGGCTTATATTTACTGTATACCTAAAAAAAACTTTCTAACAAAAATTAATTACGTTGTTGTCCAACTATACAGAAAAACTGGTAAAAAGTTAAAAATTCATTAAAAATCTATGCTTTTGTACAGAAATCTCAAAATATTCCCAGGTTGCCTCTGTGATGTGAGAATTCTTCTTATATTTTTGTTGGGGTCATAAATGTAAAACTGTACTTACAATAAAATAATATTTGCATTAGTGGCTGTAGACAAAAATATGTCCTACAATTAAACACAAGGGGGAGCTCAAATCAATACGACATTTTTTTTCTTTCATAAACCACCTAAGAGTGAACTTTGTGGCAAATTACAAGAAGATTGTGAGAACAGAATTTGCGCTACAATTGCTAGCCTAAAAATGTATTTTCGTAAATATAAAGCGCAAACCTCTTCATGGAGCTGCGGCTTTCGTGACATAAGCTCTAGCCAATCCAGTTGACACAATCTGGAAATCTTAGCCTCTTACATGCAAATTGTGATTTTTAGGGAATTTTTCAAATTTGAAATTTTAAATGATCATAAACCACGCCCACTTTGATCAATCATTACCATATTGATAATGTAGTCTTAAGACTCTATAGTGATGACAACCACTAAGTTTCGTGCAGATCCATTTAGCTGGTTCAGCAATATAATTTCTTCCCAGTTATAGCGCCCCCTATTGTTTAATCAAGGTGAAAACCAGGACATACACTTGAATTGACCTTAGGTATGATTGTTATGAACAGCTTTGAAAAATGTCAAAGTCTTTTGAAGTTACGCTAAAAAAACTTTTTCATTCCCAAAAAATTATTTTAAAAAATCATATTAAAAAAAATAAGCAAATTATCCAAAATCCCTTCACATCTTTTGGTCAGCCGCTCCTCCTCTCTTGTCAGGGAAAGTTGTGATGTGATTGAGTTTGACGGCCGGGAGGAGTTAACGAAAGTACGTTGGACTTACTATGCAAATTTCTACTAATTTGCATAAGTTTAAAACATTTGTTAAAATACTCATCTAAATTTGACTGACTCACTGAACACACTGGATGAGATCATTTGTTTTTTTACGAAAGAAATGGGGAGAACCATGCCAAAAATATTTTTGGGGTACCACAGCGCCACCTATTGGACAAAATTCAAAAAATTTTCTGTGATTGTAGATGTCACTATGACTGATAAGAATTGTAATTTTCTGTTTAGAATATATATTTTTCATGAGTAAAAGGGCGAAAAATTTTAAAGCCTATAAGCCACGCCCACTTTTTAATCATTTTCAAAATGTAGCTTAAGGGTCCGATGACTAACATATGTGCCAAGTTCTGGGGAAATCCATCAAGCCGTTTAGCTCAAACAAACTTTTTGACTCTTTAGCGCCCCCTATTGGTGAATCCAAACAAAATGGGGTAGATAGGGCTTACCGCTCATACTTCATAAGGGTCTAGAGTCTCATCAGTTTATCTTGAGAAATGGTGAAGATATCATCAATTACCACATGTGCTAGCTAGCGTGCTGATTTTGACATGGTGTCATTAGCCCAATTTTCAATATTTCTGCATTTTTCTTCATCACAACAACTTAGCTTAGTCCATAGATCACATGTACGAAGTTTGAAGTTGATTCGACAAAAAATGATGAATAGGTGATTAAAAGTAAGTTTTGCGTTTTTTGCGATCTAGCAAAAAATCTAGTTAGGCGGAAATGGGCGTGGCCAATACAAAAAAGATGGAGAATCATCCAAGGATCATGGACATATAAAGTTTTTGACTATAGGACCTACGGTTTGGGAGCTAGTAGCTAAAACGTGTTGACCTCCGCAATAGCGCCACCTAGGTGACGCGGGGTCCAAATTTTCGAATCTGAGTAGCGGTCAGGATTTTCTATCAGACTGCCATGTCAGATTTTCCCTGGCAATTTCAGGCTCTTGCGCCCATACAGACACAGCGGAGAAGAATAATAATAATAAATAATAAATAATAAATAATGAAAAATCCGTAGAAAAACAATAGGGTTCCCTGCCCTTTGGGCTTGGAACCCTAATAACTAGAACTGCAAGCAGTTATCAACGGGTTCCAAGCCCCCAGCGCCAGTCGCCCACCCGCCCCGCCCTCAACTTCGCCAGTCCTCACGCGGTCCCGCCCCAAAAACACGTTCTCCCGCCGGCGTCCCGTCAGCTCACTTCAACCGGCGCAATGAAAGTAACACTCAGGATACGTCATTAAACCTGCAAAGCCTATACACATATCTTTCAGAGGCATGGCTGACTTCTCAATCGTGATTACAATGGAATTCCACTGTTTCCCTATTAAAGAACGTGAAGATTTAATGAGTGAGATTATCAAACAATCATCTATACATCAACAGAATATTACAAATAACATAAAGACTTGATAATGTCTTTAGATTTAATAGATTTTCAACAAAAACAATGAGTTTCATTTTGTGACTTACTGATCAATTGTTTTAAAAAATCATGAAAAATACATAAATCATCATAAAATTACCAAAATATTCTCACATGGCAGTGTTAACATGCGGAATAATATGATGTTGTTTTTAAATCAGTTGACTCAAAGCTTTTTTGAAGAAAAATTAGGAAATATAACTATAAAGGTCACAACAAAAATTTAAATATTCATAAAAAAATAGTGCTACTTTCTATAATTAGGAGAAAAATCTCAGATCACCATAGGTACGTGTGGAATGTTGTAAATGGCTTATATTTACTGTATACCTAAAAAGTTTTCTAACAAAAATTAATTACGTTGTTGTCCAACTATACAGAAAAACTGGTAAAAAGTTAAAAATTAATTAAAAATCTATGCTTTTGTACAGAAATCTCAAAATATTCCCAGGTTGCCTCTGTGACGTGAGAATTCTTCTTATATTTTTGTTGGGGTCATAAATGTAAAACTGTACTTACAATAAAATAATATTTGCATTAGTGTCTGTAGACAAAAATATGTCCTAAAATTAAACACAAGGGGGAGCTCATATCAAGACGACATTTTTTTTGTTTCATAAACCACCTAAGAGTGAACTTTGTAGCAAATTACAAGAAGGTTGTGAGAACAGAATTTGCGCTACAATTGCTAGCCTAAAAAATGTATTTTCATAAATATAAAGCGTAAACCTCAACATGGAGCTGCGGCTTTCGTGACATAAGCTCTAGCCTATCCAGCTAACACAATCTGGAAATCTTAGCCTCTTACATGCAAATAATGATTTTTAGGAAATTTTTCAAATTTGAAATTTTAAATGATCATAAGCCACGCCCACTTTGATAAATCATTACCATATTGATAATGTAATCTTAAGACTCTATAGTGATGACAACCACTAAGTTTCGTGCAGATCCATTTAGCCAGTTCAGCAGTATAATTTCTTCCCAGTTATAGCGCCCCCTATTGTTTAATCAAGGTGAAAACCAGGACATACACTTGAATTGACCTTAGGTATGACTGTTATGAACAGCTTTGAAAAATGTCAAAATCTTTTGAAGTTACTCTAAAAAAACTTTTTCATTCTCCAAAATTAAAAAAAAAAAATCATATTAAAAAAAATAAGCAAATTATCCAAAATCCCTTCACATCTTTTGGTCAGCCGCTCCTCCTCTCTTGTCAGGGAAAGATGTGATGTGATTGAGTTTGACGGCCGGGAGGAGTTAACGAAAGTACGTTGGACTTACTATGCAAATTTCTACTAATTTGCATAAGTTTAAAACATTTTTTAAAATACTCATCTAAATTTGACTGACTCAATGAACATACTGGATGAGATCATTTGTTTTTTTACGAAAGTAATGGGGAGAAACATGCCAAAAATATTTTTGGGGTACCACAGCGCCACCTATTGGACAAAATTCAAAAAATTTTCTGTGATTGTAGTTGTCATTATGACTGATATGAATTGTAATTTTCTGTATAGAATATGTATTTTTCAGGAGTAAATGGGCGAAAACGTTTAAAGCCTATTTATAGCCTATAAGCCACGCCCACTTTTTAATCATTTTCAAAATATAGCTTAAGGGTCCGATGATTAACATATGTGCCAAGTTCTGTGGAAATCCATCAAGCCGTTTAGCTGAAACAAACTTTTTGACTCTTTAGCGCCCCCTATTGGTGAATCCACACAAAATCGGGTAGATAGGGCTTACCGCTCATACTTCATAAGGGTGTAGAGTCTCATCAATTTATCTTGAGAAATGGTGAAGATATCATCAATTACCACATGTGCTAGCTAGCACACTGATTTTGACATGGTGTCATTAGCCCAATTTTCAATATTTCTGCCTTTTTCTTCATCACCACAACTTATCTTAGTCCATAGATCATATGTACGAAGTTTGAAGTTGATTCGACGAAAAATGACGAATAGGTGATTAAAAGTAAGTTTTGAGTTTTTTGCGATCTAGCAAAAAATCTAGTTAGGCGGAAATGGGCGTGGCCAATACAAAAAAGATGGAGAATCACCCAAGGATCATGTACATATAAAGTTTATGACTGTAGGACCTACGGTTTGGGAGCTAGTAGCTGAAACGTGTTGACCTCCGCAATAGCGCCACCTAGGTGACGCGGGGTCCAAATTTTCGAATCTGAGTAGCGGTCAGGATTTTGTATCAGACTGCCATGTCAGATTTTTCCTGGCAATTTCTGGCTCCTGCCCCCATACAAACGTAGCGGAGAAGAATAATAAATAATAATGAAAAATCCGTAGAAAAACAATAGGGTTCCCTGCCCTTTGGGCTTGGAACCCTAATGAAAAATCCGTAGAAAAACAATAGGGTTCCCTGCCCTTTGGGCTTGGAACCCTAACTAGAACTGCAAGCAGTTATCAACGGGTTCCAAGCCCCCAGCGCCAGTCGCCCACCCGCCCCGCCCTCAACTTCGCCAGTCCTCACGCGGTCCCGCCCCAAAAACACGTTCTCCCGCCGGCGTCCCGTCAGCTCACCTCAACCGGCGCAATGAAAGTAACACTCAGGATACGTCATTAAAACTGCAAAGCCTATACACATCTTTCAGAGGCATGGCTGACTTCTCAATCGTGATTACAATGGAATTCCACTGTTTCCTTATTAAAGAACGTGAAGATTTAATGAGTGAGATTATCAAACAATAATCTATACATCAACAGAATATTACAAACAACATAAATACTTGATAATGTCTTTAGATTTAATTGATTTTCAACAAAAACAATGAGTTTCATTTTGTGACTTACTGACCAAATGTTTCAAAAAATCATGAAAAATACATAACTCATCATAAAATTACCAAAATATTCTCACATGGCAGTGTTGACATGTGGAATAATATGATGTTGTTTTTAAATCAGTAGACTCAAAGCTTTTTTGAAGAAAAATCTGTAAATATAACTGTAAGGGTCACAGTCAAAATTAAAATATTCATAAAAAAATAGTGCTACTTTCTAAAATTTATAGAAAAATCTCAGATCACCATAGGCACATGTGGAATGTTATAAATGTGTTATATTTACTTTGTACCTAAAAAAAACGTTCTTACAAAAATTAGTTACTTTTTGTCCAACTATACAAAAAACTGGCAAAAAGTAAAAAATTCATTAAAAATCAATGCTTTCGTACAAAAATCTCAAAATATTCCGAGATTGCCTCTGTGATGTGAGAATTCTTTTTATATTTTTGTTGGGGTCATAAATGTAAAATTGTACCTACAATAAAATAATATTTGCGTTAGTTGCTGTAGACAAAAATATGTCCTATATTTAAACACAAGGGGGAGCTCAAATCAAGACGACATTTTTTTTGTTTCATAAACCACCTAAGAGTGAACTTTGTGGCAAATGTCAAGAAGATTGTGAAAACAGAATTTGCGCTACAATTGCTAGCCTAAAAATGTATTTTTGTAAATTTAAAGCGCAAACATCTTCGTGGAGCTGCGGTTTTCATTATCTAAGCTCATGGCTATCCAGTTAACATAATCTGGAAAACGTAGCTTCTTACATGAAAATAATGATTTTTAGGAAATTTTTCAAATTTGAAATTTTAAATGATCATAAACCACGCCCACATTGATCAATCATTACCATATTGATAATGTAGTCTTAAGACTCTACAATGATGACAACCACTAAGTTTCCTGCAGATCCATTTAACCAGGTCAGCAGTATAATGTATTGCTATTTATAGCGCCCCCTATTGTTTAATCAAGGTGAAAATCAAGACATACACTTGAATTGACCTTAGGTTTGTATGTTATGAACAGCTTTGAAAAATGTCCAAATATTTTGAAGTTATGCTAAAAAAACTTTTTCATTCCCAAAAAAATATTTTAAAAATTCATATTTAAAAAAGTAAGCAAATTATCTAAAATCCCTTCAGATCGTTTGGTCAACCGCTCCTCCTCTCTTGTCAGGCAAAGTTGTGATGTGATTGGGTTTGACGGCCGGGAGGAGTTAACGAAAGTACGTTTGACTTACTATGCAAATTTCTACTAATTAGCATAAGTTTAAAACATTTTTTAAAATACTCATCTTAATTTGACTGAGTCAATGAACATACTGGATGAGACCATTTGCTTGTTTACTAAAATATTGAGGAGAAACATGCCAAAAACATTTTTGGGGTACAACAGCGCCAACTATTGGACAAAATTCAAACTTTTTTCTGTGATTGTAGATGTCACTATGACTGATATGATTTGTAACTTTCTGTATAGAATATGTATTTTTCATCAGTTAAAGGGCAAAAATTTTTAAAGCCTATAAGCCACGCCCACTTTTTAATCACTTTCAAAATATAGCTTAAGGGTCCAATGATTAACATATGTGCCAAGTTCTGTGGAAATCCATCAAGCCGTTTAGCTCAAACTAACTTTTTGACTCTTTAGCGCCCCCTTTTGGTGAATCCAAACAAAATGGGGAAGGTAGGGCTTACCGCTCATACTTCATAAGGGTCTAGAGTCTCATCACTTTATCTTGAGATATGGTGAAGATATCATCAATTAGCACATGTGCTAGCTAGCGCACTGATTTTGACATGGTGTCATTAGCCCAATTTTCAATATTTCTGCGTTTTTCTGCATCACAACAACTTATCTTAGTCCATAGATCATATGTACGAAGTTTGAAGTTGATTCGACGAAAAATGACGAATAGGTGATTAAAACTAAGTTTTGCATTTTTTGCGATCTAGCAAAAAATCTAGTTAGGCGGAAATGGGCGTGGCCAATACAAAAAAGATGGGGAATCATCCAAGGATCATGTACATATAAAGTTTTTGACTGTAGGACCTACGGTTTGGGAGCTAGTAGCTGAAACGTGTTGACCTCCGCAATAGCGCCACCTAGGTGACGCGGGGACCAAATTTTCGAATCTGAGTAGCGGTCAGGATTTTCTATCAGACTGCCATGTCAGATTTTCCCTGGCAATTTCAGGCTCTTGCGCCCATATACTTTTAGCGGAGAAGAATAATAAATAATAATAATAAATAATGAAAAATCCGTAGAAAAACAATAGGGTTCCCTGCCCTTTGGGCTTGGAACCCTAATAACTAGAACTGCAAGCAGTTATCAAC
Source organism: Nothobranchius furzeri (assembly GCF_043380555.1). NCBI lineage: Eukaryota > Metazoa > Chordata > Actinopteri > Cyprinodontiformes > Nothobranchiidae > Nothobranchius > Nothobranchius furzeri. The sequence goes on along the minus strand of NC_091757.1, from coordinate 27,994,327 downwards.
GGGTTCCAAGCCACCAGCGCCAGTCGCCCACCCGCCCCGCCCTCAACTTCGCCAGTCCTCATGCGGTCCCGCCCCAAAAACACGTTCTCCCGCCGGCGTCCCGTCAGCTCACTTCAACCGGCGCAATGAAAGTAACACTCAGGATACGTCATTAAACCTGCAAATCCTATACACATCTTTCAGAGGCATGGCTGACTTCTCAATCGTGATTACAATGGAATTCCACTGTTTCCTTATTAAACAACGTGAAGATTTAATGAGTGAGATTATCAAACAATAATCTATACATCAACAGAATATTACAAACAACATAAATACTTGATAATGTCTTTAGATTTAATTGATTTTCAACAAAAACAATGAGTTTCATTTTGTGACTTACTGACCAAATGTTTCAAAAAATCATGAAAAATACATAACTCATCATAAAATTACCAAAATATTCTCACATGGCAGTGTTGACATGTGGAATAATATGATGTTGTTTTTAAATCAGTAGACTCAAAGCTTTTTTGAAGAAAAATCAGTAAATATAACTGTAAGGGTCACAGTCAAAATTAAAATATTCATAAAAAAATAGTGCTACTTTCTAAAATTTATAGAAAAATCTCAGATCACCATAGGTACATGTTGAATGTTGTAATTGGTTTATATTTACTGTATACCTAAAAAACTTTCTAACAAAAATTAATTACGTTGTTGTCCAACTATACAGAAAAACTGGCAAAAAGTTAAAAAATCATTAAAAATCAATGCTTTCGTACAAAAATCTCAAAATATTCCGAGATTGCCTCTGTGATGTGAGAATTCTTTTTATATTTTTGTTGGGGTCATAAATGTAAAATTGTACCTACAATAAAATAATATTTGCGTTAGTTGCTGTAGACAAAAATATGTCCTATAATTAAACACAAGGGGGAGCTCAAATCAAGACGACATTTTTTTTGTTTCATAAACCACCTAAGAGTGAACTTTATGGCAAATGTCAAGAAGATTGTGAAAACAGAATTTGCGCTACAATTGCTAGCCTAAAAATGTATTTTTGTAAATTTAAAGCGCAAACATCTTCGTGGAGCTGCGGTTTTCAATATCTAAGCTCATGGCTATCCAGTTAACATAATCTGGAAAACGTAGCTTCTTACATGAAAATAATGATTTTTAGGAAATTTTTCAAATTTGAAATTTTAAATGATCATAAACCACGCCCACATTGATCAATCATTACCATATTGATAATGTAGTCTTAAGACTCTACAATGATGACAACCACTAAGTTTCGTGCAGATCCATTTAACCAGGTCAGCAGTATAATGTATTGCTATTTATAGCGCCCCCTATTGTTTAATCAAGGTGAAAATCAAGACATACACTTGAATTGACCTTAGGTTTGACTGTTATGAACACCTTTGAAAAATGTCAAAATCTTTTGAAGTTACGCTAAAAAAAACTTTTTCATTCCCAAAAAATGATTTAAAAAAATCATAATAAAAAAAATAAGCAAATTATCCAAAATCCCTTCACATCTTTTGGTCAGCCGCTCCTCCTCTCTTGTCAGGGAAAGTTGTGATGTGATTGAGTTTGACGGCTGGGAGGAGTTAACGAAAGTACGTTGGACTTACTATGCACATTTCTGCTAATTTGCATAAGTTTAAAACATTTTTTAAAATACTCATCTAAATTTGACTGACTCAATGAACACACTGGATGAGATTATTTGTTTTTTTACGTAAGAAATGGGGAGAAACATGCCAAAAATATTTTTGGGGTACCACAGCGCCACCTATTGGACCAAATTCAACAAATTTTCTGTGATTGTAGATGTCACTATGACTGATAAGAATTGTAATTTTCTGTTTAGAATATATATTTTTCATGAGTAAAAGGGCGAAAAATTTTGAAGCCTATAAGCCACGCCCACTTTTTAATCATTTTCAAAATGTAGCTTAAGGGTCCGATGACTAACATATGTGCCAAGTTCTGGGGAAATCCATCAAGCCGTTTAGCTCAAACAAACTTTTTGACTCTTTAGCGCCCCCTATTGGTGAATCCAAACAAAATGGGGTAGATAGGGCTTACCGCTCATACTTCATAAGGGTCTAGAGTCTCATCAGTTTATCTTGAGAAATGGTGAAGATATCATCAATTACCACATGTGCTAGCTAGCGCGCTGATTTTGACATGGTGTCATTAGCCCAATTTTCAATATTTCTGCATTTTTCTTCATCACAACAACTTAGCTTAGTCCATAGATCACATGTACGAAGTTTGAAGTTGATTCGACAAAAAATGATGAATAGGTGATTAAAAGTAAGTTTTGCGTTTTTTGCGATCTAGCAAAAAATCTAGTTAGGCGGAAATGGGCGTGGCCAATACAAAAAAGATGGAGAATCATCCAAGGATCATGGACATATAAAGTTTTTGACTATAGGACCTACGGTTTGGGAGCTAGTAGCTAAAACGTGTTGACCTCCGCAATAGCGCCACCTAGGTGACGCGGGGTCCAAATTTTCGAATCTGAGTAGCGGTCAGGATTTTCTATCAGACTGCCATGTCAGATTTTCCCTGGCAATTTCAGGCTCTTGCGCCCATACAGACACAGCGGAGAAGAATAATAATAATAAACTAGAACTGCAAGCAGTTATCAACGGGTTCCAAGCCACCAGCGCCAGTCGCCCACCCGCCCCGCCCTCAACTTCGCCAGTCCTCACGCGGTCCCGCCCCAAAAACACGTTCTCCCGCCGGCGTCCCGTCAGCTCACTTCAACCGGCGCAATGAAACTAACACTCAGGATACGTCATTAAACCGGCTAAGCCTCTACACATATCTTTCAGAGGCATGGCTGACTTCTCAATCGTGATTACAATGGAATTCCACTGTTTCCTTATTAAAGAACGTGAAGATTTAATGAGTGAGATTATTAAACAATAATCTATACATCAACAGAATGTTACAAATAACATAAATACTTGATAATGTGTTTAGATTTAATAGATTTTCAACAAAAACAATGAGTTTCATTTTGTGACTTGCTGACCAAATGTTTAAAAAAATCATGAAAAATACATAACTCATCCTAAAATTACCAAAATATTCTCACATGGCAGTGTTAACATGCGGAATAATATGATGTTGTTTTTAAATCAGTAGACTCAAAGCTTTTTTGAAGAAAAATTGGGAAATATAACTATAAAGGTCACAACAAAAATTAAAATATTCATAAAAAAATAGTGCTACTTTCTAAAATTAGGAGAAAAATCTCAGATCACCATAGGTACGTGTGGAATGTTGTAAATGGCTTATATTTACTGTATACCTAAAAAGTTTTCTAACAAAAATTAATTACTTTGTTGTCCAACTATACAGAAAAACTGGTAAAAAGTTAAAAATTAATTAAAAATCTATGCTTTTGTACAGAAATCTCAAAATATTCCCAGGTTGCCTCTGTGACGTGAGAATTCTTTTTATATTTTTGTTGGGGTCATAAATGTAAAACTGTACTTACAATAAAATAATATTTGCATTAGTGTCTGTAGACAAAAATATGTCCTAAAATTAAACACAAGGGGGAGCTCATATCAAGACAACATTTTTTTTGTTTCATAAACCACCTAAGAGTGAACTTTGTAGCAAATTACAAGAAGGTTGTGAGAACAGAATTTGCGCTACAATTGCTAGCCTAAAAATGTATTTTCATAAATATAAAGCGTAAACCTCAACATGGAGCTGCGGCTTTCGTGACATAAGCTCTAGCCTATCCAGCTAACACAATCTGGAAATCTTAGCCTCTTACATGCAAATAATGATTTTTAGGAAATTTTTCAAATTTGAAATTTTAAATGATCATAAGCCACGCCCACTTTGATAAATCATTACCATATTGATGATGTAATCTTAAGACTCTATAGTGATGACAACCACTAAGTTTCGTGCAGATCCATTTAGCCAGTTCAGTAGTATAATTTCTTCCCAGTTATAGCGCCCCCTATTGTTTAATCAAGTTGAAAACCAGGACATACACTTGAATTGACCTTAGGTATGACTGTTATGAACAGCTTTGAAAAATGTCAAAATCTTTTGAAGTTACTCTAAAAAAACTTTTTCATTCTCCAAAATTTTTTAAAAAAAATCATATTAAAAAAAATAAGCAAATTATCCAAAATCCCTTCACATCTTTTGGTCAGCCGCTCCTCCTCTCTTGTCAGGGAAAGATGTGATGTGATTGAGTTTGACGGCCGGGAGGAGTTAACGAAAGTACGTTGGACTTACTATGCAAATTTCTACTAATTTGCATAAGTTTAAAACATTTTTTAAAATACTCATCTAAATTTGACTGACTCAATGAACATACTGGATGAGATCATTTGTTTTTTTACGAAAGTAATGGGGAGAAACATGCCAAAAATATTTTTGGGGTACCACAGCGCCACCTATTGGACAAAATTCAAAAAATTTTCTGTGATTGTAGATGTCATTATGACTGATATGAATTGTAATTTTCTGTATAGAATATGTATTTTTCAGGAGTAAATGGGCGAAAACGTTTAAAGCCTATTTATAGCCTATAAGCCACGCCCACTTTTTAATCATTTTCAAAATATAGCTTAAGGGTCCGATGATTAACATATGTGCCAAGTTCTGTGGAAATCCATCAAGCCGTTTAGCTGAAACAAACTTTTTGACTCTTTAGCGCCCCCTATTGGTGAATCCACACAAAATCGGGTAGATAGGGCTTACCGCTCATACTTCATAAGGGTGTAGAGTCTCATCAATTTATCTTGAGAAATGGTGAAGATATCATCAATTACCACATGTGCTAGCTAGCACACTGATTTTGACATGGTGTCATTAGCCCAATTTTCAATATTTCTGCCTTTTTCTTCATCACCACAACTTATCTTAGTCCATAGATCATATGTACGAAGTTTGAAGTTGATTCGACGAAAAATGACGAATAGGTGATTAAAAGTAAGTTTTGAGTTTTTTGCGATCTAGCAAAAAATCTAGTTAGGCGGAAATGGGCGTGGCCAATACAAAAAAGATGGAGAATCACCCAAGGATCATGTACATATAAAGTTTATGACTGTAGGACCTACGGTTTGGGAGCTAGTAGCTGAAACGTGTTGACCTCCGCAATAGCGCCACCTAGGTGACGCGGGGTCCAAATTTTCGAATCTGAGTAGCGGTCAGGATTTTGTATCAGACTGCCATGTCAGATTTTTCCTGGCAATTTCTGGCTCCTGCCCCCATACAAACGTAGCGGAGAAGAATAATAAATAACTAGAACTGCAAGCAGTTATCAACGGGTTCCAAGCCCCCAGCGCCAGTCGCCTACCCGGCCCCGCCCTCCACTTCGCCAGTCCTCACGCGGTCCCGCCCCAAAAACACGTTCTCCCGCCGGCGTTCGTCAGCTCACTTCAACCGGCGCAATGAAAGTAACACTCAGGATACGTCATTAAACCTGCAAAGCCTATACACATATCTTTCAGAGGCATGGCTGACTCCTCAATCGTGATTACAATGGAATTCCACTGTTTCCTTATTAAAGAACGTGAAGATTTAATGAGTGAGGTTATCAAACAATGATCTATACATCAACAGAATATTACCAATAACATAAACACTTGATAATGTCTTTAGATTTAAAAGATTTTCAACAAAAACTATGAGTTTCATTTTGTGACTTACTGAACAAATGTTTTAAAAAATCATGAAAAATACATAAATCATCCTAAAATTACCAAAATATTCTCACATGGCAGTGTTAACATGCGGAATAATATGATGTTGTTTTTAAATCAGTAGACTCAAAGCTTTTTTGAAGAAAAATTGGGAAATATAACTATAAAGGTCACAACAAAAATAAAAATATTCATAAAAAAATAGTGCTACTTTCTAAAATTAGGAGAAAAATCTCAGATCACCATAGGTACATGTGGGATGTTATAAATGGCTTATATTTACTGTATACCTAAAAAGCTTTCTAACAAAAATTAATTACGTTGTTGTCCAAATATACAGAAAAACTGGTAAAAAGTTAAAAATTCATTAAAAATATACGCTTTTGTACAGAAATCTCAAAATATTCCCAGGTTGCCTCTGTGATGTGAGAATTCTTCTTATATTTTTGTTGGGGTCATAAATGTAAAACTGTACTTACAATAAAATAATACTTGCATTAGTGGCTGTAGACAAAAATATGTCCTATAATTAAACACTAGGGGGAGCTCAAATCAAGACGACATTTTTTTTTGTTTCATAACCCACCTAAGAGTGAACTTTGTGGCAAATTACAAGAAGATTGTGAGAACAGAATTTGCGCTACAATTGCTAGCCTAAAAACGTATTTTCGTAAATATAAAGCGCAAACCTCTTTGTGGAGCTGCGGCTTTCGTGACATAAGCTCTAGCCTATTCATTTAACACAATCTGGAAATCTTAGCCTCTTACATGCAAATAGTGATTTTTAGGAAATTTTTCAAATTTGAAATTTTAAATGATCATAAACCACGCCCACTTTGATCAATCATTACCATATTGATAATGTAGTCTTAAGACTTTATAGTGATGACAGCCACTAAGTTTCGTGCCGATCCATTTAGCCGGTTCAGCAGTATAATTTCTTCCCAGTTATAGCGCCCCCTATTGTTTAATCAAGTTGAAAACCAGGACATACACTTGAATTGACCTTAGGTATGACTGTTATGAACAGCTTTGAAAAATGTCAAAATCTCTTGAAGTTACGCTAAAAAAACTTTTTCATTCCCAAAAAATTATTGAAAAAAATCATATTTAAAAAAATAAGCAAATTATCGAAAATCCCTTCACATCTTTTGGTCAGCCGCTCCTCCTCTCTTGTCAGGGAAAGTTTTGATGTGATTGAGTTTGACGGCCGGGAGGAGTTAACGAAAGTACGTTGGACTTACTATGCAAATTTCTACTAATTTGCATAAGTTTAAAACATTTTTTAAATTAATCATCTAAATTTGACTGACTCAAAGAACACATTGGAATAGATCATTTGTTTTTTTACAAAAGAAATGGGGAGAAACATGCCAAAAATATTTTTGGGGTACCAGAGCGCCACCTATTGGACAAAATTCAAAAAATTTTCTGTGATTGTAGATGTCACGATGACTGATATGAGTTGTAATTTTCTGTATAGAATATGTATTTTTCATGAGTAAAAGGGCGAAAATTTTTAAAGCCTATAAGCCACGCCCACTTTTTAATCATTTTCAAAATATAGCTTAAGGGTCCGACGATTAACATATGTGCCAAGTTCTGTGGAAATCCATCAAGCCGTTTAGCTGAAACAAACTTTTTGACTCTTTAGCGCCCCCTATTGGTGAATCCAAACAAAATGGGGTAGATAGGACTTACCGCTCATACTTTGTAAGGTTCTAGAGTCTCATCAATTTATTTTGAGAAATGGTGAAGATATCATCAATTAACACATGTGCTAGCTAGCGCACTGATTTTGACATGGTGTCATTAGCCCAATTTTCAATATTTCTGCATTTTTCTTCATCACAACAACTTAGCCTAGTCCATAGATCACATGTACGAAGTTTGAAGTTGATTCGACGAAAAATGTCGAATAGGTGATTAAAACTAAGTTTTGCATTTTTTGCGATCTAGCAAAAAATCTAGTTAGGCGGAAATGGGCGTGGCCAATACAAAAAAGATGGAGAATCAATCAAGGATCATGTGCATATAAAGTTTTTGACTGTAGGACCTACGGTTTGGGAGCTAGTAGCTGAAACGTGTTGACCTCTGCAATAGCGCCACCTAGGTGACCCGGGGTCCAAATTTTCGAATCTGAGTAGCGGTCAGGATTTTCTATCAGACTGCCATGTCAGATTTTTCCTTGCAATTTCAGGCTCTTGCGCCCATACAGACACAGCGGAGAAGAATAATAATAATAAATAATAAATAATAAATAATGAAAAATCCGTAGAAAAACAATAGGGTTCCCTGCCCTTTGGGCTTGGAACCCTAATAATAAATAATAAATAATGAAAAATCCGTAGAAAAACAATAGGGTTCCCTGCCCTTTGGGCTTGGAACCCTAACTAGAACTGCAAGCAGTTATCAACGGGTTCCAAGCCCCCAGCGCCAGTCGCCTACCCGGCCCCGCCCTCCACTTCGCCAGTCCTCACGCGGTCCCGCCCCAAAAACACGTTCTCCCGCCGGCGTTCGTCAGCTCACTTCAACCGGCGCAATGAAAGTAACACTCAGGATACGTCATTAAACCTGCAAAGCCTATACACATATCTTTCAGAGGCATGGCTGACTCCTCAATCGTGATTACAATGGAATTCCACTGTTTCCTTATTAAAGAACGTGAAGATTTAATGAGTGAGGTTATCAAACAATGATCTATACATCAACAGAATATTACCAATAACATAAACACTTGATAATGTCTTTAGATTTAAAAGATTTTCAACAAAAACTATGAGTTTCATTTTGTGACTTACTGAACAAATGTTTTAAAAAATCATGAAAAATACATAAATCATCCTAAAATTACCAAAATATTCTCACATGGCAGTGTTAACATGCGGAATAATATGATGTTGTTTTTAAATCAGTAGACTCAAAGCTTTTTTGAAGAAAAATTGGGAAATATAACTATAAAGGTCACAACAAAAATAAAAATATTCATAAAAAAATAGTGCTACTTTCTAAAATTAGGAGAAAAATCTCAGATCACCATAGGTACATGTGGGATGTTATAAATGGCTTATATTTACTGTATACCTAAAAAGCTTTCTAACAAAAATTAATTACGTTGTTGTCCAAATATACAGAAAAACTGGTAAAAAGTTAAAAATTCATTAAAAATATACGCTTTTGTACAGAAATCTCAAAATATTCCCAGGTTGCCTCTGTGATGTGAGAATTCTTCTTATATTTTTGTTGGGGTCATAAATGTAAAACTGTACTTACAATAAAATAATACTTGCATTAGTGGCTGTAGACAAAAATATGTCCTATAATTAAACACTAGGGGGAGCTCAAATCAAGACGACATTTTTTTTGTTTCATAACCCACCTAAGAGTGAACTTTGTGGCAAATTACAAGAAGATTGTGAGAACAGAATTTGCGCTACAATTGCTAGCCTAAAAACGTATTTTCGTAAATATAAAGCGCAAACCTCTTTGTGGAGCTGCGGCTTTCGTGACATAAGCTCTAGCCTATTCATTTAACACAATCTGGAAATCTTAGCCTCTTACATGCAAATAGTGATTTTTAGGAAATTTTTCAAATTTGAAATTTTAAATGATCATAAACCACGCCCACTTTGATCAATCATTACCATATTGATAATGTAGTCTTAAGACTTTATAGTGATGACAGCCACTAAGTTTCGTGCCGATCCATTTAGCCGGTTCAGCAGTATAATTTCTTCCCAGTTATAGCGCCCCCTATTGTTTAATCAAGTTGAAAACCAGGACATACACTTGAATTGACCTTAGGTATGACTGTTATGAACAGCTTTGAAAAATGTCAAAATCTCTTGAAGTTACGCTAAAAAAACTTTTTCATTCCCAAAAAATTATTTAAAAAAATCATATTTAAAAAAATAAGCAAATTATCGAAAATCCCTTCACATCTTTTGGTCAGCCGCTCCTCCTCTCTTGTCAGGGAAAGTTTTGATGTGATTGAGTTTGACGGCCGGGAGGAGTTAACGAAAGTACGTTGGACTTACTATGCAAATTTCGACTAATTTGCATAAGTTTAAAACATTTTTTAAATTACTCATCTAAATTTGACTGACTCAAAGAACACATTGGAATAGATCATTTGTTTTTTTACAAAAGAAATGGGGAGAAACATGCCAAAAACATTTTTGGGGTACCAGAGCGCCACCTATTGGACAAAATTCAAAAAATTTTCTGTGATTGTAGATGTCACGATGACTGATATGAATTGTAATTTTCTGTATAGAATATGTATTTTTCATGAGTAAAAGGGCGAAAATTTTTAAAGCCTATAAGCCACGCCCACTTTTTAATCATTTTCAAAATATAGCTTAAGGGTCCGACGATTAACATATGTGCCAAGTTCTGTGGAAATCCATCAAGCCGTTTAGCTGAAACAAACTTTTTGACTCTTTAGCGCCCCCTATTGGTGAATCCAAACAAAATGGGGTAGATAGGACTTACCGCTCATACTTTGTAAGGTTCTAGAGTCTCATCAATTTATTTTGAGAAATGGTGAAGATATCATCAATTAACACATGTGCTAGCTAGCGCACTGATTTTGACATGGTGTCATTAGCCCAATTTTCAATATTTCTGCATTTTTCTTCATCACAACAACTTAGCCTAGTCCATAGATCACATGTACGAAGTTTGAAGTTGATTCGACGAAAACTGACGAATAGGTGATTAAAAGTAAGTTTTGCGTTTTTTGCGATCTAGCAAAAAATCTAGTTAGGCGGAAATGGGCGTGGCCAATACAAAAAAGATGGAGAATCATCCAAGGATCATGGACATATAAAGTTTTTGACTATAGGACCTACGGTTTGGGAGCTAGTAACTAAAACGTGTTGACCTCCGCAATAGCGCCACCTAGGTGACGCGGGGTCCAAATTTTCGAATCTGAGTAGCGGTCAGGATTTTCTATCAGACTGCCATGTCAGATTTTCCCTGGCAATTTCAGGCTCTTGCGCCCATACAGACACAGCGGAGAAGAATAATAATAACTAGAACTGCAAGCAGTTATCAACGGGTTCCAAGCCCCCAGCGCCAGTCGCCCACCCGGCCCCGCCCTCAACTTCGCCAGTCCTCACGCGGTCCCGCCCCAAAAACACGTTCTCCCGCCGGCGTCCCGTCAGCTCACTTCAACCGGCGCAACGAAACTAACACTCAGGATACGTCATTAAACCGGCAAAGCCTATACACATATCTTTCAGAGGCATGGCTGACTTCTCAATCGTGATTACAATGGAATTCCACTGTTTCCTTGTTAAAGAACGTGAAGATATAATGAGTGAGATTATCAAACAATGATCTATGCATAAACAGAATATTACCAATAACATAAATACTTGATAATGTCTTTAGATTTAATAGATTTTCAACAAAAACTATGAGTTTCATTTTGTGACTTACTGACCAAATGTTTCAAAAAATCATGAAAAATACATAACTCATCATAAAATTACCAAAATATTCTCACATGGCAGTGTTGACATGTGGAATAATATGATGTTGTTTTTAAATCAGTAGACTCAAAGCTTTTTTGAAGAAAAATCAGTAAATATAACTGTAAGGGTCACAGTCAAAATTAAAATATTCATAAAAAAATAGTGCTACTTTCTAAAATTTATAGAAAAATCTCAGATCACCATAGGTACATGTTGAATGTTGTAATTGGTTTATATTTACTGTATACCTAAAAAACTTTCTAACAAAAATTAATTACGTTGTTGTCCAACTATACAGAAAAACTGGCAAAAAGTTAAAAAATCATTAAAAATCAATGCTTTCGTACAAAAATCTCAAAATATTCCGAGATTGCCTCTGTGATGTGAGAATTCTTTTTATATTTTTGTTGGGGTCATAAATGTAAAATTGTACCTACAATAAAATAATATTTGCGTTAGTTGCTGTAGACAAAAATATGTCCTATAATTAAACACAAGGGGGAGCTCAAATCAAGACGACATTTTTTTTTGTTTCATAAACCACCTAAGAGTGAACTTTATGGCAAATGTCAAGAAGATTGTGAAAACAGAATTTGCGCTACAATTGCTAGCCTAAAAATGTATTTTTGTAAATTTAAAGCGCAAACATCTTCGTGGAGCTGCGGTTTTCAATATCTAAGCTCATGGCTATCCAGTTAACATAATCTGGAAAACGTAGCTTCTTACATGAAAATAATGATTTTTAGGAAATTTTTCAAATTTGAAATTTTAAATGATCATAAACCACGCCCACATTGATCAATCATTACCATATTGATAATGTAGTCTTAAGACTCTACAATGATGACAACCACTAAGTTTCGTGCAGATCCATTTAACCAGGTCAGCAGTATAATGTATTGCTATTTATAGCGCCCCCTATTGTTTAATCAAGGTGAAAATCAAGACATACACTTGAATTGACCTTAGGTTTGACTGTTATGAACACCTTTGAAAAATGTCAAAATCTTTTGAAGTTACGCTAAAAAAACTTTTTCATTCCCAAAAAATGATTTAAAAAAATCATAATAAAAAAAATAAGCAAATTATCCAAAATCCCTTCACATCTTTTGGTCAGCCGCTCCTCCTCTCTTGTCAGGGAAAGTTGTGATGTGATTGAGTTTGACGGCTGGGAGGAGTTAACGAAAGTACGTTGGACTTACTATGCACATTTCTGCTAATTTGCATAAGTTTAAAACATTTTTTAAAATACTCATCTAAATTTGACTGACTCAATGAACACACTGGATGAGATTATTTGTTTTTTTACGTAAGAAATGGGGAGAAACATGCCAAAAATATTTTTGGGGTACCACAGCGCCACCTATTGGACCAAATTCAAAAAATTTTCTGTGATTGTAGATGTCACTATGACTGATAAGAATTGTAATTTTCTGTTTAGAATATATATTTTTCATGAGTAAAAGGGCGAAAAATTTTAAAGCCTATAAGCCACGCCCACTTTTTAATCATTTTCAAAATGTAGCTTAAGGGTCCGATGACTAACATATGTGCCAAGTTCTGGGGAAATCCATCAAGCCGTTTAGCTCAAACAAACTTTTTGACTCTTTAGCGCCCCCTATTGGTGAATCCAAACAAAATGGGGTAGATAGGGCTTACCGCTCATACTTCATAAGGGTCTAGAGTCTCATCAGTTTATCTTGAGAAATGGTGAAGATATCATCAATTACCACATGTGCTAGCTAGCGCGCTGATTTTGACATGGTGTCATTAGCCCAATTTTCAATATTTCTGCATTTTTCTTCATCACAACAACTTAGCTTAGTCCATAGATCACATGTACGAAGTTTGAAGTTGATTCGACAAAAAATGATGAATAGGTGATTAAAAGTAAGTTTTGCGTTTTTTGCGATCTAGCAAAAAATCTAGTTAGGCGGAAATGGGCGTGGCCAATACAAAAAAGATGGAGAATCATCCAAGGATCATGGACATATAAAGTTTTTGACTATAGGACCTACGGTTTGGGAGCTAGTAGCTAAAACGTGTTGACCTCCGCAATAGCGCCACCTAGGTGACGCGGGGTCCAAATTTTCGAATCTGAGTAGCGGTCAGGATTTTCTATCAGACTGCCATGTCAGATTTTCCCTGGCAATTTCAGGCTCTTGCGCCCATACAGACACAGCGGAGAAGAATAATAATAATAAATAATAAATAATAAATAATGAAAAATCCGTAGAAAAACAATAGGGTTCCCTGCCCTTTGGGCTTGGAACCCTAATAAACTAGAACTGCAAGCAGTTATCAACGGGTTCCAAGCCACCAGCGCCAGTCGCCCACCCGCCCCGCCCTCAACTTCGCCAGTCCTCACGCGGTCCCGCCCCAAAAACACGTTCTCCCGCCGGCGTCCCGTCAGCTCACTTCAACCGGCGCAATGAAACTAACACTCAGGATACGTCATTAAACCGGCTAAGCCTATACACATATCTTTCAGAGGCATGGCTGACTTCTCAATCGTGATTACAATGGAATTCCACTGTTTCCTTATTAAAGAACGTGAAGATTTAATGAGTGAGATTATTAAACAATAATCTATACATCAACAGAATGTTACAAATAACATAAATACTTTATAATGTGTTTAGATTTAATAGATTTTCAACAAAAACAATGAGTTTCATTTTGTGACTTGCTGACCAAATGTTTAAAAAAATCATGAAAAATACACAACTCATCCTAAAATTACCAAAATATTCTCACATGGCAGTGGTAACATGCGGAATAATATGATGTTGTTTTTAAATCAGTAGACTCAAAGCTTTTTTAAAGAAAAATTGGGAAATATAACTATAAAGGTCACAACAAAAATTAAAATATTCATAAAAAAATAGTGCTACTTTCTAAAATTAGGAGAAAAATCTCAGATAACCATAGGTACATGTGGAATGTTGTAAATGGCTTATATTTACTGTATACCTAAAAAGCTTTCTAACAAAAATTAATTACGTTGTTGTCCAACTATACAAAATAACTGGCAAAAAGTAAAAAATTCATTAAAAATCAATGCTTTTGTACAAAAATCTCAAAATATTCCCAGATTGCCTCTGTGACGTGTGTATTGTGGTCATATTTTTGTAAGATCATAAATGTAAAACTTTTCTTACAATAAAATAATATTTGCATTAGTGGCTGTAGACAAAAATATGTCCTATAATTGAACACTAGGGGGAGCTCAAATCAAGACGACATTTTTTTTGTTTCATAAACCACCTAAGAGTGAACTTTGTGGTAAATTACAAGAAGATTGTGAGAACAGAATTTGTGCCACACTTGCTAGCGTAAAAATGTATTTTTGTTAATATAAAGCGCAAACCTCTTTGTGGAGCTGCGGCTATCGTGACATAAGCTCTAGCCTATCCAGTAACCACAATCTGGAAATCTTAGCCTCTTACATGCAAATAGTGATTTTTAGGAAATTTTTCAAATTTGAAATTTTAAATGATCGTAAACCACGCCCACTTTGATCAATCATTACCATATTGATAATGTAGTCTTAAGACTCTATAGTGATGACAACCACTAAGTTTCGTGCAGATCCATTTAGCTGGTTGAGCAGTATAATTTCTTCCCAGTTATAGCGCCCCCTATTGTTTAATCAAGTTGAAAACCAGGACATACACTTGAATTGACCTTAGGTATGAGTGTTATGAACAGCTTTGAAAAATGTCAAAATCTTTTGAAGTTACGCTAAAAAAACTTTTTCATTCCCAAAAAATTATTTAAAAAAATCATATTAAAAAAAATAAGCAAATTATCCAAAATCCCTTCACAACTTTTGGTCAGCCGCTCCCCCCCTCTTGTCAGGCAAAGTTGTGATGTGATTGAGTTTGACGGCCGGGAGGAGTTAACGAAAGTACGTTTGACTTACTATGCAAATTTCTACTAATTAGCATAAGTTTAAATTATTTTTTAAAATACTCATCTAAATTTGACTGACTCAATGAACATACTGGATGAGCCCATTTGTTTTTTTACTAAAACATTGAGGAGAGACATGCCAAAACCTTTTTTGGGGTACAACAGCGCCACCTATTGGACAAAATTCAAATTTATATCTGTGATTGTAGATGTCACTATGACTGATAAAATTTGTAACTTTCTGTATAGAATATGTATTTTTCATCAGTTAAAGGGCGAAAATTTTTAAAGCCTATAAGCCACGCCCACTTTTTAATCATTTTCAAAATATAGCTTAAAGGTCTGATGATTAACATATGTGCCAAGTTCTGTGGAAATCCATCAAGCCGTTTAGCTCAAACTAACTTTTTGCCTCTTTAGCGCCCCCTTTTGGTGAATCCGAACAAAATGGGGAAGATAGGGCTTACCGCTCATACTTCATAAGGGTCTAGAGTCTCATCACTTTATCTTGAGATATGGTGAAGATATCATCAATTAGCACATGTGATAGCTAGCGCACTGATTTTGACATGTTGTCATTAGCCCAATTTTCAATATTTCTGCGTTTTTCTGCATCACAACAACTTATCTTAGTCCATAGATCATATGTACAAAGTTTGAAGTTGATTCGACGAAAAATGACGAATAGGTGATTAAAACTAAGTTTTGCATTTTTTGCGATCTAGCAAAAAATCTAGTTAGGCGGAAATGGGCGTGGCCAATACAAAAAAGATGGAGAATCATCCAAGGATCATGGACATATAAAGTTTTTGACTATAGGACCTACGGTTTGGGAGCTAGTAACTAAAACGTGTTGACCTCCGCAATAGCGCCACCTAGGTGACGCGGGGTCCAAATTCTCGAACCTGAGTAGCGGTCAGGATTTTCTATCAGACTGCCATGTCAGATTTTCCCTGGCAATTTCAGGCTCTTGCGCCCATACAGACACAGCGGAGAAGAATAATAATAATAAATAATAAATAATAAATAATGAAAAATCCGTAGAAAAACAATAGGGTTCCCTGCCCTTTGGGCTTGGAACCCTAACTAGAACTGCAAGCAGTTATCAACGGGTTCCAAGCCACCAGCGCCAGTCGCCCACCCGCCCCGCCCTCAACTTCGCCAGTCCTCACGCGGTGCCGCCCCAAAAACACGTTCTCCCGCCGGCGTCCCGTCAGCTCACTTCAACCGGAGCAATGAAAGTAACACTCAGGATACGTCATCAAACCTCTAAAGCCTATACACATATCTTTCAGAGGCATGGCTGACTTCTCAATGGTGATTACAATGGAATTCCACTGTTTCCTTATTAAAGAACGTGAAGATTTAATGAGTGAGATTATCAAACAATAATCTATACATCAACAGAATATCACAAATAACATAAATACTTGATAATGTCTTTAGATTTAAAAGATTTTCAACAAAAACTATGAGTTTCATTTTGTGACTTACTGACCAAATGTTTTAAAAAATCATGAAAAATACATAAATCATCATAAAATTACCAAAATATTCTCACATGGCAGTGTTAACATGCTGAATAATATGATGTTGTTTTTAAATCAGTAGACTCAAAGCTTTTTTGAAGAAAAATCGGTAAATATAACTGTAAGGCTCACAGTCAAAATTAAAATATTCATAAAAAAATAATGCTACTTTCTAAAATTAATAGAAAAATCTCAGATCACCATAGGCACATGTGGAATGTTATAAATGTTTTTTATTTACTTTGTACCTAAGAAAAACTTTCTAACAAAAAATAGTTACTTTTTGTCCAACTATACAAAAAACTGGCAAAAAGTAAAAAATTCATTAAAAATCAATGCTTTTGTACAAAAATCTCAAAATATTCCCAGATTTTCTCTGTGATGTGTCTATTGTGCTCATATTTTTGTAAAGATCATAATTGTTAAACTTCTCTTACAATAAAATAATATTTGCATTAGTGGCTTTAGACAAAAATATGTCCTATAATTAAACACAAGGGGGAGCTCAAATCCAGACGACATTTTTTTTGTTTCATAAACCACCTAAGAGTGAACTTTGTGCCAAATTACAAGAAGATTGTGAGAATAGAATTTGCGCTACAATTGCTAGCCTAAAAATGTATTTTCATAAATATAAAGCGCAAACCTCTATGTGGAGCTGCGGCTTTCGTGGCATAAGCTCTAGCCTATCCAGTTAACACAATCTGGAAATCTTAGCCTCTTACATGCAAATAATGATTTTTAGGAAATTTTTCAAATTTGACATTTTAAATGATCATAAACCACGCCCACTTTGATCAATCATTACCATATTGATAATGTAGTCTTAAGACTCTATAGTGATGACAACCACTAAGTTTCGTGCAGATCCATTTAGCCGGTTCAGCAGTATAATTTCGTCCCAGTTATAGCGCCCCCTATTGTTTAATCAAGGTGAAAATCAAGACATACACTTGAATTGACCTTAGGTTTGACTGTTATGAACAGTTTTGAAAAATGTCCAAATATTTTGAAGTTATGCTAAAAAAACTTTTTCATTCCCCAAAAAATATTTCAAAAATTCATATTTAAAAAAGTAAGCAAATTATCCAAAATCCCTTCAGATCGTTTGGTCAGCCGCTCTTCCTCTCTTGTCAGGCAAAGTTGTGATGTGATTGGGTTTGACGGCCGGGAGGAGTTAACGAAAGTACGTTTGACTTACTATGCAAATTTCTACTAATTAGCATAAGTTTAAAACATTTTTAAAATACTCATCTTAATTTGACTGAGGCAATGAACATACTGGATGAGACCATTTGCTTGTTTACTAAAATGTTGAGGAGAAAAATGCCAAAAACATTTTTGGGGTACAACAGCGCCAACTATTGGACAAACTTCAAACTTTTTTCTGTGATTGTAGATGTCACTATGACTGATATAATTTGTAACTTTCTGTATAGAATATGTATTTTTCATCAGTTAAAGGGCAAAAAATTTTAAAGCCTATAAGCCACGCCCACTTTTTAATCATTTTCAAAATATAGCTTAAGGGTCCAATGATTAACATATGTGCCAAGTTCTGTGGAAATCCATCAAGCCGTTTAACTCAAACTAACTTTTTGACTCTTTAGCGCCCCCTTTTGGTGAATCCAAACAAAATGGGGAAGGTAGGGCTTACCGCTCATACTTCATAAGGGTCTAGAGTCTCATCACTTTATCTTGAGATATGGTGAAGATATCATCAATTAGCACATGTGCTAGCTAGCGCACTGATTTTGACATGGTGTCATTAGCCCAATTTTCAACATTTCTGCGTTTTTCTGCATCACAACAACTTATCTTAGTCCATAGATCATATGTACGAAGTTTGAAGTTGATTCGACGAAAAATGACGAATAGGTGATTAAAAGTAAGTTTTGCATTTTTTGCGATCTAGCAAAAAATCTAGTTAGGCGGAAATGGGCGTGGCCAATACAAAAAAGATGGGGAACCATCCAAGGATCATGTACATATAAAGTTTTTGACTGTAGGCCCTACGGTTTGGGAGCTAGTAGCTGAAACGTGTTGACCTCCGCAATAGCGCCACCTAGGTGACGCGGGGTCCAAATTTTCGAATCTGAGTAGCGGTCAGGATTTTGTATCAGACTGCCATGTCAGATTTTTCCTGGCAATTTCTGGCTCCTGCCCCCATACAAACGTAGCGGAGAAGAATAATAAATAACTAGAACTGCAAGCAGTTATCAACGGGTTCCAAGCCCCCAGCGCCAGTCGCCCACCCGCCCCGCCCTCAACTTCGCCAGTCCTCACGCGGTCCAGCCCCAAAAACACGTTCTCCCGCCGGCGTCCCGTCAGCTCACTTCAACCGGCGCAATGAAACTAACACTCAGGATACGTCATTAAACCGGCAAAGCCTATACACATATCTTTCAGAGGCATGGCTGACTTCTCAATCGTGGTTACAATGGAATTCCACTGTTTCCTTATTAAAGAACGTGAAGATTTAATGAGTGAGATTATCAAACAATATCTATACATCAACGGAATATTACAAATAGCATAAATCCTTGATAATGTCTTTAGATTTAAAAGATTTTCAACAAAAACTATGAGTTTCATTTTGTGACTTACTGACCAAATGTTTTAAAAAATCATGAAAAATACACAAATCATCCTAAAATTACCAAAATATTCTCACATGGCAGTGTTAACATGCGGAATACTATGATGTTGTTTTTAAATCAGTAGACTCAAAGCTTTTTTGAAGAAAAAATTGGGAAATATAACTATAAAGGTCACAACAAAAATTAAAATATTCATAAAAAAATAGTGCTACTTTCTAAAATTAGGAGAAAAATCTCAGATCACCATAGGTACATGTGGAATGTTGTAAATGGCTTATATTTACTGTATACCTAAAAAGCTTTCTAAAACAAATATTAATTACTTTGTTGTCCAACTATACAGAAAAACTGGTAAAAAGTTAAAAATTCATTAAAAATCTATGCTTTTGTATAGAAATCTCAAAATATTCCCAGGTTGCTTCTGTGATGTGAGAATTCTTCTCATATTTTTGATGGGGTCATAAATGTAAAACTGTACTTACAATAAAATAATATTTGCATTAGTGGCTGTAGACAAAAATATGTCCTACAATTAAACACTAGGGGGAGCTCAAATCAAGACGACATTTTTTTTGTTTCATAAACCACCTAAGAGTGAACTTTTTGGCAAATTACAAGAAGATTGTGAGAACAGAATTTGCGCTACAATTGCTAGCCTAAAAATTTATTTTCGTAAATATAAAGCGCACACCTCTTCGTGGAGCTGCGGCTTTCGTGACCTAAGCTCTAGCCTATCCAGTTAAGACAATCTGGAAATCTTAGCCTGTTACATGCAAATAGTGATTTTTAGGAAATTTTTCAAATTTGAAATTTTAAATGATCATAAACCACGCCCACTTTGATCAATCATTACCATATTGATATTGTGGTCTTAAGACTCTATAGTGATGATAACCACTAAGTTTCGTGCAGATCCATTTAGCCAGTTCAGCAGTATAATTTCTTCCCAGTTATAGCGCCCCCTATTGTTTAATCAAGTTGAAAACCAGGACATACACTTGAATTGACCTTAGGTATGGCTGTTATGAACAGCTTTGAAAATTGTCAAAATCTTTTGAAGTTACGCTAAAAAAACTTTTTCATTCCCAAAAAATTATTTTAAAAAATCATATAAAAAAAATAAGCAAATTATCCAAAATCCCTTCACAACTTTTGGTCAGCCGCTCCTCCTCTCTTGTCAGGGAAAGTTGTGATGTGATTGAGTTTGACGGCCGGGAGGAGTTAACGAAAGTACGTTTGACATACTATGCAAATTTCTACTAATTAGCATAAGTTTAAAACACTTTTTAAAATACTCATCTAAATTTGACTGACTCAATGAACATACTGGATGAGATCATTTGTTTGTTTACGAAAAAAATGGGGAGAAACATGCCAAAAATATTTTTGGGGTACCACAGCGCCACCTATTGGACAAAATTCAAAAAATTTTCTGTGATTGTAGATGTCACTATGACTGATAAGAATTGTAATTTTCTGTTTAGAATATATATTTTTCATGAGTAAAAGGGCGAAAAATTTTAAAGCCTATAAGCCACGCCCACTTTTTAATCATTTTCAAAATGTAGCTTAAGGGTCCGATGACTAACATATGTGCCAAGTTCTGGGGAAATCCATCAAGCCGTTTAGCTCAAACAAACTTTTTGACTCTTTAGCGCCCCCTATTGGTGAATCCAAACAAAATGGGGTAGATAGGGCTTACCGCTCATACTTCATAAGGGTCTAGAGTCTCATCAGTTTATCTTGAGAAATGGTGAAGATATCATCAATTACCACATGTGCTAGCTAGCGCGCTGATTTTGACATGGTGTCATTAGCCCAATTTTCAATATTTCTGCATTTTTCTTCATCACAACAACTTAGCTTAGTCCATAGATCACATGTACGAAGTTTGAAGTTGATTCGACAAAAAATGATGAATAGGTGATTAAAAGTAAGTTTTGCGTTTTTTGCGATCTAGCAAAAAATCTAGTTAGGCGGAAATGGGCGTGGCCAATACAAAAAAGATGGAGAATCATCCAAGGATCATGGACATATGAAGTTTTTGACTATAGGACCTACGGTTTGGGAGCTAGTAACTAAAACGTGTTGACCTCCGCAATAGCGCCACCTAGGTGACGCGGGGTCCAAATTTTCGAATCTGAGTAGCGGTCAGGATTTTCTATCAGACTGCCATGTCAGATTTTCCCTGGCAATTTCAGGCTCTTGCGCCCATACAGACACAGCGGAGAAGAATAATAATAATAAATAATAAATAATAAATAATGAAAAATCCGTAGAAAAACAATAGGGTTCCCTGCCCTTTGGGCTTGGAACCCTAACTAGAACTGCAAGCAGTTATCAACGGGTTCCAAGCCACCAGCGCCAGTCGCCCACCCGCCCCGCCCTCAACTTCGCCAGTCCTCACGCGGTCCCGCCCCAAAAACACGTTCTCCCGCCGGCGTCCCGTCAGCTCACTTCAACCGGCGCAATGAAACTAACACTCAGGATACGTCATTAAACCGGCTAAGCCTATACACATATCTTTCAGAGGCATGGCTGACTTCTCAATCGTGATTACAATGGAATTCCACTGTTTCCTTATTAAAGAACGTGAAGATTTAATGAGTGAGATTATTAAACAATAATCTATACATCAACAGAATGTTACAAATAACATAAATACTTTATAATGTGTTTAGATCTAATAGATTTTCAACAAAAACAATGAGTTTCATTTTGTGACTTGCTGACCAAATGTTTAAAAAAATCATGAAAAATACACAACTCATCCTAAAATTACCAAAATATTCTCACATGGCAGTGGTAACATGCGGAATAATATGATGTTGTTTTTAAATCAGTAGACTCAAAGCTTTTTTAAAGAAAAATTGGGAAATATAACTATAAAGGTCACAACAAAAATTAAAATATTCATAAAAAAATAGTGCTACTTTCTAAAATTAGGAGAAAAATCTCAGATAACCATAGGTACATGTGGAATGTTGTAAATGGCTTATATTTACTGTATACCTAAAAAGCTTTCTAACAAAAATTAATTACGTTGTTGTCCAACTATACAAAATAACTGGCAAAAAGTAAAAAATTCATTAAAAATCAATGCTTTTGTACAAAAATCTCAAAATATTCCCAGATTGCCTCTGTGACGTGTGTATTGTGGTCATATTTTTGTAAGATCATAAATGTAAAACTTTTCTTACAATAAAATAATATTTGCATTAGTGGCTGTAGACAAAAATATGTCCTATAATTGAACACTAGGGGGAGCTCAAATCAAGACGACATTTTTTTTGTTTCATAAACCACCTAAGAGTGAACTTTGTGGTAAATTACAAGAAGATTGTGAGAACAGAATTTGTGCCACACTTGCTAGCGTAAAAATGTATTTTTGTTAATATAAAGCGCAAACCTCTTTGTGGAGCTGCGGCTATCGTGACATAAGCTCTAGCCTATCCAGTAACCACAATCTGGAAATCTTAGCCTCTTACATGCAAATAGTGATTTTTAGGAAATTTTTCAAATTTGAAATTTTAAATGATCGTAAACCACGCCCACTTTGATCAATCATTACCATATTGATAATGTAGTCTTAAGACTCTATAGTGATGACAACCACTAAGTTTCGTGCAGATCCATTTAGCTGGTTGAGCAGTATAATTTCTTCCCAGTTATAGCGCCCCCTATTGTTTAATCAAGTTGAAAACCAGGACATACACTTGAATTGACCTTAGGTATGAGTGTTATGAACAGCTTTGAAAAATGTCAAAATCTTTTGAAGTTACGCTAAAAAAACTTTTTCATTCCCAAAAAATTATTTAAAAAAATCATATTAAAAAAAATAAGCAAATTATCCAAAATCCCTTCACAACTTTTGGTCAGCCGCTCCCCCCCTCTTGTCAGGCAAAGTTGTGATGTGATTGAGTTTGACGGCCGGGAGGAGTTAACGAAAGTACGTTTGACTTACTATGCAAATTTCTACTAATTAGCATAAGTTTAAATTATTTTTTAAAATACTCATCTAAATTTGACTGACTCAATGAACATACTGGATGAGCCCATTTGTTTTTTTACTAAAACATTGAGGAGAGACATGCCAAAACCTTTTTTGGGGTACAACAGCGCCACCTATTGGACAAAATTCAAATTTATATCTGTGATTGTAGATGTCACTATGACTGATAAAATTTGTAACTTTCTGTATAGAATATGTATTTTTCATCAGTTAAAGGGCGAAAATTTTTAAAGCCTATAAGCCACGCCCACTTTTTAATCATTTTCAAAATATAGCTTAAAGGTCTGATGATTAACATATGTGCCAAGTTCTGTGGAAATCCATCAAGCCGTTTAGCTCAAACTAACTTTTTGCCTCTTTAGCGCCCCCTTTTGGTGAATCCGAACAAAATGGGGAAGATAGGGCTTACCGCTCATACTTCATAAGGGTCTAGAGTCTCATCACTTTATCTTGAGATATGGTGAAGATATCATCAATTAGCACATGTGATAGCTAGCGCACTGATTTTGACATGTTGTCATTAGCCCAATTTTCAATATTTCTGCGTTTTTCTGCATCACAACAACTTATCTTAGTCCATAGATCATATGTACAAAGTTTGAAGTTGATTCGACGAAAAATGACGAATAGGTGATTAAAACTAAGTTTTGCATTTTTTGCGATCTAGCAAAAAATCTAGTTAGGCGGAAATGGGCGTGGCCAATACAAAAAAGATGGAGAATCATCCAAGGATCATGGACATATAAAGTTTTTGACTATAGGACCTACGGTTTGGGAGCTAGTAACTAAAACGTGTTGACCTCCGCAATAGCGCCACCTAGGTGACGCGGGGTCCAAATTCTCGAACCTGAGTAGCGGTCAGGATTTTCTATCAGACTGCCATGTCAGATTTTCCCTGGCAATTTCAGGCTCTTGCGCCCATACAGACACAGCGGAGAAGAATAATAATAATAAATAATAAATAATAAACTAGAACTGCAAGCAGTTATCAACGGGTTCCAAGCCCCCAGCGCCAGTCGCCCACCCGGCCCCGCCCTCACCTTCGCCGGTCCTCACGCGGTCCCGCCCCAAAAACACGTTCTCCCGCCGGCGTCCCGTCAGCTCACTTCAACCGGCGCAATGAAAGTAACACTCAGGATACGTCATTAAACCTGCAAAGCCTATACACATCTTTCAGAGGCATGGCTGACTTCTCAATCGTGATTACAATGGAATTCCACTGTTTCCTTATTAAAGAACGTGAAGATTTAATGAGTGAGATTATCAAACAATAATCTATACATCAACAGAATATTACAAACAACATAAATACTTGATAATGTCTTTAGATTTAATTGATTTTCAACAAAAACAATGAGTTTCATTTTGTGACTTACTGACCAAATGTTTCAAAAAATCATAAAAAATACATAACTCATCATAAAATTACCAAAATATTCTCACATGGCAGTGTTGACATGTGGAATAATATGATGTTGTTTTTAAATCAGTAGACTCAAAGCTTTTTTGAAGAAAAATCAGTAAATATAACTGTAAGGGTCACAGTCAAAATTAAAATATTCATAAAAAAATAGTGCTACTTTCTAAAATTTATAGAAAAATCTCAGATCACCATAGGTACATGTTGAATGTTGTAATTGGTTTATATTTACTGTATACCTAAAAAACTTTCTAACAAAAATTAATTACGTTGTTGTCCAACTATACAGAAAAACTGGCAAAAAGTTAAAAAATCATTAAAAATCAATGCTTTCGTACAAAAATCTCAAAATATTCCGAGATTGCCTCTGTGATGTGAGAATTCTTTTTATATTTTTGTTGGGGTCATAAATGTAAAATTGTACCTACAATAAAATAATATTTGCGTTAGTTGCTGTAGACAAAAATATGTCCTATAATTAAACACAAGGGGGAGCTCAAATCAAGACGACATTTTTTTTTGTTTCATAAACCACCTAAGAGTGAACTTTATGGCAAATGTCAAGAAGATTGTGAAAACAGAATTTGCGCTACAATTGCTAGCCTAAAAATGTATTTTTGTAAATTTAAAGCGCAAACATCTTCGTGGAGCTGCGGTTTTCAATATCTAAGCTCATGGCTATCCAGTTAACATAATCTGGAAAACGTAGCTTCTTACATGAAAATAATGATTTTTAGGAAATTTTTCAAATTTGAAATTTTAAATGATCATAAACCACGCCCACATTGATCAATCATTACCATATTGATAATGTAGTCTTAAGACTCTACAATGATGACAACCACTAAGTTTCGTGCAGATCCATTTAACCAGGTCAGCAGTATAATGTATTGCTATTTATAGCGCCCCCTATTGTTTAATCAAGGTGAAAATCAAGACATACACTTGAATTGACCTTAGGTTTGACTGTTATGAACACCTTTGAAAAATGTCAAAATCTTTTGAAGTTACGCTAAAAAAACTTTTTCATTCCCAAAAAATGATTTAAAAAAATCATAATAAAAAAAATAAGCAAATTATCCAAAATCCCTTCACATCTTTTGGTCAGCCGCTCCTCCTCTCTTGTCAGGGAAAGTTGTGATGTGATTGAGTTTGACGGCTGGGAGGAGTTAACGAAAGTACGTTGGACTTACTATGCACATTTCTGCTAATTTGCATAAGTTTAAAACATTTTTTAAAATACTCATCTAAATTTGACTGACTCAATGAACACACTGGATGAGATAATTTGTTTTTTTACGTAAGAAATGGGGAGAAACATGCCAAAAATATTTTTGGGGTACCACAGCGCCACCTATTGGACCAAATTCAAAAAATTTTCTGTGATTGTAGATGTCACTATGACTGATAAGAATTGTAATTTTCTGTTTAGAATATATATTTTTCATGAGTAAAAGGGCGAAAAATTTTAAAGCCTATAAGCCACGCCCACTTTTTAATCATTTTCAAAATGTAGCTTAAGGGTCCGATGACTAACATATGTGCCAAGTTCTGGGGAAATCCATCAAGCCGTTTAGCTCAAACAAACTTTTTGACTCTTTAGCGCCCCCTATTGGTGAATCCAAACAAAATGGGGTAGATAGGGCTTACCGCTCATACTTCATAAGGGTCTAGAGTCTCATCAGTTTATCTTGAGAAATGGTGAAGATATCATCAATTACCACATGTGCTAGCTAGCGCGCTGATTTTGACATGGTGTCATTAGCCCAATTTTCAATATTTCTGCATTTTTCTTCATCACAACAACTTAGCTTAGTCCATAGATCACATGTACGAAGTTTGAAGTTGATTCGACAAAAAATGATGAATAGGTGATTAAAAGTAAGTTTTGCGTTTTTTGCGATCTAGCAAAAAATCTAGTTAGGCGGAAATGGGCGTGGCCAATACAAAAAAGATGGAGAATCATCCAAGGATCATGGACATATAAAGTTTTTGACTATAGGACCTACGGTTTGGGAGCTAGTAGCTAAAACGTGTTGACCTCCGCAATAGCGCCACCTAGGTGACGCGGGGTCCAAATTTTCGAATCTGAGTAGCGGTCAGGATTTTCTATCAGACTGCCATGTCAGATTTTCCCTGGCAATTTCAGGCTCTTGCGCCCATACAGACACAGCGGAGAAGAATAATAATAATAAATAATAAATAATAAATAATGAAAAATCCGTAGAAAAACAATAGGGTTCCCTGCCCTTTGGGCTTGGAACCCTAACTAGAACTGCAAGCAGTTATCAACGGGTTCCAAGCCACCAGCGCCAGTCGCCCACCCGCCCCGCCCTCAACTTCGCCAGTCCTCACGCGGTCCCGCCCCAAAAACACGTTCTCCCGCCGGCGTCCCGTCAGCTCACTTCAACCGGCGCAATGAAACTAACACTCAGGATACGTCATTAAACCGGCTAAGCCTATACACATATCTTTCAGAGGCATGGCTGACTTCTCAATCGTGATTACAATGGAATTCCACTGTTTCCTTATTAAAGAACGTGAAGATTTAATGAGTGAGATTATTAAACAATAATCTATACATCAACAGAATGTTACAAATAACATAAATACTTTATAATGTGTTTAGATTTAATAGATTTTCAACAAAAACAATGAGTTTCATTTTGTGACTTGCTGACCAAATGTTTAAAAAAATCATGAAAAATACACAACTCATCCTAAAATTACCAAAATATTCTCACATGGCAGTGGTAACATGCGGAATAATATGATGTTGTTTTTAAATCAGTAGACTCAAAGCTTTTTTAAAGAAAAATTGGGAAATATAACTATAAAGGTCACAACAAAAATTAAAATATTCATAAAAAAATAGTGCTACTTTCTAAAATTAGGAGAAAAATCTCAGATAACCATAGGTACATGTGGAATGTTGTAAATGGCTTATATTTACTGTATACCTAAAAAGCTTTCTAACAAAAATTAATTACGTTGTTGTCCAACTATACAAAATAACTGGCAAAAAGTAAAAAATTCATTAAAAATCAATGCTTTTGTACAAAAATCTCAAAATATTCCCAGATTGCCTCTGTGACGTGTGTATTGTGGTCATATTTTTGTAAGATCATAAATGTAAAACTTTTCTTACAATAAAATAATATTTGCATTAGTGGCTGTAGACAAAAATATGTCCTATAATTGAACACTAGGGGGAGCTCAAATCAAGACGACATTTTTTTTGTTTCATAAACCACCTAAGAGTGAACTTTGTGGTAAATTACAAGAAGATTGTGAGAACAGAATTTGTGCCACACTTGCTAGCGTAAAAATGTATTTTTGTTAATATAAAGCGCAAACCTCTTTGTGGAGCTGCGGCTATCGTGACATAAGCTCTAGCCTATCCAGTAACCACAATCTGGAAATCTTAGCCTCTTACATGCAAATAGTGATTTTTAGGAAATTTTTCAAATTTGAAATTTTAAATGATCGTAAACCACGCCCACTTTGATCAATCATTACCATATTGATAATGTAGTCTTAAGACTCTATAGTGATGACAACCACTAAGTTTCGTGCAGATCCATTTAGCTGGTTGAGCAGTATAATTTCTTCCCAGTTATAGCGCCCCCTATTGTTTAATCAAGTTGAAAACCAGGACATACACTTGAATTGACCTTAGGTATGAGTGTTATGAACAGCTTTGAAAAATGTCAAAATCTTTTGAAGTTACGCTAAAAAAACTTTTTCATTCCCAAAAAATTATTTAAAAAAATCATATTAAAAAAAATAAGCAAATTATCCAAAATCCCTTCACAACTTTTGGTCAGCCGCTCCCCCCCTCTTGTCAGGCAAAGTTGTGATGTGATTGAGTTTGACGGCCGGGAGGAGTTAACGAAAGTACGTTTGACTTACTATGCAAATTTCTACTAATTAGCATAAGTTTAAATTATTTTTTAAAATACTCATCTAAATTTGACTGACTCAATGAACATACTGGATGAGCCCATTTGTTTTTTTACTAAAACATTGAGGAGAGACATGCCAAAACCTTTTTTGGGGTACAACAGCGCCACCTATTGGACAAAATTCAAATTTATATCTGTGATTGTAGATGTCACTATGACTGATAAAATTTGTAACTTTCTGTATAGAATATGTATTTTTCATCAGTTAAAGGGCGAAAATTTTTAAAGCCTATAAGCCACGCCCACTTTTTAATCATTTTCAAAATATAGCTTAAAGGTCTGATGATTAACATATGTGCCAAGTTCTGTGGAAATCCATCAAGCCGTTTAGCTCAAACTAACTTTTTGCCTCTTTAGCGCCCCCTTTTGGTGAATCCGAACAAAATGGGGAAGATAGGGCTTACCGCTCATACTTCATAAGGGTCTAGAGTCTCATCACTTTATCTTGAGATATGGTGAAGATATCATCAATTAGCACATGTGATAGCTAGCGCACTGATTTTGACATGTTGTCATTAGCCCAATTTTCAATATTTCTGCGTTTTTCTGCATCACAACAACTTATCTTAGTCCATAGATCATATGTACAAAGTTTGAAGTTGATTCGACGAAAAATGACGAATAGGTGATTAAAACTAAGTTTTGCATTTTTTGCGATCTAGCAAAAAATCTAGTTAGGCGGAAATGGGCGTGGCCAATACAAAAAAGATGGAGAATCATCCAAGGATCATGGACATATAAAGTTTTTGACTATAGGACCTACGGTTTGGGAGCTAGTAACTAAAACGTGTTGACCTCCGCAATAGCGCCACCTAGGTGACGCGGGGTCCAAATTCTCGAACCTGAGTAGCGGTCAGGATTTTCTATCAGACTGCCATGTCAGATTTTCCCTGGCAATTTCAGGCTCTTGCGCCCATACAGACACAGCGGAGAAGAATAATAATAATAAATAATAAATAATAAATAATGAAAAATCCGTAGAAAAACAATAGGGTTCCCTGCCCTTTGGGCTTGGAACCCTAATAATGAAAAATCCGTAGAAAAACAATAGGGTTCCCTGCCCTTTGGGCTTGGAACCCTAACTAGAACTGCAAGCAGTTATCAACGGGTTCCAAGCCCCCAGCGCCAGTCGCCTACCCGGCCCCGCCCTCCACTTCGCCAGTCCTCACGCGGTCCTGCCCCAAAAACACGTTCTCCCGCCGGCGTTCGTCAGCTCACTTCAACCGGCGCAATGAAAGTAACACTCAGGATACGTCATTAAACCTGCAAAGCCTATACACATATCTTTCAGAGGCATGGCTGACTCCTCAATCGTGATTACAATGGAATTCCACTGTTTCCTTATTAAAGAACGTGAAGATTTAATGAGTGAGGTTATCAAACAATGATCTATACATAAACAGAATATTACCAATAACATAAACACTTGATAATGTCTTTAGATTTAAAAGATTTTCAACAAAAACTATGAGTTTCATTTTGTGACTTACTGAACAAATGTTTTAAAAAATCATGAAAAATACATAAATCATCCTAAAATTACCAAAATATTCTCACATGGCAGTGTTAACATGCGGAATAATATGATGTTGTTTTTAAATCAGTAGACTCAAAGCTTTTTTGAAGAAAAATTGGGAAATATAACTATAAAGGTCACAACAAAAATAAAAATATTCATAAAAAAATAGTGCTACTTTCTAAAATTAGGAGAAAAATCTCAGATCACCATAGGTACATGAGGGATGTTATAAATGGCTTATATTTACTGTATACCTAAAAAGCTTTCTAACAAAAATTAATTACGTTGTTGTCCAAATATACAGAAAAACTGGTAAAAAGTTAAAAATTCATTAAAAATATACGCTTTTGTACAGAAATCTCAAAATATTCCCAGGTTGCCTCTGTGATGTGAGAATTCTTCTTATATTTTTGTTGGGGTCATAAATGTAAAACTGTACTTACAATAAAATAATACTTGCATTAGTGGCTGTAGACAAAAATATGTCCTATAATTAAACACTAGGGGGAGCTCAAATCAAGACGACATTTTTTTTTGTTTCATAACCCACCTAAGAGTGAACTTTGTGGCAAATTACAAGAAGATTGTGAGAACAGAATTTGCGCTACAATTGCTAGCCTAAAAACGTATTTTCGTAAATATAAAGCGCAAACCTCTTTGTGGAGCTGCGGCTTTCGTGACATAAGCTCTAGCCTATTCATTTAACACAATCTGGAAATCTTAGCCTCTTACATGCAAATAGTGATTTTTAGGAAATTTTTCAAATTTGAAATTTTAAATGATCATAAACCACGCCCACTTTGATCAATCATTACCATATTGATAATGTAGTCTTAAGACTTTATAGTGATGACAGCCACTAAGTTTCGTGCCGATCCATTTAGCCGGTTCAGCAGTATAATTTCTTCCCAGTTATAGCGCCCCCTATTGTTTAATCAAGTTGAAAACCAGGACATACACTTGAATTGACCTTAGGTATGACTGTTATGAACAGCTTTGAAAAATGTCAAAATCTCTTGAAGTTACGCTAAAAAAACTTTTTCATTCCCAAAAAATTATTTAAAAAAATCATATTTAAAAAAATAAGCAAATTATCGAAAATCCCTTCACATCTTTTGGTCACCCGCTCCTCCTCTCTTGTCAGGGAAAGTTTTGATTTGATTGAGTTTGACGGCCGGGAGGAGTTAACGAAAGTACGTTGGACTTACTATGCAAATTTCTACTAATTTGCATAAGTTTAAAACATTTTTTAAATTACTCATCTAAATTTGACTGACTCAAAGAACACATTGGAATAGATCATTTAATTTTTTTACAAAAGAAATGGGGAGAAACATGCCAAAAATATTTTTGGGGTACCAGAGCGCCACCTATTGGACAAAATTCAAAAAATTTTCTGTGATTGTAGATGTCACGATGACTGATATGAATTGTAATTTTCTGTATAGAATATGTATTTTTCATGAGTAAAAGGGCGAAAATTTTTAAAGCCTATAAGCCACGCCCACTTTTTAATCATTTTCAAAATATAGCTTAAGGGTCCGACGATTAACATATGTGCCAAGTTCTGTGGAAATCCATCAAGCCGTTTAGCTGAAACAAACTTTTTGACTCTTTAGCGCCCCCTATTGGTGAATCCAAACAAAATGGGGTAGATAGGACTTACCGCTCATACTTTGTAAGGTTCTAGAGTCTCATCAATTTATTTTGAGAAATGGTGAAGATATCATCAATTAACACATGTGCTAGCTAGCGCACTGATTTTGACATGGTGTCATTAGCCCAATTTTCAATATTTCTGCATTTTTCTTCATCACAACAACTTAGCCTAGTCCATAGATCACATGTACGAAGTTTGAAGTTGATTCGACGAAAAATGTCGAATAGGTGATTAAAACTAAGTTTTGCATTTTTTGCGATCTAGCAAAAAATCTAGTTAGGCGGAAATGGGCGTGGCCAATACAAAAAAGATGGAGAATCAATCAAGGATCATGTGCATATAAAGTTTTTGACTGTAGGACCTACGGTTTGGGAGCTAGTAGCTGAAACGTGTTGACCTCTGCAATAGCGCCACCTAGGTGACCCGGGGTCCAAATTTTCGAATCTGAGTAGCGGTCAGGATTTTCTATCAGACTGCCATGTCAGATTTTTCCTTGCAATTTCAGGCTCTTGCGCCCATACAGACACAGCGGAGAAGAATAATAATAATAAATAATAAATAATAAATAATGAAAAATCCGTAGAAAAACAATAGGGTTCCCTGCCCTTTGGGCTTGGAACCCTAATAATGAAAAATCCGTAGAAAAACAATAGGGTTCCCTGCCCTTTGGGCTTGGAACCCTAACTAGAACTGCAAGCAGTTATCAACGGGTTCCAAGCCCCCAGCGCCAGTCGCCCACCCGCCCCGCCCTCAACTTCGCCAGTCCTCACGCGGTCCAGCCCCAAAAACACGTTCTCCCGCCGGCGTCCCGTCAGCTCACTTCAACCGGCGCAATGAAAGTAACACTCAGGATACGTCATTAAACCTGCAAAGCCTATACACATATCTTTCAGAGGCATGGCTGACTTCTCAATCGTGATTACAATGGAATTCCACTGTTTCCTTATTAAAGAACGTGAAGATTTAATGAGTGAGATTATCAAACAATCATCTATACATCAACAGAATATTACAAATAACATAAAGACTTGATAATGTCTTTAGATTTAATAGATTTTCAACAAAAACAATGAGTTTCATTTTGTGACTTACTGATCAATTGTTTTAAAAAATCATGAAAAATACATAAATCATCATAAAATTACCAAAATATTCTCACATGGCAGTGTTAACATGCGGAATAATATGATGTTGTTTTTAAATCAGTTGACTCAAAGCTTTTTTGAAGAAAAATTAGGAAATATAACTATAAAGGTCACAACAAAAATTTAAATATTCATAAAAAAATAGTGCTACTTTCTATAATTAGGAGAAAAATCTCAGATCACCATAGGTACGTGTGGAATGTTGTTAATGGCTTATATTTACTGTATTCCTAAAAAGTTTTCTAACAAAAATTAATTACGTTGTTGTCCAACTATACAGAAAAACTGGTAAAAAGTTAAAAATTAATTAAAAATCTATGCTTTTGTACAGAAATCTCAAAATATTCCCAGGTTGCCTCTGTGACGTGAGAATTCTTTTTATATTTTTGTTGGGGTCATAAATGTAAAACTGTACTTACAATAAAATAATATTTGCATTAGTGTCTGTAGACAAAAATATGTCCTAAAATTAAACACAAGGGGGAGCTCATATCAAGACGACATTTTTTTTGTTTCATAAACCACCTAAGAGTGAACTTTGTAGCAAATTACAAGAAGGTTGTGAGAACAGAATTTGCGCTACAATTGCTAGCCTAAAAATGTATTTTCATAAATATAAAGCGTAAACCTCAACATGGAGCTGCGGCTTTCGTGACATAAGCTCTAGCCTATCCAGCTAACACAATCTGGAAATCTTAGCCTCTTACATGCAAATAATGATTTTTAGGAAATTTTTCAAATTTGAAATTTTAAATGATCATAAGCCACGCCCACTTTGATAAATCATTACCATATTGATAATGTAATCTTAAGACTCTATAGTGATGACAACCACTAAGTTTCGTGCAGATCCATTTAGCCAGTTCAGCAGTATAATTTCTTCCCAGTTATAGCGCCCCCTATTGTTTAATCAAGTTGAAAACCAGGACATACACTTGAATTGACCTTAGGTATGACTGTTATGAACAGCTTTGAAAAATGTCAAAATCTTTTGAAGTTACTCTAAAAAAACTTTTTCATTCTCCAAAATTTAAAAAAAAAAATCATATTAAAAAAAATAAGCAAATTATCCAAAATCCCTTCACATCTTTTGGTCAGCCGCTCCTCCTCTCTTGTCAGGGAAAGATGTGATGTGATTGAGTTTGACGGCCGGGAGGAGTTAACGAAAGTACGTTGGACTTACTATGCAAATTTCTACTAATTTGCATAAGTTTAAAACATTTTTTAAAATACTCATCTAAATTTGACTGACTCAATGAACATACTGGATGAGATCATTTGTTTTTTTACGAAAGAAATGGGGAGAAACATGCCAAAAATATTTTTGGGGTACCACAGCGCCACCTATTGGACAAAATTCAAAAAATTTTCTGTGATTTTAGATGTCATTATGACTGATATGAATTGTAATTTTCTGTATAGAATATGTATTTTTCAGGAGTAAATGGGCGAAAACGTTTAAAGCCTATTTATAGCCTATAAGCCACGCCCACTTTTTAATCATTTTCAAAATATAGCTTAAGGGTCCGATGATTAACATATGTGCCAAGTTCTGTGGAAATCCATCAAGCCGTTTAGCTGAAACAAACTTTTTGACTCTTTAGCGCCCCCTATTGGTGAATCCACACAAAATCGGGTAGATAGGGCTTACCGCTCATACTTCATAAGGGTGTAGAGTCTCATCAATTTATCTTGAGAAATGGTGAAGATATCATCAATTACCACATGTGCTAGCTAGCACACTGAATTTGACATGGTGTCATTAGCCCAATTTTCAATATTTCTGCATTTTTCTTCATCACCACAACTTATCTTAGTCCATAGATCATATGTACGAAGTTTGAAGTTGATTCGACGAAAAATGACGAATAGGTGATTAAAAGTAAGTTTTGAGTTTTTTGCGATCTAGCAAAAAATCTAGTTAGGCGGAAATGGGCGTGGCCAATACAAAAAAGATGGAGAATCAATCAAGGATCATGTGCATATAAAGTTTTTGACTGTAGGACCTACGGTTTGGGAGCTAGTAGCTGAAACGTGTTGACCTCTGCAATAGCGCCACCTAGGTGACCCGGGGTCCAAATTTTCGAATCTGAGTAGCGGTCAGGATTTTCTATCAGACTGCCATGTCAGATTTTTCCTTGCAATTTCAGGCTCTTGCGCCCATACAGACACAGCGGAGAAGAATAATAATAACTAGAACTGCAAGCAGTTATCAACGGGTTCCAAGCCCCCAGCGCCAGTCGCCTACCCGGCCCCGCCCTCCACTTCGCCAGTCCTCACGCGGTCCCGCCCCAAAAACACGTTCTCCCGCCGGCGTTCGTCAGCTCACTTCAACCGGCGCAATGAAAGTAACACTCAGGATACGTCATTAAACCTGCAAAGCCTATACACATATCTTTCAGAGGCATGGCTGACTCCTCAATCGTGATTACAATGGAATTCCACTGTTTCCTTATTAAAGAACGTGAAGATTTAATGAGTGAGGTTATCAAACAATGATCTATACATCAACAGAATATTACCAATAACATAAACACTTGATAATGTCTTTAGATTTAAAAGATTTTCAACAAAAACTATGAGTTTCATTTTGTGACTTACTGAACAAATGTTTTAAAAAATCATGAAAAATACATAAATCATCCTAAAATTACCAAAATATTCTCACATGGCAGTGTTAACATGCGGAATAATATGATGTTGTTTTTAAATCAGTAGACTCAAAGCTTTTTTGAAGAAAAATTGGGAAATATAACTATAAAGGTCACAACAAAAATAAAAATATTCATAAAAAAATAGTGCTACTTTCTAAAATTAGGAGAAAAATCTCAGATCACCATAGGTACATGTGGGATGTTATAAATGGCTTATATTTACTGTATACCTAAAAAGCTTTCTAACAAAAATTAATTACGTTGTTGTCCAAATATACAGAAAAACTGGTAAAAAGTTAAAAATTCATTAAAAATATACACTTTTGTACAGAAATCTCAAAATATTCCCAGGTTGCCTCTGTGATGTGAGAATTCTTCTTATATTTTTGTTGGGGTCATAAATGTAAAACTGTACTTACAATAAAATAATACTTGCATTAGTGGCTGTAGACAAAAATATGTCCTATAATTAAACACTAGGGGGAGCTCAAATCAAGACGACATTTCTTTTTGTGTCATAACCCACCTAAGAGTGAACTTTGTGGCAAATTACAAGAAGATTGTGAGAACAGAATTTGCGCTACAATTGCTAGCCTAAAAACGTATTTTCGTAAATATAAAGCGCAAACCTCTTTGTGGAGCTGCGGCTTTCGTGACATAAGCTCTAGCCTATTCATTTAACACAATCTGGAAATCTTAGCCTCTTACATGCAAATAGTGATTTTTAGGAAATTTTTCAAATTTGAAATTTTAAATGATCATAAACCACGCCCACTTTGATCAATCATTACCATATTGATAATGTAGTCTTAAGACTTTATAGTGATGACAGCCACTAAGTTTCGTGCCGATCCATTTAGCCGGTTCAGCAGTATAATTTCTTCCCAGTTATAGCGCCCCCTATTGTTTAATCAAGTTGAAAACCAGGACATACACTTGAATTGACCTTAGGTATGACTGTTATGAACAGCTTTGAAAAATGTCAAAATCTCTTGAAGTTACGCTAAAAAAACTTTTTCATTCCCAAAAAATTATTTAAAAAAATCATATTTAAAAAAATAAGCAAATTATCGAAAATCCCTTCACATCTTTTGGTCAGCCGCTCCTCCTCTCTTGTCAGGGAAAGTTTTGATGTGATTGAGTTTGACGGCCGGGAGGAGTTAACGAAAGTACGTTGGACTTACTATGCAAATTTCTACTAATTTGCATAAGTTTAAAACATTTTTTAAATTACTCATCTAAATTTGACTGACTCAAAGAACACATTGGAATAGATCATTTGTTTTTTTACAAAAGAAATGGGGAGAAACATGCCAAAAATATTTTTGGGGTACCAGAGCGCCACCTATTGGACAAAATTCAAAAAATTTTCTGTGATTGTAGATGTCACGATGACTGATATGAATTGTAATTTTCTGTATAGAATATGT
Source organism: Nothobranchius furzeri (assembly GCF_043380555.1). Taxonomy (NCBI): domain Eukaryota; kingdom Metazoa; phylum Chordata; class Actinopteri; order Cyprinodontiformes; family Nothobranchiidae; genus Nothobranchius; species Nothobranchius furzeri. The sequence goes on along the minus strand of NC_091757.1, from coordinate 27,957,320 downwards.
ATTTTTCATGAGTAAAAGGGCGAAAATTTTTAAAGCCTATAAGCCACGCCCACTTTTTAATCATTTTCAAAATATAGCTTAAGGGTCCGACGATTAACATATGTGCCAAGTTCTGTGGAAATCCATCAAGCCGTTTAGCTGAAACAAACTTTTTGACTCTTTAGCGCCCCCTATTGGTGAATCCAAACAAAATGGGGTAGATAGGACTTACCGCTCATACTTTGTAAGGTTCTAGAGTCTCATCAATTTATTTTGAGAAATGGTGAAGATATCATCAATTAACACATGTGCTAGCTAGCGCACTGATTTTGACATGGTGTCATTAGCCCAATTTTCAATATTTCTGCATTTTTCTTCATCACAACAACTTAGCCTAGTCCATAGATCACATGTACGAAGTTTGAAGTTGATTCGACGAAAAATGTCGAATAGGTGATTAAAACTAAGTTTTGCATTTTTTGCGATCTAGCAAAAAATCTAGTTAGGCGGAAATGGGCGTGGCCAATACAAAAAAGATGGAGAATCAATCAAGGATCATGTGCATATAAAGTTTTTGACTGTAGGACCTACGGTTTGGGAGCTAGTAGCTGAAACGTGTTGACCTCTGCAATAGCGCCACCTAGGTGACCCGGGGTCCAAATTTTCGAATCTGAGTAGCGGTCAGGATTTTCTATCAGACTGCCATGTCAGATTTTTCCTTGCAATTTCAGGCTCTTGCGCCCATACAGACACAGCGGAGAAGAATAATAATAATAAATAATAAATAATAAATAATGAAAAATCCGTAGAAAAACAATAGGGTTCCCTGCCCTTTGGGCTTGGAACCCTAACTAGAACTGCAAGCAGTTATCAACGGGTTCCAAGCCCCCAGCGCCAGTCGCCCACCCGCCCCGCCCTCAACTTCGCCAGTCCTCATGCGGTCCAGCCCCAAAAACACGTTCTCCCGCCGGCGTCCCGTCAGCTCACTTCAACCGGCGCAATGAAACTAACACTCAGGATACGTCATTAAACCGGCAAAGCCTATACACATATCTTTCAGAGGCATGGCTGACTTCTCAATCGTGGTTACAATGGAATTCCACTGTTTCCTTATTAAAGAACGTGAAGATTTAATGAGTGAGATTATCAAACAATGATCTATACATCAACGGAATATTACAAATAACATAAATCCTTGATAATGTCTTTAGATTTAAAAGATTTTCAACAAAAACTATGAGTTTCATTTTGTGACTTACTGACCAAATGTTTTAAAAAATCATGAAAAATTCACAAATCATCCTAAAATTACCAAAATATTCTCACATGGCAGTGTTAACATGCGGAATACTATGATGTTGTTTTTAAATCAGTAGACTCAAAGCTTTTATGATAAAAAAATTGGGAAATATAACTATAAAGGTCACAACAAAAATTAAAATATTCATAAAAAAATAGTGCTACTTTCTAAAATTAGGAGAAAAATCTCAGATCACCATAGGTACATGTGGAATGTTGTAAATGGCTTATATTTACTGTATACCTAAAAAGCTTTCTAAAACAAATATTAATTACGTTGTTGTCCAACTATACAGAAAAACTGGTAAAAAGTTAAAAATTCATTAAAAATCTATGCTTTTGTATAGAAATCTCAAAATATTCCCAGGTTGCGTCTGTGATGTGAGAATTCTTCTCATATTTTTGATGGGGTCATAAATGTAAAACTGTACTTACAATAAAATAATATTTGCATTAGTGGCTGTAGACAAAAATATGTCCTACAATTAAACACTAGGGGGAGCTCAAATCAAAGAGGACATTTTTTTTGTTTCATAAACCACCTAAGAGTGAACTTTGTAGCAAATTACAAGAAGGTTGTGAGAACAGAATTTGCGCTACAATTGCTAGCCTAAAAATGTATTTTCATAAATATAAAGCGAAAACCTCAACATGGAGCTGCGGCTTTCGTGACATAAGCTCTAGCCTATCCAGCTAACACAATCTGGAAATCTTAGCCTCTTACATGCAAATAATGATTTTTAGGAAATTTTTCAAATTTGAAATTTTAAATGATCATAAGCCACGCCCACTTTGATAAATCATTACCATATTGATAATGTAATCTTAAGACTCTATAGTGATGACAACCACTAAGTTTCGTGCAGATCCATTTAGCCAGTTCAGCAGTATAATTTCTTCCCAGTTATAGCGCCCCCTATTGTTTAATCAAGTTGAAAACCAGGACATACACTTGAATTGACCTTAGGTATGACTGTTATGAACAGCTTTGAAAAATGTCAAAATCTTTTGAAGTTACTCTAAAAAAACTTTTTCATTCTCCAAAATTTTTAAAAAAAATCATATTAAAAAAAATAAGCAAATTATCCAAAATCCCTTCACATCTTTTGGTCAGCCGCTCCTCCTCTCTTGTCAGGGAAAGATGTGATGTGATTGAGTTTGACGGCCGGGAGGAGTTAACGAAAGTACGTTGGACTTACTATGCAAATTTCTACTAATTTGCATAAGTTTAAAACATTTTTTAAAATACTCATCTAAATTTGACTGACTCAATGAACATACTGGATGAGATCATTTGTTTTTTTACGAAAGTAATGGGGAGAAACATGCCAAAAATATTTTTGGGGTACCACAGCGCCACCTATTGGACAAAATTCAAAAAATTTTCTGTGATTGTAGATGTCATTATGACTGATATGAATTGTAATTTTCTGTATAGAATATGTATTTTTCAGGAGTAAATGGGCGAATTTGTTTAAAGCCTATTTATAGCCTATAAGCCACGCCCACTTTTTAATCATTTTCAAAATATAGCTTAAGGGTCCGATGATTAACATATGTGCCAAGTTCTGTGGAAATCCATCAAGCCGTTTAGCTGAAACAAACTTTTTGACTCTTTAGCGCCCCCTATTGGTGAATCCACACAAAATCGGGTAGATAGGGCTTACCGCTCATACTTCATAAGGGTGTAGAGTCTCATCAATTTATCTTGAGAAATGGTGAAGATATCATCAATTACCACATGTGCTAGCTAGCACACTGATTTTGACATGGTGTCATTAGCCCAATTTTCAATATTTCTGCATTTTTCTTCATCACCACAACTTATCTTAGTCCATAGATCATATGTACGAAGTTTGAAGTTGATTCGACGAAAAATGACGAATAGGTGATTAAAAGTAAGTTTTGAGTTTTTTGCGATCTAGCAAAAAATCTAGTTAGGCGGAAATGGGCGTGGCCAATACAAAAAAGATGGAGAATCACCCAAGGATCATGTACATATAAAGTTTATGACTGTAGGACCTACGGTTTGGGAGCTAGTAGCTGAAACGTGTTGACCTCCGCAATAGCGCCACCTAGGTGACGCGGGGTCCAAATTTTCGAATCTGAGTAGCGGTCAGGATTTTGTATCAGACTGCCATGTCAGATTTTTCCTGGCAATTTCTGGCTCCTGCCCCCATACAAACGTAGCGGAGAAGAATAATAAATAATAATGAAAAATCCGTAGAAAAACAATAGGGTTCCCTGCCCTTTGGGCTTGGAACCCTAAATAATGAAAAATCCGTAGAAAAACAATAGGGTTCCCTGCCCTTTGGGCTTGGAACCCTAACTAGAACTGCAAGCAGTTATCAACGGGTTCCAAGCCCCCAGCGCCAGTCGCCTACCCGGCCCCGCCCTCCACTTCGCCAGTCCTCACGCGGTCCCGCCCCAAAAACACGTTCTCCCGCCGGCGTTCGTCAGCTCACTTCAACCGGCGCAATGAAAGTAACACTCAGGATACGTCATTAAACCTGCAAAGCCTATACACATATCTTTCAGAGGCATGGCTGACTCCTCAATCGTGATTACAATGGAATTCCACTGTTTCCTTATTAAAGAACGTGAAGATTTAATGAGTGAGGTTATCAAACAATGATCTATACATCAACAGAATATTACCAATAACATAAACACTTGATAATGTCTTTAGATTTAAAAGATTTTCAACAAAAACTATGAGTTTCATTTTGTGACTTACTGAACAAATGTTTTAAAAAATCATGAAAAATACATAAATCATCCTAAAATTACCAAAATATTCTCACATGGCAGTGTTAACATGCGGAATAATATGATGTTGTTTTTAAATCAGTAGACTCAAAGCTTTTTTGAAGAAAAATTGGGAAATATAACTATAAAGGTCACAACAAAAATAAAAATATTCATAAAAAAATAGTGCTACTTTCTAAAATTAGGAGAAAAATCTCAGATCACCATAGGTACATGTGGGATGTTATAAATGGCTTATATTTACTGTATACCTAAAAAGCTTTCTAACAAAAATTAATTACGTTGTTGTCCAAATATACAGAAAAACTGGTAAAAAGTTAAAAATTCATTAAAAATATACGCTTTTGTACAGAAATCTCAAAATATTCCCAGGTTGCCTCTGTGATGTGAGAATTCTTCTTATATTTTTGTTGGGGTCATAAATGTAAAACTGTACTTACAATAAAATAATACTTGCATTAGTGGCTGTAGACAAAAATATGTCCTATAATTAAACACTAGGGGGAGCTCAAATCAAGACGACATTTTTTTTGTTTCATAACCCACCTAAGAGTGAACTTTGTGGCAAATTACAAGAAGATTGTGAGAACAGAATTTGCGCTACAATTGCTAGCCTAAAAACGTATTTTCGTAAATATAAAGCGCAAACCTCTTTGTGGAGCTGCGGCTTTCGTGACATAAGCTCTAGCCTATTCATTTAACACAATCTGGAAATCTTAGCCTCTTACATGCAAATAGTGATTTTTAGGAAATTTTTCAAATTTGAAATTTTAAATGATCATAAACCACGCCCACTTTGATCAATCATTACCATATTGATAATGTAGTCTTAAGACTTTATAGTGATGACAGCCACTAAGTTTCGTGCCGATCCATTTAGCCGGTTCAGCAGTATAATTTCTTCCCAGTTATAGCGCCCCCTATTGTTTAATCAAGTTGAAAACCAGGACATACACTTGAATTGACCTTAGGTATGACTGTTATGAACAGCTTTGAAAAATGTCAAAATCTCTTGAAGTTACGCTAAAAAAACTTTTTCATTCCCAAAAAATTATTTAAAAAAATCATATTTAAAAAAATAAGCAAATTATCGAAAATCCCTTCACATCTTTTGGTCAGCCGCTCCTCCTCTCTTGTCAGGGAAAGTTTTGATGTGATTGAGTTTGACGGCCGGGAGGAGTTAACGAAAGTACGTTGGACTTACTATGCAAATTTCTACTAATTTGCATAAGTTTAAAACATTTTTTAAATTACTCATCTAAATTTGACTGACTCAAAGAACACATTGGAATAGATCATTTGTTTTTTTACAAAAGAAATGGGGAGAAACATGCCAAAAATATTTTTGGGGTACCAGAGCGCCACCTATTGGACAAAATTCAAAAAATTTTCTGTGATTGTAGATGTCACGATGACTGATATGAATTGTAATTTTCTGTATAGAATATGTATTTTTCATGAGTAAAAGGGCGAAAATTTTTAAAGCCTATAAGCCACGCCCACTTTTTAATCATTTTCAAAATATAGCTTAAGGGTCCGACGATTAACATATGTGCCAAGTTCTGTGGAAATCCATCAAGCCGTTTAGCTGAAACAAACTTTTTGACTCTTTAGCGCCCCCTATTGGTGAATCCACACAAAATCGAGTAGATAGGGCTTACCGCTCATACTTCATAAGGGTGTAGAGTCTCATCAATTTATCTTGAGAAATGGTGAAGATATCATCAATTACCACATGTGCTAGCTAGCACACTGATTTTGACATGGTGTCATTAGCCCAATTTTCAATATTTCTGCCTTTTTCTTCATCACCACAACTTATCTTAGTCCATAGATCATATGTACGAAGTTTGAAGTTGATTCGACGAAAAATGACGAATAGGTGATAGAAAGTAAGTTTTGAGTTTTTTGCGATCTAGCAAAAAATCTAGTTAGGCGGAAATGGGCGTGGCCAATACAAAAAAGATGGAGAATCACCCAAGGATCATGTACATATAAAGTTTATGACTGTAGGACCTACGGTTTGGGAGCTAGTAGCTGAAACGTGTTGACCTCCGCAATAGCGCCACCTAGGTGACGCGGGGTCCAAATTTTCGAATCTGAGTAGCGGTCAGGATTTTGTATCAGACTGCCATGTCAGATTTTTCCTGGCAATTTCTGGCTCCTGCCCCCATACAAACGTAGCGGAGAAGAATAATAAATAATAATGAAAAATCCGTAGAAAAACAATAGGGTTCCCTGCCCTTTGGGCTTGGAACCCTAATAATAAATAATAAATAATGAAAAATCCGTAGAAAAACAATAGGGTTCCCTGCCCTTTGGGCTTGGAACCCTAACTAGAACTGCAAGCAGTTATCAACGGGTTCCAAGCCCCCAGCGCCAGTCGCCCACCCGGCCCCGCCCTCACCTTCGCCGGTCCTCACGCGGTCCCGCCCCAAAAACACGTTCTCCCGCCGGCGTCCCGTCAGCTCACTTCAACCGGCGCAATGAAAGTAACACTCAGGATACGTCATTAAACCTGCAAAGCCTATACACATCTTTCAGAGGCATGGCTGACTTCTCAATCGTGATTACAATGGAATTCCACTGTTTCCTTATTAAAGAACGTGAAGATTTAATGAGTGAGATTATCAAACAATAATCTATACATCAACAGAATATTACAAACAACATAAATACTTGATAATGTCTTTAGATTTAATTGATTTTCAACAAAAACAATGAGTTTCATTTTGTGACTTACTGACCAAATGTTTCAAAAAATCATAAAAAATACATAACTCATCATAAAATTACCAAAATATTCTCACATGGCAGTGTTGACATGTGGAATAATATGATGTTGTTTTTAAATCAGTAGACTCAAAGCTTTTTTGAAGAAAAATCAGTAAATATAACTGTAAGGGTCACAGTCAAAATTAAAATATTCATAAAAAAATAGTGCTACTTTCTAAAATTTATAGAAAAATCTCAGATCACCATAGGTACATGTTGAATGTTGTAATTGGTTTATATTTACTGTATACCTAAAAAACTTTCTAACAAAAATTAATTACGTTGTTGTCCAACTATACAGAAAAACTGGCAAAAAGTTAAAAAATCATTAAAAATCAATGCTTTCGTACAAAAATCTCAAAATATTCCGAGATTGCCTCTGTGATGTGAGAATTCTTTTTATATTTTTGTTGGGGTCATAAATGTAAAATTGTACCTACAATAAAATAATATTTGCGTTAGTTGCTGTAGACAAAAATATGTCCTATAATTAAACACAAGGGGGAGCTCAAATCAAGACGACATTTTTTTTTGTTTCATAAACCACCTAAGAGTGAACTTTATGGCAAATGTCAAGAAGATTGTGAAAACAGAATTTGCGCTACAATTGCTAGCCTAAAAATGTATTTTTGTAAATTTAAAGCGCAAACATCTTCGTGGAGCTGCGGTTTTCAATATCTAAGCTCATGGCTATCCAGTTAACATAATCTGGAAAACGTAGCTTCTTACATGAAAATAATGATTTTTAGGAAATTTTTCAAATTTGAAATTTTAAATGATCATAAACCACGCCCACATTGATCAATCATTACCATATTGATAATGTAGTCTTAAGACTCTACAATGATGACAACCACTAAGTTTCGTGCAGATCCATTTAACCAGGTCAGCAGTATAATGTATTGCTATTTATAGCGCCCCCTATTGTTTAATCAAGGTGAAAATCAAGACATACACTTGAATTGACCTTAGGTTTGACTGTTATGAACACCTTTGAAAAATGTCAAAATCTTTTGAAGTTACGCTAAAAAAACTTTTTCATTCCCAAAAAATGATTTAAAAAAATCATAATAAAAAAAATAAGCAAATTATCCAAAATCCCTTCACATCTTTTGGTCAGCCGCTCCTCCTCTCTTGTCAGGGAAAGTTGTGATGTGATTGAGTTTGACGGCTGGGAGGAGTTAACGAAAGTACGTTGGACTTACTATGCACATTTCTGCTAATTTGCATAAGTTTAAAACATTTTTTAAAATACTCATCTAAATTTGACTGACTCAATGAACACACTGGATGAGATTATTTGTTTTTTTACGTAAGAAATGGGGAGAAACATGCCAAAAATATTTTTGGGGTACCACAGCGCCACCTATTGGACCAAATTCAAAAAATTTTCTGTGATTGTAGATGTCACTATGACTGATAAGAATTGTAATTTTCTGTTTAGAATATATATTTTTCATGAGTAAAAGGGCGAAAAATTTTAAAGCCTATAAGCCACGCCCACTTTTTAATCATTTTCAAAATGTAGCTTAAGGGTCCGATGACTAACATATGTGCCAAGTTCTGGGGAAATCCATCAAGCCGTTTAGCTCAAACAAACTTTTTGACTCTTTAGCGCCCCCTATTGGTGAATCCAAACAAAATGGGGTAGATAGGGCTTACCGCTCATACTTCATAAGGGTCTAGAGTCTCATCAGTTTATCTTGAGAAATGGTGAAGATATCATCAATTACCACATGTGCTAGCTAGCGCGCTGATTTTGACATGGTGTCATTAGCCCAATTTTCAATATTTCTGCATTTTTCTTCATCACAACAACTTAGCTTAGTCCATAGATCACATGTACGAAGTTTGAAGTTGATTCGACAAAAAATGATGAATAGGTGATTAAAAGTAAGTTTTGCGTTTTTTGCGATCTAGCAAAAAATCTAGTTAGGCGGAAATGGGCGTGGCCAATACAAAAAAGATGGAGAATCATCCAAGGATCATGGACATATAAAGTTTTTGACTATAGGACCTACGGTTTGGGAGCTAGTAGCTAAAACGTGTTGACCTCCGCAATAGCGCCACCTAGGTGACGCGGGGTCCAAATTTTCGAATCTGAGTAGCGGTCAGGATTTTCTATCAGACTGCCATGTCAGATTTTCCCTGGCAATTTCAGGCTCTTGCGCCCATACAGACACAGCGGAGAAGAATAATAATAATAAATAATAAATAATAAATAATGAAAAATCCGTAGAAAAACAATAGGGTTCCCTGCCCTTTGGGCTTGGAACCCTAATAATAAATAATAAATAATGAAAAATCCGTAGAAAAACAATAGGGTTCCCTGCCCTTTGGGCTTGGAACCCTAACTAGAACTGCAAGCAGTTATCAACGGGTTCCAAGCCCCCAGCGCCAGTCGCCCACCCGGCCCGCCCTCAACTTCGCCAGTCCTCACGCGGTCCCGCCCCAAAAACACGTTCTCCCGCCGGCGTCCCGTCAGCTCACTTCAACCGGCGCAACGAAAGTAACACTCGGGATACGTCATTAAACCTGCAAAGCCTATACACATATCTTTCAGAGGCATGGCTGACTTCTCAACCGTGATTACAATGGAATTCCACTGTTTCCTTATTAAAGAACGTGAAGATTTAATGAGTGAGATTATCAAACAATGATCTATACATCAACAGAATATTACAAATAACATAAATACTTGATAATGTCTTTAGATTTAAAAGATTTTCAACAAAAACTACGAGTTTCATTTTGTGACTTACTGACCAAATGTTTTAAAAAATCATGAAAAATACATAAATCATCCTAAAATTACCAAAATATTCTCACATGGCAGTGTTAAGATGCGGAATAATATGATGTTGTTTTTAAATCAGTAGACTCAAAGCTTTTTTGAAGAAAAATTGGGAAATATAACTATAAAGGTCACAACAAAAATTCAAATATTCATAAAAAAATAGTGCTACTTTCTAAAATTAGGAGAAAAATCTCAGATCACCATAGGTACATGTGGAATGTTGTAAATGGCTTATATTTACTGTATACCTAAAAAAAACTTTCTAACAAAAATTAATTACGTTGTTGTCCAACTATACAGAAAAACTGGTAAAAAGTTAAAAATTCATTAAAAATCTATGCTTTTGTACAGAAATCTCAAAATATTCCCAGGTTGCCTCTGTGATGTGAGAATTCTTCTTATATTTTTGTTGGGGTCATAAATGTAAAACTGTACTTACAATAAAATAATATTTGCATTAGTGGCTGTAGACAAAAATATGTCCTACAATTAAACACAAGGGGGAGCTCAAATCAATACGACATTTTTTTTCTTTCATAAACCACCTAAGAGTGAACTTTGTGGCAAATTACAAGAAGATTGTGAGAACAGAATTTGCGCTACAATTGCTAGCCTAAAAATGTATTTTCGTAAATATAAAGCGCAAACCTCTTCATGGAGCTGCGGCTTTCGTGACATAAGCTCTAGCCAATCCAGTTGACACAATCTGGAAATCTTAGCCTCTTACATGCAAATTGTGATTTTTAGGGAATTTTTCAAATTTGAAATTTTAAATGATCATAAACCACGCCCACTTTGATCAATCATTACCATATTGATAATGTAGTCTTAAGACTCTATAGTGATGACAACCACTAAGTTTCGTGCAGATCCATTTAGCTGGTTCAGCAATATAATTTCTTCCCAGTTATAGCGCCCCCTATTGTTTAATCAAGGTGAAAACCAGGACATACACTTGAATTGACCTTAGGTATGATTGTTATGAACAGCTTTGAAAAATGTCAAAGTCTTTTGAAGTTACGCTAAAAAAACTTTTTCATTCCCAAAAAATTATTTTAAAAAATCATATTAAAAAAAATAAGCAAATTATCCAAAATCCCTTCACATCTTTTGGTCAGCCGCTCCTCCTCTCTTGTCAGGGAAAGTTGTGATGTGATTGAGTTTGACGGCTGGGAGGAGTTAACGAAAGTACGTTGGACTTACTATGCACATTTCTGCTAATTTGCATAAGTTTAAAACATTTTTTAAAATACTCATCTAAATTTGACTGACTCAATGAACACACTGGATGAGATTATTTGTTTTTTTACGTAAGAAATGGGGAGAAACATGCCAAAAATATTTTTGGGGTACCACAGCGCCACCTATTGGACCAAATTCAAAAAATTTTCTGTGCTTGTAGATGTCACTATGACTGATAAGAATTGTAATTTTCTGTTTAGAATATATATTTTTCATGAGTAAAAGGGCGAAAAATTTTAAAGCCTATAAGCCACGCCCACTTTTTAATCATTTTCAAAATGTAGCTTAAGGGTCCGATGACTAACATATGTGCCAAGTTCTGGGGAAATCCATCAAGCCGTTTAGCTCAAACAAACTTTTTGACTCTTTAGCGCCCCCTATTGGTGAATCCAAACAAAATGGGGTAGATAGGGCTTACCGCTCATACTTCATAAGGGTCTAGAGTCTCATCAGTTTATCTTGAGAAATGGTGAAGATATCATCAATTACCACATGTGCTAGCTAGCGCGCTGATTTTGACATGGTGTCATTAGCCCAATTTTCAATATTTCTGCATTTTTCTTCATCACAACAACTTAGCTTAGTCCATAGATCACATGTACGAAGTTTGAAGTTGATTCGACAAAAAATGATGAATAGGTGATTAAAAGTAAGTTTTGCGTTTTTTGCGATCTAGCAAAAAATCTAGTTAGGCGGAAATGGGCGTGGCCAATACAAAAAAGATGGAGAATCATCCAAGGATCATGGACATATAAAGTTTTTGACTATAGGACCTACGGTTTGGGAGCTAGTAGCTAAAACGTGTTGACCTCCGCAATAGCGCCACCTAGGTGACGCGGGGTCCAAATTTTCGAATCTGAGTAGCGGTCAGGATTTTCTATCAGACTGCCATGTCAGATTTTCCCTGGCAATTTCAGGCTCTTGCGCCCCTACAGACACAGCGGAGAAGAATAATAATAATAAACTAGAACTGCAAGCAGTTATCAACGGGTTCCAAGCCCCCAGCGCCAGTCGCCTACCCGGCCCCGCCCTCCACTTCGCCAGTCCTCACGCGGTCCCGCCCCAAAAACACGTTCTCCCGCCGGCGTTCGTCAGCTCACTTCAACCGGCGCAATGAAAGTAACACTCAGGATACGTCATTAAACCTGCAAAGCCTATACACATATCTTTCAGAGGCATGGCTGACTCCTCAATCGTGATTACAATGGAATTCCACTGTTTCCTTATTAAAGAACGTGAAGATTTAATGAGTGAGGTTATCAAACAATGATCTATACATCAACAGAATATTACCAATAACATAAACACTTGATAATGTCTTTAGATTTAAAAGATTTTCAACAAAAACTATGAGTTTCATTTTGTGACTTACTGAACAAATGTTTTAAAAAATCATGAAAAATACATAAATCATCCTAAAATTACCAAAATATTCTCACATGGCAGTGTTAACATGCGGAATAATATGATGTTGTTTTTAAATCAGTAGACTCAAAGCTTTTTTGAAGAAAAATTGGGAAATATAACTATAAAGGTCACAACAAAAATAAAAATATTCATAAAAAAATAGTGCTACTTTCTAAAATTAGGAGAAAAATCTCAGATCACCATAGGTACATGTGGGATGTTATAAATGGCTTATATTTACTGTATACCTAAAAAGCTTTCTAACAAAAATTAATTACGTTGTTGTCCAAATATACAGAAAAACTGGTAAAAAGTTAAAAATTCATTAAAAATATACGCTTTTGTACAGAAATCTCAAAATATTCCCAGGTTGCCTCTGTGATGTGAGAATTCTTCTTATATTTTTGTTGGGGTCATAAATGTAAAACTGTACTTACAATAAAATAATACTTGCATTAGTGGCTGTAGACAAAAATATGTCCTATAATTAAACACTAGGGGGAGCTCAAATCAAGACGACATTTTTTTTTGTTTCATAACCCACCTAAGAGTGAACTTTGTGGCAAATTACAAGAAGATTGTGAGAACAGAATTTGCGCTACAATTGCTAGCCTAAAAACGTATTTTCGTAAATATAAAGCGCAAACCTCTTTGTGGAGCTGCGGCTTTCGTGACATAAGCTCTAGCCTATTCATTTAACACAATCTGGAAATCTTAGCCTCTTACATGCAAATAGTGATTTTTAGGAAATTTTTCAAATTTGAAATTTTAAATGATCATAAACCACGCCCACTTTGATCAATCATTACCATATTGATAATGTAGTCTTAAGACTTTATAGTGATGACAGCCACTAAGTTTCGTGCCGATCCATTTAGCCGGTTCAGCAGTATAATTTCTTCCCAGTTATAGCGCCCCCTATTGTTTAATCAAGTTGAAAACCAGGACATACACTTGAATTGACCTTAGGTATGACTGTTATGAACAGCTTTGAAAAATGTCAAAATCTCTTGAAGTTACGCTAAAAAAACTTTTTCATTCCCAAAAAATTATTGAAAAAAATCATATTTAAAAAAATAAGCAAATTATCGAAAATCCCTTCACATCTTTTGGTCAGCCGCTCCTCCTCTCTTGTCAGGGAAAGTTTTGATGTGATTGAGTTTGACGGCCGGGAGGAGTTAACGAAAGTACGTTGGACTTACTATGCAAATTTCTACTAATTTGCATAAGTTTAAAACATTTTTTAAATTAATCATCTAAATTTGACTGACTCAAAGAACACATTGGAATAGATCATTTGTTTTTTTACAAAAGAAATGGGGAGAAACATGCCAAAAATATTTTTGGGGTACCAGAGCGCCACCTATTGGACAAAATTCAAAAAATTTTCTGTGATTGTAGATGTCACGATGACTGATATGAGTTGTAATTTTCTGTATAGAATATGTATTTTTCATGAGTAAAAGGGCGAAAATTTTTAAAGCCTATAAGCCACGCCCACTTTTTAATCATTTTCAAAATATAGCTTAAGGGTCCGACGATTAACATATGTGCCAAGTTCTGTGGAAATCCATCAAGCCGTTTAGCTGAAACAAACTTTTTGACTCTTTAGCGCCCCCTATTGGTGAATCCAAACAAAATGGGGTAGATAGGACTTACCGCTCATACTTTGTAAGGTTCTAGAGTCTCATCAATTTATTTTGAGAAATGGTGAAGATATCATCAATTAACACATGTGCTAGCTAGCGCACTGATTTTGACATGGTGTCATTAGCCCAATTTTCAATATTTCTGCATTTTTCTTCATCACAACAACTTAGCCTAGTCCATAGATCACATGTACGAAGTTTGAAGTTGATTCGACGAAAAATGTCGAATAGGTGATTAAAACTAAGTTTTGCATTTTTTGCGATCTAGCAAAAAATCTAGTTAGGCGGAAATGGGCGTGGCCAATACAAAAAAGATGGAGAATCAATCAAGGATCATGTGCATATAAAGTTTTTGACTGTAGGACCTACGGTTTGGGAGCTAGTAGCTGAAACGTGTTGACCTCTGCAATAGCGCCACCTAGGTGACCCGGGGTCCAAATTTTCGAATCTGAGTAGCGGTCAGGATTTTCTATCAGACTGCCATGTCAGATTTTTCCTTGCAATTTCAGGCTCTTGCGCCCATACAGACACAGCGGAGAAGAATAATAATAATAAATAATAAATAATAAATAATGAAAAATCCGTAGAAAAACAATAGGGTTCCCTGCCCTTTGGGCTTGGAACCCTAACTAGAACTGCAAGCAGTTATCAACGGGTTCCAAGCCACCAGCGCCAGTCGCCCACCCGGCCCCGCCCTCAACTTCGCCAGTCCTCACGCGGTCCCGCCCCAAAAACACCTTCTCCCGCCGGCGTCCCGTCAGCTCACTTCAACCGGCGCAATGAAAGTAACACTCAGGATACGTCATTAAACCTGCAAAGCCTATAGAGCTCCGGACCCCACGTGACTCTCAGTTAGTGGACGCAATTTTGGCATGCAAAAAAAGGTAAACAAACACGGATGTAACCACGAACATGAACGGGATCCGCTTGGATTTTACTTCGTCGGAGTTTACTTCACACTTTAAAACAGAAGAAATCGTTTTATATAGTCAGAAATTAAATAGACTAAACATCTCCGACCCTTACCGTGCCCCTGGGATACTTTTTAAAAACGCCAGAAGCTGTCGGAGCCGCCTTCTTACCGGCACAACACCGGACCTGACCGGGGAACCCCTTGGGATTCCCCCGGCCGGAGGAGCTGGGGAGAAGGTCTGGGACTCTCGACTCTACTGCCCGCTCCGACGCCAGAAGCTGTCAGAGCAGACTTCATACCGGCACAACACCGGACCGACCGGGGAACCCCTTGGGATTCCCCCGGCCGGAGGAGCTGGGGAGAAGGTCTGGGACTCTCGACTCTACTGCCCGCTCCGACGCCAGAAGCTGTCAGAGCAGACTTCATACCGGCACAACACCGGACCGACCGGGGAACCCCTTGGGATTTACCCGGAGGAACTGGGTCCGGCACCGCGGTGCTCCGGCGGCTGGGGAGAGGGAAGTCATGCTACTGCCCCCGCAACCCGACTCCGGATACGCGGATGAAAATGGATGGATGGACAAATAACAGATTTACACGTAAGTAGTCTCGGTGAGACAGATAATAGCAATCCAAAGTGCTTTTTATGTGTGATCTGATCAACCATTGCTTAAAAATGAAATACAGCTTAGCCGGTTAATTGCTGTGATCATAAAACACGTAAACGGCAGCACGCAGAACTAACGAGGCAACGTTTTACGTGATGTTTACTTGTTGCTATGAGTAATAAGACAGAAAAAGCCACGCCAAAATAAGTTTAGGAAGCCCACTAAGAATCATATTAAAAGCATTTAAAATAAATACCATACACAGTTGAGGAAACGTTGGTTTAAGTACCTGATATGAAGCGGTCGCTGCTTAAGCAAAATCCTTTACTCTCGGGATCCCACAGCTTCATTTTCGCCCGGTCACTAGCGCGTTTTATTACAATGATCCAACGTTTGTGGCGCTCCGGATCCTGGGGAATCCTGTAGATGGCTCATTCCTTATGTCGTCCGCGTCTGTTCTGCATCCTGGGGCACAACAGGAATCTACCATATTTCCCGTTTGATTGAGTTTTCTGACAATAACATATAGTCCAGCTGCCGGCTTCTGCATGCCAAAATGGCGCCGTTTTGATTTGAACTGTTGCATGCCGGGAGAAGTGACGTCAACTCCCGGAGCTCTATACACATATCTTTCAGAGGCATGGCTGACTTCTCTATCGTGATTACAATGGAATTCCACTGTTTGCTTATTAAAGAACGTGAAGATTTAATGAGTGAGATTATCAAACAATGATCTATACATCAACAGAATATTACAAATAACATCAATACTTGATAATGTCTTTAGATTTAAAAGATTTTCAACAAAAACTACGAGTTTCATTTTGGGACTTACTGACCAAATGTTTTAAAAAATCATGAAAAATACATAAATCATCATAAAATTACCAAAATATTCTCACATGGCAGTGTTAACATGCGGAATAATATGATGTTGTTTTTAAATCAGTAGACTCAAAGCTTTTTTGAAGAAAAATTGGGAAATATAACTATAAAGGTCACAACAAAAATTAAAATATTCATAAAAGAATAGTGCTACTTTCTAAAATTAGGAGAAAAATCTCAGATCACCATAGGTACATGTGGAATGTTGTAAATGGCTTATATTTACTGTATACCTAAAAAGCTTTCTAACAAAAATTAATTACGTTGTTGTCCAACTATACAGAAAAACTGGTAAAAAGTTAAAAATTCATTAAAAATCTATGTTTTTGTACAGAAATCTCAAAATATTCCTAGCTTGCCTCTGTGATGTGAGAATTCTTCTTATATTTTTGTTGGGGTCATAAATGTAAAACTGTACTTACAATAAAATAATATTTGAATTAGTGGCTGTAGAAAAAAATATGTCCTATAATTAAACACTAGGGGGAGCTCAAATCAAGACGACATTTTTTTTATTTCATAAACCACCTAAGAGTGAACTTTGTGACAAATTACCAGAAGATTATGAGAACAGAATTTGCGCTACAATTGCTAGCCTAAAAATGTATTTTTGTAAATATAAAGCGCAAACCTCTTTGTGGAGCTGCGGCTTTCGTGACATAAGCTCTAGCCTATCCAGTTAACACAATCTGGAAATCTTAGCCTCTTACATGCAAATAGTGATTTTTAGGAAATTTTTCAAATTTGAAATTTTACATGATCATAAACCACGCCCACTTTGATCAATCATTACCATATTGATAATGTAGTCTTAAGCCTCTATAGTGATGACAACCACTAAGTTTCGTGCAGATCCATTTAGCCGGTTAAGCAGTATAATTGCTTCCCAGTTATAGCGCCCCCTATTGTTTAATCAAGTTGAAAACCAGGACATACACTTGAATTGACCTTAGGTATGACTGTTATGAACAGCTTTGAAAAATGTCAAAATCTTTTGAAGTTATGCTAAAAAAACTTTTTCATTCCCAAAAAATTATTTAAAAAAATCATATTAAAAAAAATAAGCAAATTATCCAAAATCCCTTCACATCTTTTGGTCAGCCGCTCCTCCTCTCTTGTCAGGGAAAGTTGTGATGTGATTGAGTTTGACGGCCGGGAGGAGTTAACGAAAGTACGTTGGACTTACTATGCAAATTTCTACTAATTTGCATAAGTTTAAAACATTTTTTAAAATACTCATCTAAATTTGACTGACTCAATGAACACACTGGATGAGATCATTTGTTTTTTTACAAAAGAAATGGGGAGAAACATGCCAAAAATATTTTTGGGGTACCACAGCGCCACCTATTGGACAAAATTCAAAAAATTTTCTGTGATTGTAGATGTCACTATGACTGATATGAATTGTAATTTTCTGTATAGAATATGTATTTTTCATGAGTAAAAGGGCGAAAATTTTTAAAGCCTATAAGCCACGCCCACTTTTTAATCATTTTCAAAATATAGCTTAAGGGTCCGATGACTAACATATGTGCCAAGTTCTGGGGAAATCCATCAAGCCGTTTAGCTCAAACAAACTTTTTGACTCTTTAGCGCCCCCTATTGGTGAATCCAAACAAAATGGGGTAGATAGGGCTTACCGCTCATACTTCATAAGGGTCTAGAGTCTCATCAGTTTATCTTGAGAAATGGTGAAGATATCATCAATTACCACATGTGCTAGCTAGCGCGCTGATTTTGACATGGTGTCATTAGCCCAATTTTCAATATTTCTGCATTTTTCTTCATCACAACAACTTAGCTTAGTCCATAGATCACATGTACGAAGTTTGAAGTTGATTCGACAAAAAATGATGAATAGGTGATTAAAAGTAAGTTTTGCGTTTTTTGCGATCTAGCAAAAAATCTAGTTAGGCGGAAATGGGCGTGGCCAATACAAAAAAGATGGAGAATCATCCAAGGATCATGGACATATAAAGTTTTTGACTATAGGACCTACGGTTTGGGAGCTAGTAGCTAAAACGTGTTGACCTCCGCAATAGCGCCACCTAGGTGACGCGGGGTCCAAATTTTCGAATCTGAGTAGCGGTCAGGATTTTCTATCAGACTGCCATGTCAGATTTTCCCTGGCAATTTCAGGCTCTTGCGCCCATACAGACACAGCGGAGAAGAATAATAATAATAAATAATAAATAATAAATAATGAAAAATCCGTAGAAAAACAATAGGGTTCCCTGCCCTTTGGGCTTGGAACCCTAATAATAAATAATAAATAATGAAAAATCCGTAGAAAAACAATAGGGTTCCCTGCCCTTTGGGCTTGGAACCCTAACTAGAACTGCAAGCAGTTATCAACGGGTTCCAAGCCCCCAGCGCCAGTCGCCCACCCGCCCCGCCCTCAACTTCGCCAGTCCTCACGCGGTCCCGCCCCAAAAACATGTTCTCCCGCCGGCGTCCCGTCAGCTCACCTCAACCGGCGCAATGAAAGTAACACTCAGGATACGTCATTAAAACTGCAAAGCCTATACACATCTTTCAGAGGCATGGCTGACTTCTCAATCGTGATTACAATGGAATTCCACTGTTTCCTTATTAAAGAACGTGAAGATTTAATGAGTGAGATTATCAAACAATAATCTATACATCAACAGAATATTACAAACAACATAAATACTTGATAATGTCTTTAGATTTAATTGATTTTCAACAAAAACAATGAGTTTCATTTTGTGACTTACTGACCAAATGTTTCAAAAAATCATGAAAAATACATAACTCATCATAAAATTACCAAAATATTCTCACATGGCAGTGTTGACATGTGGAATAATATGATGTTGTTTTTAAATCAGTAGACTCAAAGCTTTTTTGAAGAAAAATCAGTAAATATAACTGTAAGGGTCACAGTCAAAATTAAAATATTCATAAAAAAATAGTGCTACTTTCTAAAATTTATAGAAAAATCTCAGATCACCATAGGCACATGTGGAATGTTATAAATGTGTTATATTTACTTTGTACCTAAAAAAAACGTTCTTACAAAAATTAGTTACTTTTTGTCCAACTATACAAAAAACTGGCAAAAAGTAAAAAATTCATTAAAAATCAATGCTTTCGTACAAAAATCTCAAAATATTCCGAGATTGCCTCTGTGATGTGAGAATTCTTTTTATATTTTTGTTGAGGTCATAAATGTAAAATTGTACCTACAATAAAATAATATTTGCGTTAGTTGCTGTAGACAAAAATATGTCCTATAATTAAACACAAGGGGGAGCTCAAATCAAGACGACATTTTTTTTGTTTCATAAACCACCTAAGAGTGAACTTTGTGGCAAATGTCAAGAAGATTGTGAAAACAGAATTTGCGCTACAATTGCTAGCCTAAAAATGTATTTTTGTAAATTTAAAGCGCAAACATCTTCGTGGAGCTGCGGTTTTCATTATCTAAGCTCATGGCTATCCAGTTAACATAATCTGGAAAACGTAGCTTCTTACATGAAAATAATGATTTTTAGGAAATTTTTCAAATTTGAAATTTTAAATGATCATAAACCACGCCCACATTGATATATCATTACCATATTGATAATGTAGTCTTAAGACTCTACAATGATGACAACCACTAAGTTTCGTGCAGATCCATTTAACCAGGTCAGCAGTATAATGTATTGCTATTTATAGCGCCCCCTATTGTTTAATCAAGGTGAAAATCAAGACATACACTTGAATTGACCTTAGGTTTGTATGTTATGAACAGCTTTGAAAAATGTCCAAATATTTTGAAGTTATGTTAAAAAAACTTTTTCATTCCCAAAAAAATATTTTAAAAATTCATATTTAAAAAAGTAAGCAAATTATCTAAAATCCCTTCAGATCGTTTGGTCAGCCGCTCCTCCTCTCTTGTCAGGCAAAGTTGTGATGTGATTGGGTTTGACGGCCGGGAGGAGTTAACGAAAGTACGTTTGACTTACTATGCAAATTTCTACTAATTAGCATAAGTTTAAAACATTTTTTAAAATACTCATCTTAATTTGACTGAGTCAATGAACATACTGGATGAGACCATTTGCTTGTTTACTAAAATATTGAGGAGAAACATGCCAAAAACATTTTTGGGGTACAACAGCGCCAACTATTGGACAAAATTCAAACTTTTTTCTGTGATTGTAGATGTCACTATGACTGATATGATTTGTAACTTTCTGTATAGAATATGTATTTTTCATCAGTTAAAGGGCAAAAATTTTTAAAGCCTATAAGCCACGCCCACTTTTTAATCACTTTCAAAATATAGCTTAAGGGTCCAATGATTAACATATGTGCCAAGTTCTGTGGAAATCCATCAAGCCGTTTAGCTCAAACTAACTTTTTGACTCTTTAGCGCCCCCTTTTGGTGAATCCAAACAAAATGGGGAAGGTAGGGCTTACCGCTCATACTTCATAAGGGTCTAGAGTCTCATCACTTTATCTTGAGATATGGTGAAGATATCATCAATTAGCACATGTGCTAGCTAGCGCACTGATTTTGACATGGTGTCATTAGCCCAATTTTCAATATTTCTGCGTTTTTCTGCATCACAACAACTTATCTTAGTCCATAGATCATATGTACGAAGTTTGAAGTTGATTCGACGAAAAATGACGAATAGGTGATTAAAACTAAGTTTTGCATTTTTTGCGATCTAGCAAAAAATCTAGTTAGGCGGAAATGGGCGTGGCCAATACAAAAAAGATGGGGAATCATCCAAGGATCATGTACATATAAAGTTTTTGACTGTAGGACCTACGGTTTGGGAGCTAGTAGCTGAAACGTGTTGACCTCCGCAATAGCGCCACCTAGGTGACGCGGGGACCAAATTTTCGAATCTGAGTAGCGGTCAGGATTTTCTATCAGACTGCCATGTCAGATTTTCCCTGGCAATTTCAGGCTCTTGCGCCCATATACTTTTAGCGGAGAAGAATAATAATAAATAACTAGAACTGCAAGCAGTTATCAACGGGTTCCAAGCCCCCAGCGCCAGTCGCCCACCCGCCCCGCCCTCCACTTCGCCGGTCCTCACGCGGTCCCGCCCCAAAAACACGTTCTCCCGCCGGCGTCCCGTCAGCTCCCTTCAACCGGCGCAATGAAAGTAACACTCAGGATACGTCATTAAACCTGCAAAGCCTATACACATCTTTCAGAGGCATGGCTGACTTCTCAATCGTGATTACAATGGAATTCCACTGTTTCCTTATTAAAGAACGTGAAGATTTAATGAGTGAGATTATCAAACAATAATCTATACATCAACAGAATATTACAAACAACATAAATACTTGATAATGTCTTTAGATTTAATTGATTTTCAACAAAAACAATGAGTTTCATTTTGTGACTTACTGACCAAATGTTTCAAAAAATCATGAAAAATACAAAACTCATCATAAAATTACCAAAATATTCTCACATGGCAGTGTTGACATGTGGAATAATATGATGTTGTTTTTAAATCAGTAGACTCAAAGCTTTTTTGAAGAAAAATCAGTAAATATAACTGTAAGGGTCACAGTCAAAATTAAAATATTCATAAAAAAATAGTGCTACTTTCTAAAATTTATAGAAAAATCTCAGATCACCATAGGCACATGTGGAATGTTATAAATGTGTTATATTTACTTTGTACCTAAAAAAAACGTTCTTACAAAAATTAGTTACTTTTTGTCCAACTATACAAAAAACTGGCAAAAAGTAAAAAATTCATTAAAAATCAATGCTTTCGTACAAAAATCTCAAAATATTCCGAGATTGCCTCTGTGATGTGAGAATTCTTTTTATATTTTTGTTGGGGTCATAAATGTAAAATTGTACCTACAATAAAATAATATTTGCGTTAGTTGCTGTAGACAAAAATATGTCCTATAATTAAACACAAGGGGGAGCTCAAATCAAGACGACATTTTTTTTGTTTCATAAACCACCTAAGAGTGAACTTTATGGCAAATGTCAAGAAGATTGTGAAAACAGAATTTGCGCTACAATTGCTAGCCTAAAAATGTATTTTTGTAAATTTAAAGCGCAAACATCTTCGTGGAGCTGCGGTTTTCAATATCTAAGCTCATGGCTATCCAGTTAACATAATCTGGAAAACGTAGCTTCTTACATGAAAATAATGATTTTTAGGAAATTTTTCAAATTTGAAATTTTAAATGATCATAAACCACGCCCACATTGATCAATCATTACCATATTGATAATGTAGTCTTAAGACTCTACAATGATGACAACCACTAAGTTTCGTGCAGATCCATTTAACCAGGTCAGCAGTATAATGTATTGCTATTTATAGCGCCCCCTATTGTTTAATCAAGGTGAAAATCAAGACATACACTTGAATTGACCTTAGGTTTGACTGTTATGAACAGCTTTGAAAAATGTCCAAATATTTTGAAGTTATGCTAAAAAAACTTTTTCATTCCCCAAAAAATATTTTAAAAATTCATATTTAAAAAAGTAAGAAAATTATCCAAAATCCCTTCAGATCGTTTGGTCAGCCGCTCCTCCTCTCTTGTCAGGCAAAGTTGTGATGTGATTGGGTTTGACGGCCGGGAGGAGTTAACGAAAGTACGTTTGACTTACTATGCAAATTTCTACTAATTAGCATAAGTTTAAAACATTTTTTAATATACTCATCTTAATTTGACTGAGTCAATGAACATACTGGATGAGACCATTTGCTTGTTTACTAAAATATTGAGGAGAAAAATGCCAAAAACATTTTTGGGGTACAACAGCGCCAACTATTGGACAAACTTCAAACTTTTTTCTGTGATTGTAGATGTCACTATGACTGATATAATTTGTAACTTTCTGTATAGAATATGTATTTTTCATCAGTTAAAGGGCAAAATTTTTTAAAGCCTATAAGCCACGCCCACTTTTTAATCATTTTCAAAATATAGCTTAAGGGTCCAATGATTAACATATGTGCCAAGTTCTGTGGAAATCCATCAAGCCGTTTAGCTCAAACTAACTTTTTGACTCTTTAGCGCCCCCTTTTGGTGAATCCAAACAAAATGGGGAAGGTAGGGCTTACCGCTCATACTTCATAAGGGTCTAGAGTCTCATCACTTTATCTTGAGATATGGTGAAGATATCATCAATTAGCACATGTGCTAGCTAGCGCACTGATTTTGACATGGTGTCATTAGCCCAATTTTCAATATTTCTGCGTTTTTCTGCATCACAACAACTTATCTTAGTCCATAGATCATATGTACGAAGTTTGAAGTTGATTCGACGAAAAATGACGAATAGGTGATTAAAACTAAGTTTTGCATTTTTTGCGATCTAGCAAAAAATCTAGTTAGGCGGAAATGGGCGTGGCCAATACAAAAAAGATGGGGAATCATCCAAGGATCATGTACATATAAAGTTTTTGACTGTAGGACCTACGGTTTGGGAGCTAGTAGCTGAAACGTGTTGACCTCCGCAATAGCGCCACCTAGGTGACGCGGGGACCAAATTTTCGAATCTGAGTAGCGGTCAGGATTTTCTATCAGACTGCCATGTCAGATTTTCCCTGGCAATTTCAGGCTCTTGCGCCCATATACTTTTAGCGGAGAAGAATAATAATAAATAATAAATAATGAAAAATCCGTAGAAAAACAATAGGGTTCCCTGCCCTTTGGGCTTGGAACCCTAATAACTAGAACTGCAAGCAGTTATCAACGGGTTCCAAGCCACCAGCGCCAGTCGCCCACCCGCCCCGCCCTCAACTTCGCCAGTCCTCACGCGGTCCCGCCCCAAAAACACGTTCTCCCGCCGGCGTCCCGTCAGCTCACTTCAACCGGCGCAATGAAACTAACACTCAGGATACGTCATTAAACCGGCTAAGCCTATACACATATCTTTCAGAGGCATGGCTGACTTCTCAATCGTGATTACAATGGAATTCCACTGTTTCCTTATTAAAGAACGTGAAGATTTAATGAGTGAGATTATTAAACAATAATCTATACATCAACAGAATGTTACAAATAACATAAATACTTTATAATGTGTTTAGATTTAATAGATTTTCAACAAAAACAATGAGTTTCATTTTGTGACTTGCTGACCAAATGTTTAAAAAAATCATGAAAAATACACAACTCATCCTAAAATTACCAAAATATTCTCACATGGCAGTGGTAACATGCGGAATAATATGATGTTGTTTTTAAATCAGTAGACTCAAAGCTTTTTTAAAGAAAAATTGGGAAATATAACTATAAAGGTCACAACAAAAATTAAAATATTCATAAAAAAATAGTGCTACTTTCTAAAATTAGGAGAAAAATCTCAGATAACCATAGGTACATGTGGAATGTTGTAAATGGCTTATATTTACTGTATACCTAAAAAGCTTTCTAACAAAAATTAATTACGTTGTTGTCCAACTATACAAAATAACTGGCAAAAAGTAAAAAATTCATTAAAAATCAATGCTTTTGTACAAAAATCTCAAAATATTCCCAGATTGCCTCTGTGACGTGTGTATTGTGGTCATATTTTTGTAAGATCATAAATGTAAAACTTTTCTTACAATAAAATAATATTTGCATTAGTGGCTGTAGACAAAAATATGTCCTATAATTGAACACTAGGGGGAGCTCAAATCAAGACGACATTTTTTTTGTTTCATAAACCACCTAAGAGTGAACTTTGTGGTAAATTACAAGAAGATTGTGAGAACAGAATTTGTGCCACACTTGCTAGCGTAAAAATGTATTTTTGTTAATATAAAGCGCAAACCTCTTTGTGGAGCTGCGGCTATCGTGACATAAGCTCTAGCCTATCCAGTAACCACAATCTGGAAATCTTAGCCTCTTACATGCAAATAGTGATTTTTAGGAAATTTTTCAAATTTGAAATTTTAAATGATCGTAAACCACGCCCACTTTGATCAATCATTACCATATTGATAATGTAGTCTTAAGACTCTATAGTGATGACAACCACTAAGTTTCGTGCAGATCCATTTAGCTGGTTGAGCAGTATAATTTCTTCCCAGTTATAGCGCCCCCTATTGTTTAATCAAGTTGAAAACCAGGACATACACTTGAATTGACCTTAGGTATGAGTGTTATGAACAGCTTTGAAAAATGTCAAAATCTTTTGAAGTTACGCTAAAAAAACTTTTTCATTCCCAAAAAATTATTTAAAAAAATCATATTAAAAAAAATAAGCAAATTATCCAAAATCCCTTCACAACTTTTGGTCAGCCGCTCCCCCCCTCTTGTCAGGCAAAGTTGTGATGTGATTGAGTTTGACGGCCGGGAGGAGTTAACGAAAGTACGTTTGACTTACTATGCAAATTTCTACTAATTAGCATAAGTTTAAATTATTTTTTAAAATACTCATCTAAATTTGACTGACTCAATGAACATACTGGATGAGCCCATTTGTTTTTTTACTAAAACATTGAGGAGAGACATGCCAAAACCTTTTTTGGGGTACAACAGCGCCACCTATTGGACAAAATTCAAATTTATATCTGTGATTGTAGATGTCACTATGACTGATAAAATTTGTAACTTTCTGTATAGAATATGTATTTTTCATCAGTTAAAGGGCGAAAATTTTTAAAGCCTATAAGCCACGCCCACTTTTTAATCATTTTCAAAATATAGCTTAAAGGTCTGATGATTAACATATGTGCCAAGTTCTGTGGAAATCCATCAAGCCGTTTAGCTCAAACTAACTTTTTGCCTCTTTAGCGCCCCCTTTTGGTGAATCCGAACAAAATGGGGAAGATAGGGCTTACCGCTCATACTTCATAAGGGTCTAGAGTCTCATCACTTTATCTTGAGATATGGTGAAGATATCATCAATTAGCACATGTGATAGCTAGCGCACTGATTTTGACATGTTGTCATTAGCCCAATTTTCAATATTTCTGCGTTTTTCTGCATCACAACAACTTATCTTAGTCCATAGATCATATGTACAAAGTTTGAAGTTGATTCGACGAAAAATGACGAATAGGTGATTAAAACTAAGTTTTGCATTTTTTGCGATCTAGCAAAAAATCTAGTTAGGCGGAAATGGGCGTGGCCAATACAAAAAAGATGGAGAATCATCCAAGGATCATGGACATATGAAGTTTTTGACTATAGGACCTACGGTTTGGGAGCTAGTAACTAAAACGTGTTGACCTCCGCAATAGCGCCACCTAGGTGACGCGGGGTCCAAATTCTCGAACCTGAGTAGCGGTCAGGATTTTCTATCAGACTGCCATGTCAGATTTTCCCTGGCAATTTCAGGCTCTTGCGCCCATACAGACACAGCGGAGAAGAATAATAATAATAAATAATAAATAATAAATAATGAAAAATCCGTAGAAAAACAATAGGGTTCCCTGCCCTTTGGGCTTGGAACCCTAAATAATGAAAAATCCGTAGAAAAACAATAGGGTTCCCTGCCCTTTGGGCTTGGAACCCTAACTAGAACTGCAAGCAGTTATCAACGGGTTCCAAGCCCCCAGCGCCAGTCGCCTACCCGGCCCCGCCCTCCACTTCGCCAGTCCTCACGCGGTCCCGCCCCAAAAACACGTTCTCCCGCCGGCGTTCGTCAGCTCACTTCAACCGGCGCAATGAAAGTAACACTCAGGATACGTCATTAAACCTGCAAAGCCTATACACATATCTTTCAGAGGCATGGCTGACTCCTCAATCGTGATTACAATGGAATTCCACTGTTTCCTTATTAAAGAACGTGAAGATTTAATGAGTGAGGTTATCAAACAATGATCTATACATCAACAGAATATTACCAATAACATAAACACTTGATAATGTCTTTAGATTTAAAAGATTTTCAACAAAAACTATGAGTTTCATTTTGTGACTTACTGAACAAATGTTTTAAAAAATCATGAAAAATACATAAATCATCCTAAAATTACCAAAATATTCTCACATGGCAGTGTTAACATGCGGAATAATATGATGTTGTTTTTAAATCAGTAGACTCAAAGCTTTTTTGAAGAAAAATTGGGAAATATAACTATAAAGGTCACAACAAAAATAAAAATATTCATAAAAAAATAGTGCTACTTTCTAAAATTAGGAGAAAAATCTCAGATCACCATAGGTACATGTGGGATGTTATAAATGGCTTATATTTACTGTATACCTAAAAAGCTTTCTAACAAAAATTAATTACGTTGTTGTCCAAATATACAGAAAAACTG
This sequence comes from Nothobranchius furzeri, assembly GCF_043380555.1. Taxonomy (NCBI): domain Eukaryota; kingdom Metazoa; phylum Chordata; class Actinopteri; order Cyprinodontiformes; family Nothobranchiidae; genus Nothobranchius; species Nothobranchius furzeri. Next base: position 27,929,778 of record NC_091757.1, on the reverse strand, counting down.
GTAAAAAGTTAAAAATTCATTAAAAATATACACTTTTGTACAGAAATCTCAAAATATTCCCAGGTTGCCTCTGTGATGTGAGAATTCTTCTTATATTTTTGTTGGGGTCATAAATGTAAAACTGTACTTACAATAAAATAATACTTGCATTAGTGGCTGTAGACAAAAATATGTCCTATAATTAAACACTAGGGGGAGCTCAAATCAAGACGACATTTCTTTTTGTTTCATAACCCACCTAAGAGTGAACTTTGTGGCAAATTACAAGAAGATTGTGAGAACAGAATTTGCGCTACAATTGCTAGCCTAAAAACGTATTTTCGTAAATATAAAGCGCAAACCTCTTTGTGGAGCTGCGGCTTTCGTGACATAAGCTCTAGCCTATTCATTTAACACAATCTGGAAATCTTAGCCTCTTACATGCAAATAGTGATTTTTAGGAAATTTTTCAAATTTGAAATTTTAAATGATCATAAACCACGCCCACTTTGATCAATCATTACCATATTGATAATGTAGTCTTAAGACTTTATAGTGATGACAGCCACTAAGTTTCGTGCCGATCCATTTAGCCGGTTCAGCAGTATAATTTCTTCCCAGTTATAGCGCCCCCTATTGTTTAATCAAGTTGAAAACCAGGACATACACTTGAATTGACCTTAGGTATGACTGTTATGAACAGCTTTGAAAAATGTCAAAATCTCTTGAAGTTACGCTAAAAAAACTTTTTCATTCCCAAAAAATTATTTAAAAAAATCATATTTAAAAAAATAAGCAAATTATCGAAAATCCCTTCACATCTTTTGGTCAGCCGCTCCTCCTCTCTTGTCAGGGAAAGTTTTGATGTGATTGAGTTTGACGGCCGGGAGGAGTTAACGAAAGTACGTTGGACTTACTATGCAAATTTCTACTAATTTGCATAAGTTTAAAACATTTTTTAAATTACTCATCTAAATTTGACTGACTCAAAGAACACATTGGAATAGATCATTTGTTTTTTTACAAAAGAAATGGGGAGAAACATGCCAAAAATATTTTTGGGGTACCAGAGCGCCACCTATTGGACAAAATTCAAAAAATTTTCTGTGATTGTAGATGTCACGATGACTGATATGAATTGTAATTTTCTGTATAGAATATGTATTTTTCATGAGTAAAAGGGCGAAAATTTTTAAAGCCTATAAGCCACGCCCACTTTTTAATCATTTTCAAAATATAGCTTAAGGGTCCGACGATTAACATATGTGCCAAGTTCTGTGGAAATCCATCAAGCCGTTTAGCTGAAACAAACTTTTTGACTCTTTAGCGCCCCCTATTGGTGAATCCAAACAAAATGGGGTAGATAGGACTTACCGCTCATACTTTGTAAGGTTCTAGAGTCTCATCAATTTATTTTGAGAAATGGTGAAGATATCATCAATTAACACATGTGCTAGCTAGCGCACTGATTTTGACATGGTGTCATTAGCCCAATTTTCAATATTTCTGCATTTTTCTTCATCACAACAACTTAGCCTAGTCCATAGATCACATGTACGAAGTTTGAAGTTGATTCGACGAAAAATGTCGAATAGGTGATTAAAACTAAGTTTTGCATTTTTTGCGATCTAGCAAAAAATCTAGTTAGGCGGAAATGGGCGTGGCCAATACAAAAAAGATGGAGAATCAATCAAGGATCATGTGCATATAAAGTTTTTGACTGTAGGACCTACGGTTTGGGAGCTAGTAGCTGAAACGTGTTGACCTCTGCAATAGCGCCACCTAGGTGACCCGGGGTCCAAATTTTCGAATCTGAGTAGCGGTCAGGATTTTCTATCAGACTGCCATGTCAGATTTTTCCTTGCAATTTCAGGCTCTTGCGCCCATACAGACACAGCGGAGAAGAATAATAATAATAAATAATAAATAATAAATAATGAAAAATCCGTAGAAAAACAATAGGGTTCCCTGCCCTTTGGGCTTGGAACCCTAATAACTAGAACTGCAAGCAGTTATCAACGGGTTCCAAGCCACCAGCGCCAGTCGCCCACCCGCCCCGCCCTCAACTTCGCCAGTCCTCACGCGGTCCCGCCCCAAAAACACGTTCTCCCGCCGGCGTCCCGTCAGCTCACTTCAACCGGCGCAATGAAACTAACACTCAGGATACGTCATTAAACCGGCTAAGCCTATACACATATCTTTCAGAGGCATGGCTGACTTCTCAATCGTGATTACAATGGAATTCCACTGTTTCCTTATTAAAGAACGTGAAGATTTAATGAGTGAGATTATTAAACAATAATCTATACATCAACAGAATGTTACAAATAACATAAATACTTTATAATGTGTTTAGATTTAATAGATTTTCAACAAAAACAATGAGTTTCATTTTGTGACTTGCTGACCAAATGTTTAAAAAAATCATGAAAAATACACAACTCATCCTAAAATTACCAAAATATTCTCACATGGCAGTGGTAACATGCGGAATAATATGATGTTGTTTTTAAATCAGTAGACTCAAAGCTTTTTTAAAGAAAAATTGGGAAATATAACTATAAAGGTCACAACAAAAATTAAAATATTCATAAAAAAATAGTGCTACTTTCTAAAATTAGGAGAAAAATCTCAGATAACCATAGGTACATGTGGAATGTTGTAAATGGCTTATATTTACTGTATACCTAAAAAGCTTTCTAACAAAAATTAATTACGTTGTTGTCCAACTATACAAAATAACTGGCAAAAAGTAAAAAATTCATTAAAAATCAATGCTTTTGTACAAAAATCTCAAAATATTCCCAGATTGCCTCTGTGACGTGTGTATTGTGGTCATATTTTTGTAAGATCATAAATGTAAAACTTTTCTTACAATAAAATAATATTTGCATTAGTGGCTGTAGACAAAAATATGTCCTATAATTGAACACTAGGGGGAGCTCAAATCAAGACGACATTTTTTTTGTTTCATAAACCACCTAAGAGTGAACTTTGTGGTAAATTACAAGAAGATTGTGAGAACAGAATTTGTGCCACACTTGCTAGCGTAAAAATGTATTTTTGTTAATATAAAGCGCAAACCTCTTTGTGGAGCTGCGGCTATCGTGACATAAGCTCTAGCCTATCCAGTAACCACAATCTGGAAATCTTAGCCTCTTACATGCAAATAGTGATTTTTAGGAAATTTTTCAAATTTGAAATTTTAAATGATCGTAAACCACGCCCACTTTGATCAATCATTACCATATTGATAATGTAGTCTTAAGACTCTATAGTGATGACAACCACTAAGTTTCGTGCAGATCCATTTAGCTGGTTGAGCAGTATAATTTCTTCCCAGTTATAGCGCCCCCTATTGTTTAATCAAGTTGAAAACCAGGACATACACTTGAATTGACCTTAGGTATGAGTGTTATGAACAGCTTTGAAAAATGTCAAAATCTTTTGAAGTTACGCTAAAAAAACTTTTTCATTCCCAAAAAATTATTTAAAAAAATCATATTAAAAAAAATAAGCAAATTATCCAAAATCCCTTCACAACTTTTGGTCAGCCGCTCCCCCCCTCTTGTCAGGCAAAGTTGTGATGTGATTGAGTTTGACGGCCGGGAGGAGTTAACGAAAGTACGTTTGACTTACTATGCAAATTTCTACTAATTAGCATAAGTTTAAATTATTTTTTAAAATACTCATCTAAATTTGACTGACTCAATGAACATACTGGATGAGCCCATTTGTTTTTTTACTAAAACATTGAGGAGAGACATGCCAAAACCTTTTTTGGGGTACAACAGCGCCACCTATTGGACAAAATTCAAATTTATATCTGTGATTGTAGATGTCACTATGACTGATAAAATTTGTAACTTTCTGTATAGAATATGTATTTTTCATCAGTTAAAGGGCGAAAATTTTTAAAGCCTATAAGCCACGCCCACTTTTTAATCATTTTCAAAATATAGCTTAAAGGTCTGATGATTAACATATGTGCCAAGTTCTGTGGAAATCCATCAAGCCGTTTAGCTCAAACTAACTTTTTGCCTCTTTAGCGCCCCCTTTTGGTGAATCCGAACAAAATGGGGAAGATAGGGCTTACCGCTCATACTTCATAAGGGTCTAGAGTCTCATCACTTTATCTTGAGATATGGTGAAGATATCATCAATTAGCACATGTGATAGCTAGCGCACTGATTTTGACATGTTGTCATTAGCCCAATTTTCAATATTTCTGCGTTTTTTTGCATCACAACAACTTATCTTAGTCCATAGATCATATGTACAAAGTTTGAAGTTGATTCGACGAAAAATGACGAATAGGTGATTAAAACTAAGTTTTGCATTTTTTGCGATCTAGCAAAAAATCTAGTTAGGCGGAAATGGGCGTGGCCAATACAAAAAAGATGGAGAATCATCCAAGGATCATGGACATATAAAGTTTTTGACTATAGGACCTACGGTTTGGGAGCTAGTAACTAAAACGTGTTGACCTCCGCAATAGCGCCACCTAGGTGACGCGGGGTCCAAATTCTCGAACCTGAGTAGCGGTCAGGATTTTCTATCAGACTGCCATGTCAGATTTTCCCTGGCAATTTCAGGCTCTTGCGCCCATACAGACACAGCGGAGAAGAATAATAATAATAAACTAGAACTGCAAGCAGTTATCAACGGGTTCCAAGCCCCCAGCGCCAGTCGCCCACCCGCCCCGCCCTCAACTTCGCCAGTCCTCACGCGGTCCCGCCCCAAAAACACGTTCTCCCGCCGGCGTCCCGTCAGCTCACTTCAACCGCGCAATGAAAGTAACACTCAGGATTTGTCATGAAACCTTTTGCTTAGCCTATACATATACCAGCGTGTGACTGTGAGTGAATGGCTGAATGCAGACTTCTGCAGGCCTGGTAAGTCATGTGCTGTATTTGACAGCAGAAGTTCAGGAAACGGAGCGGGATTTCCAATAATTGGAAGGTTTTGGGTTTGATTCCAAGTCTGACCAGAGAATGCTGTGGTTGTGTCTTTGGGCAAGACACCTTGGCTGCTGGTGCTGAGAGGGACCGGTGGTGTCAGTTTTCGGCAGGCCTCACCTATGTTAGTGTGCTTCAGGGAAGCTGTGGCTACATTGTAGCTCATTCCCAGTAGTGTGTGACTGTGTGTGTGAATGGGTGAAAGACTGATTGTGTTGTTAAGGGACTAAGGCGCTATACAAATCCAAAACATTTACCATTTCAATATTACTGACGATGTTTAGTAAATGTATTAAAAATGTATTATTTTCACAGGAAATCCTCCAATGTTTTTTGAAAATCATCATGGGTCATGAGAAATCAAGTTTTGTTATTTTATAGTTTTTAAATATTTTTTTTGTCAATAAGACGATATATGGAGATTGATAATTGAACTGAATGAAACAAAACTGAATAAAATCCATATTTGATCTAAAGATTTCCTGCAATTTGTGCCAGTGGCCCCTTGCCCTGCACATTCTTGTAACAGTTTTATCTGGCCATGGTCAAAATCACATAGTTATCTCTGGTCAAAATAAAACGAGTAGACATTTGGTCAAAATAAAACAAGTAGACATTTATTTTGAGCACGATATTGTCCAAAATTCAGTGAAACACTTCATTTTGTAAGTACAAAGATGTAGGATATGTAGGTAAAAATGATGGTACATTATTCAAACAATTCAATTAAAAAAACAGCAGTTTATTGTATGTCAAATTTTGCCAATTGTGGGGAAGACTTTGTAGAGGAAACAATTTTTTTACAACACTGTGCATTGAAATTAGGATTCCAGAAATTATATTGATTCAAGAGTACAGAAAACACTTTATTGTTATCTACATATGTAAATGTACAAATGATTTGTTACACAATGTATAGGAAAGTGGTAGAAGGGCATTCTGAGGCTAAGTGTCATGTTGGGAATGTTTTACCCAGGACATGAAAAAATCACAGACGGAAACGATGGCAAGTGAATAACAAATAATATTTATTAAGAATAATGTGAAACTGAAAACGGTGCTCCAAACTGGAACAGGAGGGATCGAGATCTAGAACGGGAAAGCAAACTGGTGTTAGAATCATGAAACCCTGGAACCAGAGAACCAGAACTGGAATTGTTTGGAGAACTATTCTTACTGGAGATGATCGGTCTTGGTGAGGCAGGGCTGGGGCTTTGGGGCCAGGTGGGGACAGAAGAGCAGCAGATAATGAGGATCCCGGACGGGATGAGGAAACAGGTTGCGAGGCAGACAGTGAGGCAGGATATGATGCAGGTCCAGAGGCTGGTAGTTAGGCAGGCTGGGAAGCAAAGAGGACGACAGGTGGGCGGCGTGGTCACATGATGGTTGCTGATTCCGCAGATTTCGGTTGTGTTGTTTCAGGAACTTCATCTGGTGGGTGATTGTTCCTAGTAGAGATTGAAAAAAAGAAGAGTGCTGTAAAATGAAATCTTTAACAAAGGAAAATAAAAATAGTACTGGAATAAGTGAATTTGTGAATATCTAAATGGATACATTTTTTACATTGAAACAGTGATGGCACAACACAAAGTAACATTTCAAGTGTCCATTATCAAAACCACAAGTAAGTGTGATACTGTCATACACTTTTTTATGGATAAAAAGTGTATTTCACATGCTAAATATACATTAAATGGTAAGGTATGGTGTGGTATGGTATGGTATATATGTATAAGAGTCCAAATAAGTTTAGATGATTTTGAAGCTAATTTGATTTTGTATGAATGAAACGGACCTCTATGTGTAATTTGTTATGGTCAGCTCTGGTGTCCACCCGTCCATCTATCTGTGATTGTCTGTCTTTCCCCTTGAGGCTATTTGTCCTGCAGTCCGTGTCTGTCTGTCCCCAGTTCCTGTAACTGTATGTCTGTGTCTGTTCCTGTCAAGAATGATATTTGAACACATTCATGGTAACTGTAATAGGTGGGAATAACTTCTACATGTATGGTTTTGGGATCAATGTCTTTGATGTAAACATGATCAATCAGAGTATTATTTTCGGTTGTTGGACTTGTTACTATTTGAGTGTATCCTTGCAATTTCATGAAGCTGACAAATGAATTAGAAACCAGTGCATCATCATTAATGTCACCCATGACTATTTTGGTTGCTGGAAATTCATTGAAATAATGCAGTACAGGTTTTAGATTGTCTTTGAATTTCTGAAGGTTATATGATGGTGGTTTGTACAACAGCATATAATGATGGTTTAAAGTCTGTGTGCTAAAAAGCAAAGCTTCCAGGTTGTTGCAATTGAAAGCCATACTTTTACACATAATGCTGTTTTTGTGATAGAAACCAACACCACCACCATTTTTGCTTCTGAAAGTAGAAAATAGTCCAGTTTCATCATATGAGTCAGATCTTGTTTTGTGGTGAAAAGTCCAACCTGGCAGTGAAATGCTTTCAGGGGGATGTGTTTCTTTTAACCAAGTTTCTGTCAGACAAATTATATCGGCTGTGAGTAGTTTTTGGTTGCTCTTGACATCCTGTATGTGATTCTTGAGACCTTGCACATTATGAAGACAGACTTTAAAAGTGCAGTTTGGCATTGAAACTGGTGTGTCGATAAAGTTTGGCATTAATTTCAAGTTTTCCTCCACATCACTTCTTGCATAGATTGCTTTAGCTTTAAAATCTTGGATAGTGAGGTGTTCTAGTGATGTAACACGACTTAAAGCTACATATGCTTGTCCAGCAGAAAAAATCCTTTTAAAAGAGACTACTGCTTTCTGTAGTGTTAGGCCTTGGACTTTATGTATGGTGCAAGACCAAGCCAGCCGCAGTGGAAATTGACGTCTAACCCCCTTTTCAAGTTTATCTTCATCGGGACTAATTGGTGTAGCATTAGTCAGCTCGGTGTCTGAAGTTGGAAACTTGTGTCGTAGTTGTTGGCCTATACTTGGGCTATCAAAGTTAACATAAATGATGTGTGGGAAGCTATTGTTACTTAGAAATTGTATGCGACAAACAGTACCAAACACACCATTAACAAGTCCATCAGAAACATCAATGTTTTTAATGAGCATTACACGAGCTTTAGGAGCAATACTTAGTAATTTATCTAAATAGGTTTTCTTGCCAAAATCAAGTGTTGAGGGTATTCTAGTAGTACGGCCAGTCTGAGGGTTTTTATGGAAATCTTGGGCTTTGATTTGTACAATGTCTGTACATTGTTTATGCAACATGTTGAAGTTATGATTATCAACATCACTGTTTGTTGCAAAAAGATGCAGAGTTTCAGTGTCTTCACCCATGCCTGTTTCACATCGTTTGAGAAGTGCTTCGTCTTGTGGGTGAAGTGGTTGGTCTTTTTTGTGTTTCCTTAAACGGTTAAGTGTTACAGCAAAGTCTTTGTTTTTCTGTCGTACTATGTCTGTGAGTTCTACATGACTGAAACTGTTTTGCCACAAATTGGAACCAATAGGGTCCTTGTAGAGTGGAGTCCCTTTGACAGGTGGCAACTGATAAAAATCACCAACAGCTATGACGGAGACATTACCAAATGAAGAAAAGTCTGAACACTGTTTGATCTGACGCAGTCTACCATGGATATATGTTAAAAGTTTGTTATCAACCATTGAGATTTCATCTATTATCAAGATTTGTAAATGTTTCAGGGTTGCTCTTAATGTGTTTATTTTTTCCTCTCTTAAAGGCTGGTATGGTAATGAAATATTATTGCCAATTGCAAAGCTATTATGTATTGTTGTGGCATTGATATTTAATGCAGCCACTCCAGTGGGGGCAGTCAATAAAACATGAATATCATCAGGATAATTAGATAATCTGGATAGTATTCTGGTTGTTTCATAGGACACGGCTTTTACCAAATGGGACTTGCCTGTTCCCGCTCCACCTGAAATGAAAACATAAAAAGGGCTTGGATTGTGACCGTTTACTTTATCTAAGCACCACTGCCGGATTTTATAAAACACGTTGCTCTGCTGCTGATTTAGTGAACGCATTAAGGATTGTGCTTCCTTGTGTGAGACTATCTGTTTTTGAATGTGAAATGATAAAGCTGGTTTTGTGATTGGCTCTAGATCTGGAATAACTTCTTGTTCACCAGGATTTGGATTGTTATCTAAAGATCTGTCTTCCAAACATTCCAATCGGTCTAGTTCTGCCTCAGGACACAGCTCTGCCCAAACATCTTCTTGAAATCCAAAGTGTTCAATATCTTCCTGTATGTTTTGTAAATCTTCTGCTTTGATTTCAAACTTGGATCTGTTGAATTCTACTACGTCTTTGACAGTCTGGATGTTTTTACTACTGTTTGTGATTGAGCCGGTCTCATAAAACTCTTGAAATGTTGTAAATTGTGATGGTTTTAACTGGTTTTCCGTGTAATAAGGAAGGAACAACTGAAGCTGGCTTTGATAGTGTTTCTCAGGATCTTGTTCTTTAGAAAAACGAGCATATCTAACAACAGCTACATTTGTCCTTGTCCGCTTCCTTACACAACCATTGTTGTTTAATAAACTAACCACTTCTGGTCTAGATTTCTCACTGTTTGGTACATTTCTGTATTCTGAGGCAAAAGTAGCTATGCACATGTCCATAAATTCACTGGACTTAGGCCTGCTTTTGTATCGATCAGTAATGTTTGTCATCCAGATCTGATTACCATTAGCACTGTTTTGAATGACATTAAGAGGTAAGCTCATTCTGACAATGTTGTCACCTGTTGGAACAAATGTGACTTTTCTAGAGCCCTCTTTTAATCTCATGTTTGTTACCCGATACACACTTTCTTGAGCAGAAACTTCTCTGTTATGCAGAAACACATTCCCTAATTTGTTAAGCGCTTGTTTTGCATCCAGGTTTTCATTATGTTTGATTTCATTTTGTGCATGTTTTAATAGCAAACCCATTTCTCTTTCTGCTTTGGATATGTAGGAAATGATATAAACAATACATGCATATGCATCACAGACAAACTGGATGTCCATGTTTGCATTCCAGCAACGTAGCAGGTCTGTGTTATACTGATTAACCCAGATGTCGTTTATGCTTCGTTTATGGACGACAGTTGTTTTTGTAGAGGTCAGTTTGTAGGCTGTTTCAAATGTAGTCTGGTCAATACCAATGGAATTAAACAAGTCATCTATGCTACTAAATGTGTTGTTTTCACTGGTCAAAGCTTCTTTAACTTTGGTTATGATATGCTTGGCTGCCTTTTTTAAATCTGAAGATGTTTTGTCAGATGGGTTTTCCTTATTGTCAACATCCGTTTCCTGTTTACATATGAATGTATTGTTGCTTGGTGGTCGGGGAAAGTGAAACCTGCAAGTTGTGTGATTTTTTCTGCAACTTTTAGAGTGTTTTTTGCTATGCATTTGAACACTATGTACCACTTCATGGAGAGGATCACTGTCAGGTGGGAGGTCGCATGTAACATATTTATCTACAAAAGCTATGACTTCAGCGTCTGTGTTGACTCCTATTTTAGGCCCGTCGGTCCAAAATAGACAATGAGTGTGACATGATCCACGTTGCTGAAACTCTACTCTATAAAAATAATCAATGATTTTACCAATTGGCTGAGCGGGAGACATGATAACATCTTTTAAAAAAGATCTAAATCTATAGTCAAACATTCTGGCTGCTGTCACTGGATTGTTTTTCAATAAGTCACATTTCTGTGCCCAGTCCATGTCATGAATATTGCCTTGAATGTTTTCTATAGCCATAAAAGCTTCCATAAATTCTGGCCATCTTAAATCTGCTGAAGAAAAGGAAGCAAACCATGTAGGAATGCCAAGTTGTCTAACGTAAGCAAACAGATCTTTTTGAACTCCCTGCCAAAATACTGGTGTGCCTCTAATGGGTTTCAAAAACTTATAGCCCATGTCAGCATTTAAAACATTCTTCAAAAAGTCTGTATTGCCCAGCATGGATGATGTAATGTTGGTGTTGTCTAAGCCATGGTAGCCCTTTCTCAGTGCAATGGAAACATTTGACACAACTTGATTAACTTCTGACAAATATTGTGCATAAAAGATATAATCCAAGTTCTTGCCAAATCTGCCATCAGCATTGAGAATCCGGGTGTTTAAATATTTGCTGAGTGTAATCCTTTGCTGTCTTGCATCATGAAATGTACCTGTTCCATTGGGAAACAGAACTGGAAAGCATTTAGCCTCATTAGAAGTATCGGTAAGCAATCTGACTGGAGTATTTCCCTCAGCTGGTGCTACTGATAAAACACTGTCAAAATGGTTGTCTAGTATTTCTTGGGCAATGTCTACTGGTTGCATACATGTGTCCAAAAACATCCCATGCTGTTGTCTATCATTAAAATGATCATCGCTAACAAGATCTTCAGACTCTACCTCTGTGCCACTGCCATCTCCTTTGCCAGGATGTTCACACTCTATTTCAGCTCTATTGCTGTCTTCTTCCAAAGTGACGTTGTCAGTTTCAGAGGTAGAGTTTTCAGACTCTTTTTCTAGGGGATTTGTCCATGCACTGTTAAATTGTACATCTTTGTAAAAAGTATTGTGAGATTTAAGGTATGCAATTGCATTATGTACTTTCAGAGCGTTGACATACTGATAGTCATAGTGACCCTTGTATGTCAGCTTTCGCTTCAGTTTGACTTTAATCATTAGATTCTGATCATCTAATCTGGGTAGAATGTTACTCACAGTTTCTGTATTAGATGGAACACACGTCACAGGTCCATGGACACCATTTTGTCCTCCCTTTGGTAAGGCTAAAAGTTGCATAAACGGAATGTGCTGTGCCACTAGATGTTGCTCAAGAGGATTCAACGTACTAAGTTCTACAGGAATAGAGTCTAGGTGCATATTGTTTGCAACACTTTCTTCAGGGACTTTTCCATTGAGTATTTTACGATGACAAGTAAAACAGACCCACAATTTACATGCAGGGCTAACCTCTAGATGGCATTTGGAAACAGAAGACTGTCCACACTTGTGTAAATAAGTGTCAGTGATGCATTTTTTTGCCACAGATGAAATGAATGAACCTCTAATTTCATACTGCTGTGTTTTACATTCAACAACTTGTTGTTTAAAAAGTAACCGATGACAAACACAACAGACGAATTGAGGGCCAAATTTAACCTTTTCTCTAAAAAGCTGAATGACATTGTCTATGAACTTTTTTCCAGTCATGAGATTTTGTCGTCTACGTTTTCCGTGCTCTTTAACAGAATCGGCATAAGCAGTTACATTTCTATACCGTTCAGAATTAGACTGTTTGATGCGGTTACGGTGGTCAACCTTATTTCTATATCTTTCTACGTTCTGTTTCAATAACTGAAGTTTAGAGTGTTTACTTTTGGTTGCATAAGTGGTTTTGCTGGCAAGTTTGAGTCTTGCTCTCAGTTCAGGCTTTTTGTAGTAGTTCTGTTTATTAGCATGTCTGAGTCTAGCTCTCAGTTCAGGTTTGTTTTTGTAGTTTTCTTTACTGTCATGTCTGAGTCTTGCTCTCAGTTCAGGTTTGTTTTTGTAGTTTTCTTTACTGTCATGTCTGAGTCTTGCTCTCAGTTCAGGCTTTTTGTAGTAGTTCTGTTTATTAGCATGTCTGAGTCTAGCTCTCAGTTCGGGTTTGTTTTTGTAGTTTTCTTTACTGTCATGTCTGAGTCTTGCTCTCAGTTCAGGCTTTTTGTAGTAGTTCTGTTTATTAGCATGTCTGAGTCTTGCTCTCAGTTCAGGGTTATTTCTATATGTAATGATGCTTAATTGCTTCTTGTGTAATCTGTACTTAGGATTGTCCTTATACAATTTCTGTAACATCATTATTTTGCTTTCCCTTTTCTCAATGTCTTCATTATACAGATTTCTCTTTCTCCTGTTCTCTCTACTTATCTTAGATGGAGATAGCATGTCCTTGTCACCTTTAAAGTGACTGTAATTACATGAGATCAGGTTGAAACATGTGTTAGTTTTATCTTTCACACATGCGATTGGCTCATAATGACATTCATTACAGTGTTTCAGGTAAATACCCTTGGTGTTGTCTAAAGTACTAGAAGAGCCATATTGTAACCATTTTCCTTGAGTGTAAGTGTAAATATTGGTATGGAAAAAGTCTGCAGCTGCTTGTATCTCAATTTCTGTAGCCCAGGATCCAACTTTCTTTATGCCTGTTTGTGTAACATACTGCTGTACTGATTCAAATTCCTGTCTGATGTAACTTGAATAGAGGTTAGAATTTTGAAGAATTTGATTAACAACAGCCCTGCGAATCCACATATGCAACTCTTCATTCCCAGTAATTACAAATGCAAGAGCACGGAAAAAGCAGTTGCCGTCTGGCTGGATGTGTATAGTGGTACAAGGTAACGGTTCATCTAATGTAATACTTTCCCAAAGACTTTTCACCCTTTCTAAACTTGGAACTATCTGTAGTTGGGTGCAAAAGTTTCTTTTGTCTTCAGAGGTCAGAGGATTGAAAGTAACAGTGCTGTTGATATTTTCTGAAATTATGAAAACAGATGTATCATTTAGTGGTACTTCTTCAATTATTGCTTGATCCAAAGAAGTGTGATGATTTTCAGTTACTGAGTCTACATTAAGGGAAGCGTTGTCATTAACTGCAATATCTTCTATTTCCTGAAGTACTACTTTATCAAAACTATCATCATCAAAACTAGTACATAATGACTCTGCATCATCTTGAAAAGAACTATTTTGCGTATGGATGAGCTCACAATGAGATGGAGATTCAGAAAGAGACTCAGATTTGTCACTAACTGCAACATCTTCAATCTCTTCAACTACTAACTGATCAAATGTATCGTCATCAAAACTATCATCATTTCCACTGATTAACTCTACATCATTTTGGCAAGAAGCAGTTTTCCTTTGGGTAGGTTTACTCATAGATTGAGCAGTCACCTTAACACCGGTCATTTCAAAAGCTGTGTCCTCTTCATTTGCATTTTCAGCACACAAAGAGTGAGAGAGATTGATTAAATGTGTATAAACTTGGTCTAAAGTATCAAAGTGTGCTACTATGCTTGTGCCATTCAACTGCCAGAGACCATCATGACCACGTGAATGTGGATCAAAAACAGAAAACTGAGATTGTTCTTTCAAAACTGCACATGTGTTTCTACTAATTGTAAACAGACAGCCGTCATTGTCAAATATAGCTCTCTGTAATGCAACGTCCAAAGGCATGGCAAAATCTGAAACATCTTCATGGTAAATCTGCTGATGAAGATGTCCTGTGAAGGTCTGCATGTATTCCAAAGAGAACTTGTGATGATGGAATGTGTGCTCTGTGGGTAATTCTTGAACAAAAACATAACCACTGCCTTCTGCATCACTGATCATGTTTTGCTCTTTCATGTAAGTGTATAAACTATCACCACTTATCAAGATATTGTTAATGTCTGTTCTTGACCATGTGGAAGCCATTTTGACAGTGTTTGTCATGGTGGCTGTAATGCTGTTTGGTGCACACTGTTTAAATCGGTTGCACCCAAAACGCTTATGACCTTGATGAAATGAACCTTTGACAATAGTATGAAAAGTGTTCAAACTTTCCTGATTTGATGGGGAAGATGCAGTTGTAAGACTTGAAGCTGCAGCACCAGGAGCATCATGGTACTTCTCATGTTGAACACTCCTCTCCTTCTCCTTACATTCCTATGAGAACAAACATAAAAATTCAAAAATTAGAAGAAAATATATGAATAAAATGGGCATGTTTTCACTTGGGGAAAATGTCAAACCTGTTGCTTTGTAGCATCTCCTAGGTCAACAGGTCCTTGGTCTTGGAGAGCATCTGCGTTCTGTTAAAATAAAAAAGTTTTATAATATTTAGGAAATATAAGTATTGGAAAGAATATGTGTAGGATTAAGTATGCTATTAAACATCAATAATCAGACTATGTCATATAGGTCCTACCATTTTGCCTTTTGGTACAGGCGATGGAACACTGTATTTGTCTTCGTTCATCTGGAGATGTAGAACCTCAGCACAGTCCTTCAAATGCTCCTGGGAGTGACAGCAAACCTGTTGGAAATCAAATCAGGATATTTACAATATATTCTAGTATTGTGAAATTTACAATTATTTGTCAAGCACATGATGTGATGTCAAAAACAACAATCATATTAAAATCCAATGTCAGACCTGGTCCTTGGTGACATCTGTGCGTGAAACAGATCTTCGGTCTTGGACAGCAGCTGCATACTGTTAAAATGAAAACGTTTATTTAAATAAGCAAAGAATATAAGTATTTGAGTAAAAACTTTAGAATGAGCATCATTCAATGAAAAAAGCTGATAGGTCTCACCGTTTTGTCATTGGGGGCTGGTGATGGCACACTGGCGTCATCAGTTTTCACTTTCAGCTTTTGAAGGACCACACTGCAGTCCTTCAGGTACTTCTGTAAGTAAATGAAAGGAATCATTGTAATCCAAAGGTTTCAAGTAAAGGCAACAAAACTGATTTGGTTTCTTTGAATGAGAGTTTATTCACCTGATGACGAGACATCAGTGTGCCACGTGAGCCTTTTGGATGAATGTGAGATGTCTGAAAGAAAATGTCATTCAAGGTTTTATGTTAATTTTTCCATTATTGGAGAAATGTGTATCTCTTAAGCAATATTACAACTTTATATTTTAAAAGTATTGTGTGTGTAAATCATAATTACCTTTAAACTCTCTGCAAGTGTTGGCCATTCATGATCATCAGAGGGCATGATCACTTGCTCCTTCATTGATGCTGTTGTACTGGCAGGGGGCTTCTGGATGGTTGTTGCCTGTCCCTGAAATAAAAACAGTATACAATGCATGTAATTACTTTGTGCATGTTTTACAGGAGGACTTGACCAACAAATAGGAAAAAAATGATAAAAAAAAACAACAAACCTGCGTGTTGACAGCACTTGTCTCTTTTCCAGAGGACACTGGCTTTCCTTCAGGTTGTACCACCTGTCATCAAAATATGAACAGATTGTAAATTCTTAGGTGACAAATATCTAAAATTAATAATGAATTAAAGATGAATATCAAAACATTTTAATGAAAAAACATATTTCTTCATATTTACCTTTTTTTGTCGGACATCTGGTGAAAGCACATCTGGACATCCAGTACTGTCATTTTCCAAGACATGCAGCAGATCTTCGTGGAAGTATTTGGGATTCACTTCAAAGCAGACTTCGGCCTGAACATTTTGATGTAGACAATATTAGAAAAACTCATATCAATCAACATGACGAACATCAAATAAAATCTCATTTATCAAAAACAATAGGGTTCTCTGCCCTTTGGGCTTGGAACCCTAATTAATTAAAATTAATCATTCACCTCATGAAGAAGAATTCTCTTTGAAGATGATCTCTGCTCCTTTGGACCAGCTGGAGTAGACCTCTGAAAAAATTAATGAAATTTTTATATTACATGATTGTTGAAAATCTAAACAGCCAAATAATGTCTGCAGTTGAAATAAAAACATAGAAAAACAATTTACCTTCTTGCCAGGCAAAACAACTTTCCACTTAGATTGGTCTGCTTGGGGTTGAATGGGCTTTGCGTGTTGAACGACCACTCTAGCAGCAGACTTCTTGGGGGTAACCTGGGCCTTCTGACTTTGGAGGTGCAGGTATGTTTTTTGCCAGAGCAATTGTGAAAAAATGTCCATACCATCACTGTCACTGAGATGAACCTATAGAAAAAAAATATATTTTTAGCTAAAGCTAATACCTCTTAATCATTAAAAATCTGTAAACTTCTCACTTACCCCATCTCTGCCCCACAAATCCAGGCGATGAAAGGGGAAGTTCTCAGCAATTGATGAGTATGGGACATCTAAAAGAAATATATTTTGTTAACAATTAGTTTTTCCAGTTAGAAGCATTTTGTATATTGCACACTAAAGTTCCACATACCCATTTGTACTGAGACCCTGTGAAACATCATCCTCAGATGGTCCTGCACAACGGTGTCATGGCTCAGTCTTGGAGGGAAATCCAAAACAAAAACCTGTTTTCCACAAATTTTACATGTCATTAAAAATCATTGTAGAAAAAAGCACCAGAATATAAATTTGATTCAGTAATTGCCTTTTTAATGGCACATTATTTGTAATTGCATCTATCCTTACATTTGGACAAAGAGTGGAAATGGTGTTCAAAAGACACTTGAAGTCTTTTTCTGCTTCAGAAATAGGACTGTCCAGGTTGTTGCTTGGAGCGAGCAGACACACTGCATCTGGTTCACGTGGGAGAACTAACTGCCGGACCTCAGTGGTAAGGTGGGCTGCTGTACCACCAGGAACCGACAGGTAGCCAAAGGACAGCTTCCCCTCAGGCACCTTCACATAGCCATCCACAATGGCTCGGAGATGTGAATCTCCTATGACAAAGACAAACTAGAAGAAGAAACAATTGTTTAATGAAGGACCTCTGAAGATAAAAATCACAAAGCACTTTAGAAACTAAAGAACACACAGCAATCTGTGTGTGAACCTATAAGCACATAATATAGTTTAATATTAATATAAATTATTAGCTAAATGTACCTTCTTGTCTGAAGACTCTGGTGGGATGATGACTTTCAGACTTTTTCCTGTGTTAGGCGACAAGGGCCAACGACAAACCCTGTGCCTGAAGCCTGTTCCGTGACCTAATGGTAAGATGAAGAAAAAAAATTAACACAATATCAATGTAATGTAAATATGTAATTGTAAAGTGTGTCACATTAATTTATCTGAAATTTCTCAGTGTGCATACACCATGTCAATTTCAAAATATTCAACAAAGGTTTTCAAAAAAAGCATTTGATGTTTTGGAAAATAACTAAATATGTAACTTACGTGGAGTAAAAGCCGTACAGCTTGGCAGAATCTCGAACAGCTCTTCCACAGGCTTCGGCATAAACTGTCTGTTCTTCAAGGCCTGAGCTCTACGGTACCCTTTGCCACGAGGCATCTACAACAAGGAAAAAAATACCATAAATTTAGTACTATGCATGATCACTAAAGAAATACATTACACACTAATGTAATATCATGTATTTATTCTATTAAATAGGTGATATAGAAACCTGAGGGAATGTATATCTTCTATTTAATAGACAGATTACCTATTAAGTAACAAAGACCTGTCTTGTTTTTGGTCATTAGTATTTCTTTTTGCCTATTTATATTTGAAGTTGTTTAAATGAAGACAACTGAACTTCTTTGGTTTTCTGAAGAAGTTTGCTTCTCATCTGAGGAGCTTTGTCAATTCTAACTGTAAAAAGGGCGAGTGAAAGTTCTCAGTCATCCAGGTCATGATACTCCAAAGGGTTCAAATGAAGGCAACTGGACTTCTTTGGTTTCTTGAAGATGTTTCTCTTCTCATCCAAGGAGTTTTGTCACTTCAAACTGGAATATGGGAGAGTCAAGCCTATAAGCTGTAGCTATCTATTGTTAGTCAATGAGCCAAAACTACTGTGGGTACCTCGGCTCTCCATCACCTGATGAGTCGCTAGCCTCTATTGTGAGGGATTCAAGATGGCGCCACAGATGGCTGCCGTGGTACTTTGGTGCGCTGTTATTGTTCTGTTTTTGTGTGTAAATTGCGTATCTGGGTACTCCTACTCAAGAGAAGAACTCATAAGTTACAACACTATGATTCCGGTGGACTTAACCTCGTTTTTTGTTGCATCCGGGGCCGATTCAATATCAACTTTGATCAGGAAAGTAAGACACAGGAGGAGAGATAAATGAGCGGGCGCTCTCGTGCGTCTGAGGAGACGGGGACTGTGCACGGCTCTGCCTGGCATCTTCCTCTCTAATGTGCGCTCACACCACAACAAAATGGACGAGCTGACCCTGATGAGGAACATAAACAGAGACTTCTCGTCATCTGGGTTTCTGTGCTTCATTGAAACATGGCTCAGTGAGGACACCCAGGACTGCGCGTTCCAGCTGGAGGGGTCTCACCTCATCCGCGCAGATCGGAAAGTGACTCTCTCCGGCAAGACCACAGGTGGAGGTGTGTGTTTTTAAATCAATAATGGTTGGTGCACAGATGTCACAGTGATCGTGCAGCATTGTTCTCCATCTCTGGAATATCTTTTCACAAACTGTAAACCATTTTACTCTCCGCGGGAGTTCGCCTCATTCATTCTAGGCGCTGTTTACATCCCACATGACATGGACGTGCACGAGGCTCAGCGTGTGCTCGTGGAAGAGATACTGTGCATGGAGCGGACGTACCCGGACTCTCTCATCGTTGTACTTGGACACTTTAACAATGCAAATCTGAGCCAGGAGCTTCCCAAATATAAACAGTATATCAAGTGTTCAACCAGAGAGGGGAAAACCCTGGACCACTGTTACAGCACAGTAACAGGAGCCTATCATGCAGTACCGCGTGCTTGGACTCTCTGACCACTTGACTATCCATCTGATCCCAGCTTACAAACAAAGGCTAAAACTCTCCAAGCCTGTTGTGAAGTCAACAAGACAGTGGAACACTGATGCTGCAGATGAGCTTTGCTCATGCTTTGAGACCACAGACTGGGAGGTAATGAAGGCCACCTCAGACAGTTTAGATGAGTTCACAGATACCGTCACCTCCTACATCCACTTCTGTCAGGACAGCATCATACCATCACACACCAGGGTGAGTTATAACAATGACAAAGCCTGCTTTACCCCTAAACTCAAACAGCTGTGGCTAGAAAAGAGAGATGCATTTAAAAGGGGGAAAAGGACTCCTACAGAGACACTAAATACAGGTTCAGCAAAGAATTGGTCAAAGCAAAACACCAGCATCATGACAAAATGCAGCAGCAAATCTTTGAAAACGACCCAACCTCTGTGTGGAAAAGTTTCAGGAACATCACCTGTGTGGAAAAGTTTCAGGAACATCACCAACTACAAACCCAGAACCCCCGCCTCCACCGATAACACACACATTCATGAAGCAGATGTAAAGAAGCAGTTCAGGTCTGTTAACACATGAAAAGCCCCGGGCCCTGATGGCGTGGCTCCTGCCACTCTAAAGCACAGTGTTTACGAGCATCTTCAACTCCTCACTGGAAGAATCTCATGTGCCTGCCTGCTTCAAGATCTCCACCATAGTCCCTATCCCCAAGAAACCAAGAATCACTGGACTAAATGACTACAGGCCTGTGGCTCTAACATCTGTGGTCATGAAGTCATTTGAGCACCCAGTTCTCCCCCACCTCAAGACCCTCACAGACCCCCCTCCTGGACCCCCTGCAGTTTGCATACAGAGCAAACAGGTCTGTAGATGATGCAATCAACATGGCTCTACAATTCATCCTGCAGCATCTGGACTCCCCAGGTACCTACGCCAAGATATTGTTCGTGGACTTCAGCTCTGCATTTAACACAATCCTGCCAGACCTCCTCCAAGACAAAATGTCCCAGATGAACGTGCCTAACCCCATCTGCAGGTAGATCACTGACTTCCTGACAGACAGGAAACAACAAGTCAGGCTGGGGAAGAATGTCTCGGACCTACGAACCATCAGCACTGGCTCACCACAGGGCTATGTTCTTTCCCCTCTGCTTTTCTCCCTATGCACCAACAGCTGCACCTCCAAACATGAGTCTGTCAAACTAATTAAGTTTGCTGACGACACCACCATCATCAGACACATCTCTAATGGGGATGAATCCGCTTACAGAATGGAGGCTGAATGGCTGGTGTCCTGGTGCAGCCACAACAACCTGGTGCTAAACACCCAGAAGACAGCGGAGGTTGTTGTGGACTTTAGGAAACACACACCCCATCGCCCCCTTAACCCTGTCTGACACTCCCATCATGATGGTGGACTCATGTCGCTTCCTGGGCACCACCATCACCCAGGGCCTCAAATGGGAGCCCACCATCACCACCATCAGAAAAAAGCCCAGTAGAGGATGTACTTCCTGAGGCAGCTGAAGAAATTGAACCTATCACCACAGTCAATGAGGCAGTTCTACACCACTATCGAGTCCATCCTCACCATCATTTAGAACAGAGGAAAGAGTCGCAGCGAACTCCACTTCAGTCGCCATATTTATGACAAACTCAGTGTTGTTGTGTGTGACGTACGCTACCCAGGGCTGATTATCAGCTCAGCTACATTATACTGGATACATTGTACTGGAAAGGTGAAATCGAAGCCCCCCATCTCTAGTTAAAGTTTTTTTTTTCCACATTTGACATAGATAGCTTATTTTACTCCTGTCAAACTATATATCTTCTCTGTCCAGAATACATGCTTTGTCAGGAGTGTCCCTTGTCCTTCAGGTGTAGGTGGACTGCAGAGTAAACTGTAAACCATTTTACTCTCTGCGGGAGTTCGCCTCATTCATTCTAGACGCTGTTTACATCCCACCTGATGCGGATGTGCACGAGGCTCAGCGTGCGATCGCGGAAGAGATACTGTGCAAGGAGCGGACATACCCAGACTCCCTCATCATTGTACTTGGAGACTTTAACAAAGCAAATCTGAGCTAGGAGCTTCCCAAACATAAACAGTATATCAAATGATCAACCAGAGAGGAGAAAAACCTGGACCACTGTTACAGCACAGTAACGGGAGCCTATCATGCAGAAGCGCGTGCTGCGCTTGGACTGTCTGACCACTTGACCATCCATCGGATCCCAACTTACAGACAAAGGCTAAAACTCTCCAAGCCTGTTGTGAAGTCAACAAGAAAGTGGAACACTGATGCTGCAGATGAGCTTCGCTCATGCTTTGAGACCACAGACTGGGAGGTAATGAAGGCCACCTCAGACAGTTTAGATGAGTTCACAGATACCGTCACCTCCTACATCCACTTCTGTCAGGACAGCATCATACCATCACACACCAGGGTGAGTTATAACAATGACAAAGCCTGGTTTACCCCTAAACTCAAACAGCTGTGGTTTGAAAAGAGAGATGCATTTAAAAGGGGGGACAAGGACTCCTACAGAGACACTAAATACAGGTTCAGCAAAGAATTGGTCAAAGCAAAACAACAGCATCATGACAAAATGCAGCAGCAAATCTCTGAAAACGACCCAACCTCTGTGTGGAAAAGTTTCAGGAACATCACCAACTACAAACCCAGAACTCCCGCCTCCACCGATAACACACACATTCATGAAGCAGATGTAAAGAAGCAGTTCAGGTCTCTTAACACACACATTCATGAAGCAGATGCAAAGAAGCAGTTCAGGTCTCTTAACACACACATTCATGAAGCAGATGTAAAGAAGCAGTTCAGGTCTCTTAACACACACATTCATGAAGCAGATGTAAAGAAGCAGTTCAGGTTTCTTAACACATGAAAAGCCCCGGGCCCTGATGGCGTGGCTCCTGCCACTCTAAAGCACTGTGCTGAAGAGCTGGCCCCAGTGTTTACGAGCATCTTCAACTCCTCACTGGAAGAATCTCAAGTGCCTGCCTGCTTCAAGATCTCCACCATAGTCCCTATCCCCAAGAAACCAAGAATCACTGGACTAAATGACTACAGGCCTGTGGCTCTAACATCTGTGGTCATGAAGTCATTTGAGCACCTAGTTCTCCCCCACCTCAAGACCCTCACAGCCCCCCCCCCCCCTCCTGGACCCCCTGCAGTTTGCATACAGAGCAAACAGGTCTGTAGATGATGCAATCAACATGGCTCTACAATTCATCCAGCAGCATCTGGACTCCCCAGGTACCTACGCCAGGTTATTATTCGTGGACTTCAGCTCTGCATTCAACACAATCCTGCCAGACCTCCTCCAAGACAAAATGTCCCAGATGAACGTGCCTAACCCCATCTGCAGGTAGATCACTGACTTCCTGACAGACAGGAAACAACAAGTCAGGCTGGGGAAGAATGTCTCGGACCTACGAACCATCAGCACTGGCTCACCACAGGGCTATGTTCTTTCCCCTCTGCTTTTCTCCCTGTACACCAACAGCTGCACCTCCAAACATGAGTCTGTCAAACTAATTAAGTTTGCTGACGACACCACCATCATCGGACACATCTCTAATGGGGATGAGTCCGCTTACAGAATGGAGGCTGAACGGCTGGTGTCCTGGTGCAGCCACAACAACCTGGTGCTAAACACCCAGAAGACAGCGGAGGTTGTTGTGGACTTTAGGAAACACACACATCCCATCGCCCCCTTAAACCTGTCTGACACTCCCATCATGATGGTGGACTCATGTCGCTTCCTGGGCACCACCATCACCCAGGACCTCAAATGGGAGCCCACCATCACCACCATCAGAAAAAAGCCCAGTAGAGGATGTACTTCCTGAGGCAGCTGAAGAAATTGAACCTATCACCACAGTCAATGAGGCAGTTCTACACCACTATCGAGTCCATCCTCACCATCATTTAGAACAGAGGAAAGAGTCGCAGCGAACTCCACTTCAGTCGCCATATTTATGACAAACTCAGTGTTGTTGTGTGTGACGTACGCTACCCAGGGCTGATTATCAGCTCAGCTACATTATACTGGATACATTGTACTGGAAAGGTGAAATCGAAGCCCCCCATCTCTAGTTAAAGTTTTTTTTTCCACATTTGACATAGATAGCTTATTTTACTCCTGTCAAACCATATATCTTCTCTGTCCAGAATATATGCTTTGTCAGGAGTGTCCCTTGTCCTTCAGGTGTAGGTGGACTGCAGAGTCTTCACCTTGTTGAAGAATAAGACATGTACAGCGTATAAGATTGACTCTCCCATATTCCACTTAGACACGACAAAGCTCCTCAGATGAGAAGCAAAATGTCTTCACGAAACCAAAGAACCCTGTGACTGAGACACTTCAATAGTGTACACCAAAATGCTGTTGAGGGTTCTCAGTCATCCAGGTCATGGTAATCCAATAGGATTCAAATGAACACAACTGGACTTATTTGCTTTCTTGAAAATGTTTTGTTTCTCACCGAGAAGCTTTGATACATTGTTGTTGAAGCTTTGTTGAGAAGCGAAACATCTTAACTCTAACCCCTTTGAATGAATTTGCACCAAAACTAGTTAAGTCTTTGGAGCTGTTCCAGTGACATTGCAATGGATCAGAAAACCTGCCATATCTGGGTTCACTTTTTATTAAAAAAAAACACTCATAGATGCTGTCTTTATAAACAGTTATACCCATAAACATTTTGAGTTTAATATGTATTTCTGAAACCTTACCTTGGCAGGTTGTAGCTGGCAAATCAGGAAACAAAATCTTCAAAGAAGATGGAGAAATGCACAAACAAAGCTACTAAAAGTAAAAGATGGCTTCCACTTCACAGCAAAAACTGAGAAAGCTTTGACCCAGAGGTTTTACCAAGTAAATGGCACAGTGGCTGAACAGCATGACCTTTTTATAACCAAAGAGGTGGGCCAGGTTACCGCCCACCTATTGATACACTAAATGCAAGGGTGTGGCTTTCCTGTAAGTCAGAGAAAACAACATTTAAGAAATGAACTTATATAACTTCTCTTCTATTTGTAAAAGTTTAAAAGTTGGTTTAACATCATCACAATTTACAAGAACACCAAACCTGTATTGAGTAAATATATCTTCTTTTTTTTTAAAATAAAACAACATTTTAATTAAATCTTTTTAAGAGCAGAATCACTTTTGGCACATTTTTATCTGTCTATACAGTTTTGCTCTGGTAGGGTTTAAAAATAGGTTATTTCACCAAATGATGTTGAATATGAACGTTTAGTAACACATGTGAACATTGTGACATTAAAGTAGCTCTCAAGCTGAAATTAGGACTGGACAGTTGTAATGTTTTTATGCTCTGATCATGTCAAAACTGCAATTTATTCAGAACACTGCAGCTATAGTTTTAAAAAGAACCTAAATAACTGAGCAAATCACTCCTGTTCTTAAATTTTTAGATTGAACTATGCATTTACAGCTAGCTAATCAAAAGTACAACTGCTGTTTTCTAAATCACTTCATGACAAAATATAGTTAGGCTTCCCTTGCAATATCTACATCCAGTAAGAAGCCAAGATCCTTAGGAAGGTGGTAGACCCTTAGGTCATACAGGGTAAAGCTACCTACTTACATATTGAATTAGTTTCCTTAAGACTTAAAGTTTGCTCCAAGTCTAGCAACTTTTAAATCAACTTTGAAAACGGTTTTTCTTTTCACTGCTCCTTCTGAATTGAAAACGCTCAGGCTTGAATTTTGTGTAATTCTAATTTATTAGGATGAATGTGATATTTAAATCTAATAATTTCTTTTATAGTGATTTTAAACATGTCTGTTTTGTGCTGACCTTTTGATTTCAAATCAAATGTGTTATGATGTAACAAATTGACCCTTTTGAAGCCAGTGGTATTTCTTACATCTAGAAAACAAATAGCATTTGTGTAGGAAGTTTTTCTTGCATTGCCTAAATCTAAAAACAAGTCAACATTCAGCACAAAGCTTATCTTGCAAGAATTACACCCCCATTCTGACAATGACATTTAAAATGGAAATGACAGTAAACAACAACTGAAAAGACATGCATCAGAGAAACACACAATGAAAAGACCTAATGAAAGACTATTGACTTTTGGAGCCTGTATTTGCAGTACCCACCTTCATCATCATGATGCAAGACAGACACTTTTAGTGTAAATCTAAGTAAACATCTGACCATATTTAAGGAATGAAATCACAATTTAAGACAGTAAGAAGGTTTAAATGGTGTAGTTAAAACTTTGAACATATAATCACAGTATTGGGAGGTTAGCTTACATTTTTAAATGTAATTAATGACACTTTATTCTAAAAAAAAAAATCTTGAGTTAGTAGACCCCTAGGTCATATAGGGTAAAGCTACCTACTAACATATTGAATTAGTTTCCTTATCACTAGAACTCTCAGAGAGCTGCCATTTGGCACCGTTGTTTTCGCCTAGCATTCCTAATCACTCGTGTTTGTTTGTCTGTGTTCTGTAAATAACTTCAGGATATGCTGGTGCTCACCTTCCCCTCTTGCCTGTTTTTTTCTAGCAGTCAGGTAAAGAGGCAGCTAGAGAAAAACCAGAGACACAAGAATACTCAACAAGAGTGTCTTCAGTCAGAGGCTACATGCAGGATATAATGACAGAGCATACAGGAATCTGTAAAACCAGATTTTTTTTATAATTACTATGTTTGTAGCTTTCATAGCTTATGTTGCAATCACAACTTGTGTGCTTATCTGAAGTCTTCACAAAGTCAGTCATAAATTATTTTGGGTGGGCAAGTTCAGTTGACCAGATTCAACAGAAGCCCTTTTTACAAAAGGGCCACAAAATGCTCAGGCAATCCAAGAAAGCATTATGGTTTTATTAAAACAATAAACCTTCAAACGGGCAAGCCTTTTGTGGATGTTTTCTATTGCAACTCAAACAATTTAGGGGGAATAATCAGGGCCAGATTAAGACTTCGTTGTACCCTGGGCAACAATATTCAAGGGCCCCATCATCACGACCCAAGGATCACCATAATATGGTCACATACAGAATATTTTACTGTAATATGCAGTAAATATACTCAATACTTGAATGCCTGACTTCACATAACCCGCTCAGGGTAACCTTTGACCCACCTTGTGTGGACTGACCAATGAGGAGAGAGTCTTAACTTGAGGCCCTCTCTTCATTGGTCAGTCTACAAGAGACTGACTCTCAACTGACGTTCAAAGTGAACAGTCTCTGTGCAGCGCAAAAGCCCGGGTGGACAGTTTGTTTAATACAGGGTGATCATATTTCCATTTCCAAAAAAGAGGACAGGGGATCTGTGCCTATGACATCACACTATGGCAACGCCACACAACGCTGGGACCCAT
This sequence comes from Nothobranchius furzeri, assembly GCF_043380555.1. Taxonomy (NCBI): domain Eukaryota; kingdom Metazoa; phylum Chordata; class Actinopteri; order Cyprinodontiformes; family Nothobranchiidae; genus Nothobranchius; species Nothobranchius furzeri. The sequence goes on along the minus strand of NC_091757.1, from coordinate 27,903,018 downwards.
TGTTTTTGTAAGAACTAAATTAATATCAGATTATGCCAATAAAAGGGCTCCAAAACAATAAATACTTAGCATATTTACTGCAAAATCTCATTTTTCTGCTTTAGTGCTGCAACAAGGTTTTATTAATAATAAATTATTATACCTTTTGTTTTACTACAGCATTGGTACGCTTCCTGTGCACAGATTATCAAGGATGCTTGTTTCAGCTGTGAGATTAGACGATAGGATCAATGAAAAAATAAGTTGTCACACACTCCATGGAAACTTTCAGAGAATCCACAAATAGTGGCTTTCAAATGGTTTTGTTACTTTTTGCAAGTTTACAAAAGAAGCAGATGAGACAGCATGTCTGATAATTTAGTTTTTCATCTGATAATATTAGACCATGTCAGTGATGTCTGAGGGGCTTTTATAAACACTGTATAACTAACACTCCTGGAGAGGTTATGGATTACACAGAGGCTTCTGGGGAGCCCAGCTATGGTGGTGGGGTGGTGGTGGTGGTGGTGGGGGGGGGGGGTCATTTTGCCTTGGCCCCCAAAATGTCTTGAAACGGCCCTGGGTGTGTGACTGAGTTTTGAAGGTGATCTGAATTGTATCAGATGTATAAATATTACATGTGTATAACTTATTGTTTTATACAGGTAAAAACGTGTAGAGGAGATAAATCTACCTACATTTTACTTTTCAACACTTTGTTTTGTTTTCTTGTTTTTATTTAACTATATTTTCCTGTCCTGTCTATCTCTCATCTTCCTGCATCTCCTCTAAACTCTCCAGAAAATCTGCTGCCTGGATTCTTACTTTTTCACCTCATCAGTTACTTCTGAGCAGATCAAAGGGCTCTCCTGACCGCAAAGCGGAGAGCGCGTTTCGATGCGTCAGTGAGGTGAAATCACCGCAGCACAGGTGATGAGCTCCGCAGTGGCAGAGCGCTTCAAGCACAAATAAGACAAAAAGTAGAGAACATGTGCAATTGCCCAGTTGCCCACATGGTTAATCCGGCCTTGGGAATAATGCAGGTTAACTGCAATGCAGGCTTCGATTGTCCAGGTTCCAAAAGAAGGTTCATAACAGCTGTGATGAAGCTGCTTTTCAAGTGTTGAAAACAAGCCAGACTCTTGAAAAGGCTTCAGGTGATCAGCTACATCTGAACAGGATTTATTTTTCAGGTTACCAGGCTGCACTCTCATGTAAATTGAAACAGTGAAAAGTGAAACTTCTTCAATCCTTTGAGTTTTGATGTGATCTGTTCTCTGTCTCGGCTGAAGCTACGCTCCTTGAGGGTTTTAGACAAACCCTCAAAGAGGTGGCTGTCCGTCACAGTTCCTGAGAATTGTCTGGCAACTTCTGCCTCTGATCGTAAAGACAGAAGTTCACAGATCTTATGTCACTCCAAGTAGCCATGTCCGCTGCTTGTTTACTAACTTTCCCATGTTTTTGTGGTTTATACACTCTTTCCAGTTGGGGGTCACCACACATTTGCTACGCCATTTGACATCTTCCTCTGTTGTGGCAAGGTGCAATCGCTGTTTTTAGCACAGACAATTACCGCAATATTACTACCAAGCAAGGCGCAACAAATGCAGCAAAATTCGCACAACGCCGTTTATCAAACACACTATTGCGGTAATGTTATGTTGATTTACCGGCACAGTTTGTCTTGTAAAAAGAGCTTTTGAGTCATTTTCTACCAGGGCTATAAAGCTAAAGAGGCAAACAAAATTAGGCCAACCTAAATGACTGAAATTTTTCCGCTCCCCAGCATTCCTCCACATTCCAATGGGCCGTTGTTTGTGCTCTGCACAGAGAATGGCTACATTTACAAATGAAAGACAGCTAACTGTCAGTGGCTGAGTTGTGATTTTCAAACCAAGGAGCCATTTGGCTACCTCTGGTAGAGCCGAGGGGGTCAGATAATCCTGGTAGTTCTAGTCTTAATCAGAATCAGAATCAGAAAAACTTTATTTATCCCCGAGGGGCAATTAAAAAAAATAACAGCAGAGCAGCATGATGTTGGACATACAAACATTGAATAAGTAGGCAATAAGGAAGTAATAAAGCAGCAAGAAGATGGATAAAATAAAATATGCAAAAATCACTGTGTAAGTGAATAAAGTGACTAAAGTGTTGTCTGTATAAAAGTTAAATATATGGAGAGCCCAAGGAGAGGGTTTATCGGGGGATGGTCTTATCTGCTGGAGTTAAAGAGCAGAATGGCTTTGGGGACAAAGGTGGCTCTTCTCCTCTTACAGGAAATGCAGCGGAGGAGTCGCCCAGAGGGGAGCCATTGAAATGCGGGGTGAAGAATGTGAGAGGGGTTGTGGAGGATTTTAGCTGCCTGTCTCAGGGCTTGTTGATAGAAAACCTGAGCAAGAGTTCTGACAGGCAGGCCAACGATTTTGGAGCACACTGATGCAGTGTGCTGCAGTCTGTTCCTGTCCTGGAGGCTAAGAGAGTAGAACCAGCAAGTGATGGAGAAGGTCATGATGCTTTCCAGGAAGGCACAGTAAAAGGTCATCATGACTGAGGAGCTGACTCCAAAGGAGTTGAGCTTCCTAAGGAGATATAGCCGTTGGTGGCACTTCCTGAGAATCTCCTCTGTGTTAGCAGAGAATTTCAGAAGGTTGTCAAAGGTGGTTCCCACATACTTGTACTCCTCCACTACCTCCACTGGGTTCCCGTGGATAATGGTGGTTACAGAAGCAGCCGGATCCCTCTGCCTCTTGCAGAAGGTCACCACCAGGTCTTTGGTTTTGCTCACATTCAGTTCAAGTTTGGAACTGTCCCACCACTCTACAAACTCCTGAACAGCAGGTCTGTGGTGTTGTGAGGAGCCTGACAGCAGTGACAGGAGGACTGTATCATCAGCGTATTTCACCAGGTGACAGTTGGGATGTGTGGATCTGCAGTCTTCGGTGTAGAGGTTGTAGAGCAGGGGGGAGAGCACACAGCCCTGGGGGGAGCCGGTTGAGGTGGAACGGAGACCGGAGAGACAGTTGTTGACCCGAACTTTCTGAGTCCTGTTGGTTAAAAAGTCCAGTATCCACAGGGTTAACTGGTCATCTAAATGAAATTGGGAGGAAAGTTTAGTAGCCAGGATGTGAGGCTGCTAAGTGTTGAATGCTAATGAAAAGTCAACAAACAGAAGCATGGCGGAGGAGTCAGGGAGCTCCAGATGTTTGTGGATGGAGTCCAGGATGAAGATTTTTGCATCATCTGCGCCTCTGCGTGCACGATAAGCAAACTGGAGTGGATCCATCAGGGGCTCAGTTACTCTCAGAATGTGCTCTTTTATGATCTTCTCCATGGCCTTCATCACCAAGGAGGTGAGCGCTACAGGACGGAGATCATTAGGAGACTTTGGGTTGCTTCTTTTTGGGACAGGGATAACTGTGGAGTGTTTCCAGAGCTGGGGGACGATGTGACTGTCAAGTGAGTGTTGAAATAGAGTCTGGAACACACTTCCTAGCTGCTCTGCTCAGTGCCTCAGAACTCTACTACTGATGTTGTCAGGGCCGGGTGAGCTCCTCTCCCTGGTCCTCCTGAGGGCTCTCACCACGTCCTCGGTCTGGAAGGTAAGTGCAGAGCTGGCAGGTTTGAGTGAGGATCTGGACTCCTCAAGCTGGGTGATATGGTATGTCTCAGACCTGGTGTAGAAAGCGTTGAGGTCGTCAAGGAGGGAGGTGGGGTTGCTGCACTCCACCTGGATAGTTCTGGAGGCGGTGACCACAGTATTCACAGCAGCCATGGTTTTGAGCCCCTGCCAGGCTGAGCGAAGGTCCCCTGTGGTAATTTTTTTTCCACATTGTTTTTATATTTCAGTTTAGCAGCTTTAATGCCCCTCTTGACCTCCCTGTTGACTTCTTTCTTATCCTGTGCAGAACCAGTGAAGAAAATCCTCTTTTTTTGTTAAGGATTTCCTTTAGCTCCTTGGTGATCCAAGGTTTGTTGTTGGGGTAGATGGTGACTTTTTTTGAGGGGATGATGCTGTCTACACAAAAGGAGATGTATGATGATACTGTGTCGACTTGATTGTTGAAGTCATCAGAGGAAGAAAGAAGGCTGACCCAGTCAGTGGCCTCAAAACATCCTTGTAGGGTGAGAATACTTTCCGCTGTCCACTGCTGGATGCTTTTGGTCACCTTTTTAGTCCTCTCTATGACTGGGGTGTAAGCAGGGACTAGCAGGATGGTGTGGTGGTCTGCTGAGCCAAGAGGGGGGAGGGAGAGGGCTTTAAATGCATCTGGTACCGAGCCAAAGCATTTGTCCAGAGTCTTCTCCTGACGTGTGCTGCATGTAACATACTGTTGGAAACCTTTAAGCAACTTGTCAGGGGAGCAGTGGTTAAAATCACCCTGGATGAACTTGGGAGAGTCTGGTGATAATTGTTCCAATTTGTCCATACTGCTAATGAGGTTCTCTGTGGCTTTGGCAGCATCAGCTCTGGGGTGAATGTAGACCAAGATGATGAAAAGCTGTGGGAATTCTCTGAGGAGATAATAGGGGCGCAGGGAAACAGCCAGAAGCTCGATATCTGTGGTGCACAACTTCTCCCTCACAGTGACTGTAGAGCACCAGCTGTTGTTTACATAGAGACATACACCGCCGCCATGTTGCTTCCCGGTGCATTCGTGGTCTCTGTCCAGGCGAAAAGGTGGTGAAAGCCATCAATGCGCAGCGTGCTGTCATCGTCACTATTGTTTAACCATGACTCGGTGAAAGCCAGAACAGAAGCAGTTTGGTACTCTTGCAAGTGGTTGACACAGGCTTGAAGCTCATCTAGCTTGTTACGGAGAGACCGGACATTAGCCAGGATAATAGTCGGGAGCGCTCGTTGTTTGTGTGTTCCCCTCTTGAGTCTTGCTCTCACACCACTCTTCTTTAATCCCCTCCTGTTCACCTTGTATTTATGAGGTGTCAAATATCCGTGTCCACGCAGTATTTCCTCGGGAAAGAAATCCGTAGGAACAGGGCGGAAAGGCTGTGTGTGTGTGTGTGTGTCTGCTCTGTCTTCTCGATCCCCAGTGAGTCGTGGAGGATGGCTGCTTATACTGAGCCAGGATTCTCTGGAGGTTAAAAGGGAGGTTTCCTCTCCACTATCACTTTATGCTTGCTTAGTATGAGGATTGCTGTATAGTCACTGACACTAGTCAGTGACTTGATGCAATTTGCTGGGTTCCTTATATAGGAAACATTATTTCTGATTGGCTTAATGAACTGACCTGAATTGGAATTTTTATTATGTGAAGTGCCTTGAGACAACTCTTGTCGTGATTTGGTGCTATATAAATAAACTTGAATTGAATTGAATTGTTGTCTGGGTTGCCGCTGCAGATGAATGAGGAAGTCTCTGGTATAGCAGAGCCTTGAGGTCATGATCCAAAAATAAAGAAAAACACAGAAGGAGCGATAGAGTTGAAAAGTTAAAAGTTAAAAAGTTTAAAAAGAGTTTGAGTTTAAAAAGTTTAAAAGGACACCGTAACTGCTCAGCTGTCTGGTCGGTCGACCGCACGAGCAGCGAGACTTTTAAGACTTAAAATTTGCTCCAACTCTAGCAACTTTTACATTAACATTGAAAACTTTTTCTCTTTTTGCTGCTCCTTCTGAACTGTAACTGCTCAAGCTTTAACCTTTGTCAAATTCTAATTTTATTAGGATGCAAATGTGATATTCAAATCTACTAATCTGTGTTATAGTGACATTGGGAAATCAGCTTAAATTTTTAATGTAATTAATTACACTTTTTTTCTCAAAATAAACAAAAATGCTGATGATTATTAATAAATTCTTTAGATAAAGTTATATAATATAATCCACCTTGCAGCAGTTAAGAAAGATCAACACAAATCAAGCGCTTAAATTAACCTCATAAATATTAACATGTCATACAATTAACAACACATACACATTTTCCTCAAATAAGGAATCTACAAAAACCTCCAACACATTAATGTCTCCACTGCACAAAATACAGTGGCATGTAACAAATTATCTTTCACTGTGGGAATTTATTGTGAACATACACAGATGCAACAAGCAAATGTTCACCATGGTACTCTTTAAAAATTAAACACTGAAATGTAATAATGAACTTGTTCACAAAGAGAGCCATTTCTGAACACAAACCAAATATCCAATTAAGCATTAGTTTATCAAGAGGGATTCTAAACCTTGCAAATGCAGCTTGACAAATGTCCAGTAGATGAATAACTGTAACATAAGTCTACATGTAGAACACAAATATCCACAAGAGGTTTTTGTTTCACATCCTACCATAGAACATTAAATGACTTACATTATCCCATAGATTATTACGGTCAAATCAACAGTAAAATATCTCTAAAACATAGTACTGTAATTTTCATGTAAGTTTGAGTATTTTATGGAATCACAGTTTTAACAGTATTTCACAGTTTTAATAGAAACAGATATAAAATACAGCAGACACAACAATTGGGAATTATTCAGACACTTTTCAGTCAGCACCATTTGGATATCATTGCTTTTTTCACTGTAAATCTCAAAGAAATGAGTCAAGTCTTTCAGGCTGCTTTACCAAAAAAATCTTCTCTGTGAGATCAGTAAGATAGATAAACTATGTATTGTGATGTTTAAAGAGAGTAAGCCACAACAATATATATTTTTATTGAGCTATCATAATAATACATGTAAGAAATCTTTAAAACAAATTGGAAATATTTTAATTATTGTGTCAGTAAAAAGAATAAAGAATTTAACTAAGCCTGAAGTGAAACTGACAACAGTAGCTCAGGAGGTAGAGCAGGTTGTCCACTAATCAGAAGTTTGCAGGTTCGATCCAAGCTTTGACCAGAAAATACTGCTGTTGTGTTGTTGGGTGAGACACCTAACCCACCTTGCCTGCTGGGGTGGTCGGAGTGACTGATGGCAACAGTGCTTAGAAAGCCTCATCTTTGTCACAGCAATGCAGATGTACCAGTCCAGACTTTGTCTAAACATAAATGATTGATATCCGCCTAGATTTGTTTTGATAAATGTCAGATTCTTGTCAGCAAACTGGCATGATGCCAGTGATCCTTTATAAAGTTAAAGTCCCATTAGTCATCATCCCACACTGGTTAAATTGCATTTCCACATTTGACCCCTGCCTGTGAGGAGCAGTGAACTGCAGCAGTGGCTGTGCTCAGGAACTATTTAGTGGTTTAGGCCTCCAATCAGCTCAGTGTCAGTAAGGGAGGCATTGGGTTCCATTTATAAACTCTTTAGTATGACCTAAACAGATTTGAACCATGATCTCCCAGTCCCAGGGTTGACAGTCTACCACTAAGCCACAGAGAAGTTGACCTAGTGCTAGAGTGTTCAGTACAAAATTTTATAAGCTATAAATCATGTCTATGGTTTGTACTTTCCAGTGCTTTTTAAGTTTATTGTAATCAGACCTTGTACGGTAAGCAATGTGTGAAAAACAGTAGAAATATTAGCTTTAAAGAAACCGCACCTTGAACCTTTAACAGTTGTTTAAGGGTGTGTCCAAATCCAGGGGCAGGATGCTTATGAGGACGCATTTTGGTGTCGATGACATCACAGCACAGCAACTAGTACTGTCCGAATTCCAAGAATACTCAGTTTCACGTCCTCAAATGCTTCCTTGCTCCACCCACATTTCGAGGATGGGTCTGTTGTATCCTCACTGAGCAAGGCTGTCCCAACATGCTTTGCGCGCCGGCTGTTGGTTTTTCAAGAGGAAGTAAAAATGGGGATAGCTGCAAAATTTTAAACGTAAGTTTGTTTAAAAAGTAGAGGTAGAAAAATAAAAAGCATAAAGTGGTTCAGTTTATAGACAGTTTTCATTTGTATTTTTGTGTCTTGAATTACATTTTAGGCAGAAATCAGCCAGAACGAGCTTATGTCACAGACCCCGTAGTTATTCCGGTGTGTGTGTGTGTGTGTGTGTGTGTGTGCGCGTGTGTGTGTGTGGCAAATTAAACTTGTCATTTCTTTTGGGGACAACAGTGTTTTTATTAAAGTTAGAGGTGAAGAGTGAAGCTGTTTACACATGACCACAGCAGTTTATTGTGTGTTCTGCTGTAAAAATACAGTTTTACATTCAGGGATTTACACATGACATGTTTTAAAGAACAATTAAAATACTTTGTGTGAAGAATATAATTTTTATATTCTCATATGGATGAATGTAAAAATGTGTTTATTGCTTTTTTGTCACCTGTGACCTCTGATTTTCTCAGTTTAGGACTGCAGGTGTCCAGGGTGACCAGATGTCTGTCCTGCATTTTCATTATATTTTACACGTCTCGCAAATTGGGAAAATGTCCCGCATTACTGACAGACTCTTGGTAAATCTGGCATATGGGTTGTGTGGCGCAAGCAGTGACTGTTAATCAAACAAGGAGGCCAGACATTAACAGGTTCAAAGTGCGCATCCGCAAAAACCACCGAAACAAACCAGAAAAAAGGAAAGGATAGGGTGAAAAGGATAGGTGAGGAGAAATGAGCGCAGCGAAAAAAAGAAATTGCTAATACAACAGTGACTGGGAGAGCATTTATCCCTGGGTAAAACCTGTTCATTGCGACTCAGATAGAGCCTTTTGTGATATTTGTCAGAGTAATTTCTCTGTGTCTCACGGCGGGGAGTATGACAAACAGCACCAAAAAACCAACACTTGCAACAAAGGTGTTGCTCTAAAGGAGGCTCCCCAACCAATGCTTGTGTTAAAACTCAAAGAATGTTCTAATAGAGACAAGGTAACAGCTGCTGAAGTAACCAGTGTTTACTATACTGCAACACTCCCTGTCAAACAGGTCAGAAGATTGCGCAAATAAGCTAACATCACTCTTGTTTCCAGACTCTGAGATAGCAAAGAAAATTTCATGTGGTCTTACAAAGGCAGTATCCATAGTGACAGATGTTCTTACACCTGCCTCTGTAGAGATCTGTTTCGAAGAATTAAAAACACCAGTGGTTCAAGATCTGCCATGCGACAAAAACGCCCACATGCCAGGTGGCATCAAATGCATCTAATCAGAGCCAAACTAAACTCTTTCCACTGTCTGAGATACTGGACACCAGAGCTGGAATTCAAAAGCAAGATCCTTGACTTTTATGAAGACAGCAATGAGTCAACTGCCACCATATACCAACAGATAACAAGTAGGTTAGAAGAAAATGGTCTACTACTGGACATTATTTCAGCAAATGCTGCTGATAATGCAAGTGTAAACAATGGGAAAAACAATTCTGTTTTCCAGAAGTTAAAGGGACACAACAGTGGCTTCAGTAAGGTGAATTGTTTGGCTCATATAATGCACAACTGTGAGAAACATGCTAGTGGCAGGCTGAATATTGACAATGACTTTGTAGTGAACAAAATATTTAGTCACTTTTCAGTGTCTGCACAGTGCACTGAGGAACTAAAAGCAGTGTTTTGCTTTGTGGAGGAAGACGGTCATGCAGTGCAGAGAAATGTACCCACAAAATGGTTGCGTTTGTGGGCTGCTGTCCAGAGGCTACATGAAAACTGGACAGCTATCAAGAGCTATTTCTTATCACTGGGGGAAAATCAGTGGGCAAAATTACTGTGGCAGCTGTTCAAAAATGACCAAGATGGTGAAGGTCAACCCACTGAGCTGCAGACCTGCTTAGCCTTCCTCAAAAACACACTAAAGATCTTTCATGATGTTGTGCTGCTGTTGGAGAGATATGCCAAAGAAGGCTTTGTGATGTGGTCAGAGTCTACCATCGTCAATGCAAGATCTTGGTGAAAAACAGTGGATTGAAATAAATCTTGTGACATTGCAGAAGCTTATGGAAACAATGCCACAGTTGATGTGTGGCAAAATAAAACCTAAAGGCAGTTCTAATAAATATTAGTGTGTGACCTAAGCCCCCCACCCGGCACCGCCCTTGCCATTCCTCACGTAGCCCCGCCCCAACATCACATTCTCCTGCCAGCATCCCTTCAACTTACTTCAATCGGCACAATGATAGGAACACTCAGGATTACTCATTGAATCTTTTGCGCAGCCTATACGCAAATCTTTCATAGGCATGGTTAACATCTCAATCCCTATTACAATTCACTCCCATCGTTTTATTTCTAAAGATGTTGGAGATTTAGTCAATTAAGTCATGTGCTGCATAGGACAGCAGCAGGTCAGGAGGTCAAGTACGTTTTCCAGTAATGCGAAGGTTGTGTGCTCAATCCAGACTCTGACCAGAGAATGCTGCCTTGTCACTCGGTGCTCCCCTGGACAGCTGTGGCTACAATGTAGGTCATGCCCACCAGTGTGTGACTGTGTGTGTGAATGGATGAAAGATATATTGTATTGTTTAATGCTTTGGAGGGTTGTTGAACCCTACTAAGATGCTGTACAAATACAGGCCATGTACCATTTCAATATTACTGACGAAGTTTATTCAATTCATTAAAAACTATATTCTTTTTAAATAAATTTCCTGAATATTCTTGGATCATCATGAGGTCATGAGAACTCAGGTTTTGTCATTTTATTGTTTCTAAATTTAATATTTTTTTAAATCAAAAAATGTAATGAGATTCATAAATAAACAGTCCGAAACTAAAACTTCATTCTTAAATCCATATTTGATCTAAAGATTATCAAACAATAATCTATACATCAACAGAGAATTACAAATAACATAAATACTTGAGAATGTCTCTAGATTTAATAGATTTTCAACGAAAACTAAGAGATTCATTTCGTAACTTACTGACCAAATGTTTTAAAAAATCCTGAAAAATACATAAATCATCATAAAATTACCAAAATATTCTCACATGGCAGTGTTAACATGCGGAATAATATGATGTTGTTTTTAAATCAGTAGACTCAAAGATTTTTTGAAGAAAAATTGGGAAATATAACTATAAAGGTCACAACAAAAATTAAAATATTCATAAAAAAATAGTGCTACTTTCTAAAATTAGGAGAAAAATCTCAGATCACCATAGGTACATGTGGAATGTTGTAAATGGCTTATATTTACTGTATACCTAAAAAGCTTTCTAACAAAAATTAATTACGTTGTTGTCCAACTATACAGAAAAACTGGTAAAAAGTTAAAAATTCATTAAAAATCTATGCTTTTGTACAGAAATCTCAAAATATTCCCAGGTTGCCTCTGTGATGTGAGAATTCTTGTTATATTTTTGTTGGGGTCATAAATGTAAAACTGTACTTACAATAAAATAATATTTGCATTAGTGGCTGTAGACAAAAATATGTCCTATAATTAAACACTAGGGGGAGCTCAAATCAAGACGACATTTTTTTTGTTTCATAAACCACCTAAGAGTGAACTTTGTGGCAAATTACAAGAAGATTGTGAGAACAGAATTTGCGCTACAATTGATAGCCTAAAAATGTATTTTCATAAATATAAAGCGCAATCCTCTTCGTGGAGCTGCGGGTTTCGTGACGTAAGATCTAGCCTATCCAGATAACACAATGTGGAAATCTTAGCCTCTTACATGCAAATAATGATTTTTAGGAAATTTTTCAAATTAGAAATTTTAAATGATCATAAACCACGCCCACTTTGATCAATGATTACCATATTTATATTGTAGTCTTAAGACTCTATAGTGATGACAACCACGAAGTTTCGTTCAGATCCATTTAGCCGGTTCAGCAGTATAATTTCTTCCCAGTTATAGCGCCCCCTATTGTTTAATCGAGTTGAAAACCAGGACATACACTTGAATTGACCTTAGGTATGAGTGATATGAACAGCTTTGAAAAATGTCAAAATCTTTTGAAGTTACGCTAAAAAAACTTTTTCATTCCCAAAAAATTATTTAAAAAAATCATATTAAAAATAATAAGCAAATTATCCGAAATCCCTTCACATCTTTTGGTCAGCCGCTCCTCCTCTCTTGTCAGGGAAAGTTGTGATGTGATTGAGTTTGACGGCCGGGAGGAGTTAACGAAAGTACGTTGGACTTACTATGCAAATTTCTACTAATTTGCAAAAGTTTAAAACATTTTTTAAAATACTCATCTAAATTTGACTGACTCAATGAACATACTGGATGAGATCATTTGTTTTTTTACGAAAGAAATGGGGAGAAACATGCCAAAAATATTTTGGGGGTACCACAGCGCCACCTATTGGACAAAATTCAAAAAAATTTCTGTGATTGTAGATGTCACTATGACTGATATGAATTGTAATTTTCTGTGTAGAATATGTATTTTTCATGAGTAAATGGGCGAAAACTTTTAAAGCCTATTTATAGCCTATAAGCCACGCCCACTTTTTAATCATTTTCAAAATATAGCTTAAGGGTCCGATGATTAACATATGTGCCAAGTTCTGTGGAAATCCATCAAGCCGTTTAGCTGAAACAAACTTTTTGACTCTTTAGCGCCCCCTATTGGTGAATTCAAACAAATAGGGGTAGATAGGGCTTACCGCTCATACTTCATAAGGGTCTAGAGTCTCATCAATTTATCTTGAGAAATGGTGAAGATATCATCAATTACCACATGTGCTAGCTAGCACACTGATTTTGACATGGTGTCATTAGCCCAATTTTCAATATTTCTGCATTTTTCTTCATCAGAACAACTTAGCTTAGTCCATAGATCACATGTACGAAGTTTGAAGTTGGTTCGACGAAAAATGACGAATAGGTGATTAAAAGTAAGTTTTGCGTTTTTTGCGATCTAGCAAAAAATCTAGTTAGGCGGAAATGGGCGTGGCCAATACAAACGACATGCGAAATTATCCAAGGATCATGTACATATAAAGTTTTTGACTGTAGGACCTACGGTTTGGGAGCTAGTAGCTGAAACATGTTCACCTCCGCAATAGCGCCACCTAGGTGACTCGGGGTCCAAATTTTCGAATCTGAGTAGCGGTCAGGATTTTGTATCAGACTGCCATGTCAGATTTTTTCTGGCAATTTCAGGCTCTTGCCCCCATACAGTTCAAGCGGAGAAGAATAATAAATAATAAATAATAATAAATAATGAAAAATCCGTAGAAAAACAATAGGGTTCCCTGCCCTTTGGGCTTGGAACCCTAATAATAAACTAGAACTGCAAGCAGTTATCAACGGGTTCCAAGCCCCCAGCGCCAGTCGCCCACCCGCCCCGCCCTCAACTTCGCCAGTCCTCACGCGGTCCAGCCCCAAAAACACGTTCTCCCGCCGGCGTCCCGTCAGCTCACTTCAACCGGCGCAATGAAACTAACACTCAGGATACGTCATTAAACCGGCAAAGCCTATACACATATCTTTCAGAGGCATGGCTGACTTCTCAATCGTGGTTACAATGGAATTCCACTGTTTCCTTATTAAAGAACGTGAAGATTTAATGAGTGAGATTATCAAACAATATCTATACATCAACGGAATATTACAAATAGCATAAATCCTTGATAATGTCTTTAGATTTAAAAGATTTTCAACAAAAACTATGAGTTTCATTTTGTGACTTACTGACCAAATGTTTTAAAAAATCATGAAAAATACACAAATCATCCTAAAATTACCAAAATATTCTCACATGGCAGTGTTAACATGCGGAATACTATGATGTTGTTTTTAAATCAGTAGACTCAAAGCTTTTTTGAAGAAAAAATTGGGAAATATAACTATAAAGGTCACAACAAAAATTAAAATATTCATAAAAAAATAGTGCTACTTTCTAAAATTAGGAGAAAAATCTCAGATCACCATAGGTACATGTGGAATGTTGTAAATGGCTTATATTTACTGTATACCTAAAAAGCTTTCTAAAACAAATATTAATTACTTTGTTGTCCAACTATACAGAAAAACTGGTAAAAAGTTAAAAATTCATTAAAAATCTATGCTTTTGTATAGAAATCTCAAAATATTCCCAGGTTGCTTCTGTGATGTGAGAATTCTTCTCATATTTTTGATGGGGTCATAAATGTAAAACTGTACTTACAATAAAATAATATTTGCATTAGTGGCTGTAGACAAAAATATGTCCTACAATTAAACACTAGGGGGAGCTCAAATCAAGACGACATTTTTTTTGTTTCATAAACCACCTAAGAGTGAACTTTTTGGCAAATTACAAGAAGATTGTGAGAACAGAATTTGCGCTACAATTGCTAGCCTAAAAATTTATTTTCGTAAATATAAAGCGCACACCTCTTCGTGGAGCTGCGGCTTTCGTGACCTAAGCTCTAGCCTATCCAGTTAAGACAATCTGGAAATCTTAGCCTGTTACATGCAAATAGTGATTTTTAGGAAATTTTTCAAATTTGAAATTTTAAATGATCATAAACCACGCCCACTTTGATCAATCATTACCATATTGATATTGTGGTCTTAAGACTCTATAGTGATGATAACCACTAAGTTTCGTGCAGATCCATTTAGCCAGTTCAGCAGTATAATTTCTTCCCAGTTATAGCGCCCCCTATTGTTTAATCAAGTTGAAAACCAGGACATACACTTGAATTGACCTTAGGTATGGCTGTTATGAACAGCTTTGAAAATTGTCAAAATCTTTTGAAGTTACGCTAAAAAAACTTTTTCATTCCCAAAAAATTATTTTAAAAAATCATATTAAAAAAAATAAGCAAATTATCCAAAATCCCTTCACAACTTTTGGTCAGCCGCTCCTCCTCTCTTGTCAGGGAAAGTTGTGATGTGATTGAGTTTGACGGCCGGGAGGAGTTAACGAAAGTACGTTTGACATACTATGCAAATTTCTACTAATTAGCATAAGTTTAAAACACTTTTTAAAATACTCATCTAAATTTGACTGACTCAATGAACATACTGGATGAGATCATTTGTTTGTTTACGAAAAAAATGGGGAGAAACATGCCAAAAATATTTTTGGGGTACCACAGCGCCACCTATTGGACAAAATTCAAAAAATTTTCTGTGATTGTAGATGTCACTATGACTGATAAGAATTGTAATTTTCTGTTTAGAATATATATTTTTCATGAGTAAAAGGGCGAAAAATTTTAAAGCCTATAAGCCACGCCCACTTTTTAATCATTTTCAAAATGTAGCTTAAGGGTCCGATGACTAACATATGTGCCAAGTTCTGGGGAAATCCATCAAGCCGTTTAGCTCAAACAAACTTTTTGACTCTTTAGCGCCCCCTATTGGTGAATCCAAACAAAATGGGGTAGATAGGGCTTACCGCTCATACTTCATAAGGGTCTAGAGTCTCATCAGTTTATCTTGAGAAATGGTGAAGATATCATCAATTACCACATGTGCTAGCTAGCGCGCTGATTTTGACATGGTGTCATTAGCCCAATTTTCAATATTTCTGCATTTTTCTTCATCACAACAACTTAGCTTAGTCCATAGATCACATGTACGAAGTTTGAAGTTGATTCGACAAAAAATGATGAATAGGTGATTAAAAGTAAGTTTTGCGTTTTTTGCGATCTAGCAAAAAATCTAGTTAGGCGGAAATGGGCGTGGCCAATACAAAAAAGATGGAGAATCATCCAAGGATCATGGACATATGAAGTTTTTGACTATAGGACCTACGGTTTGGGAGCTAGTAACTAAAACGTGTTGACCTCCGCAATAGCGCCACCTAGGTGACGCGGGGTCCAAATTTTCGAATCTGAGTAGCGGTCAGGATTTTCTATCAGACTGCCATGTCAGATTTTCCCTGGCAATTTCAGGCTCTTGCGCCCATACAGACACAGCGGAGAAGAATAATAATAATAAATAATAAATAATAAATAATGAAAAATCCGTAGAAAAACAATAGGGTTCCCTGCCCTTTGGGCTTGGAACCCTAACTAGAACTGCAAGCAGTTATCAACGGGTTCCAAGCCACCAGCGCCAGTCGCCCACCCGCCCCGCCCTCAACTTCGCCAGTCCTCACGCGGTCCCGCCCCAAAAACACGTTCTCCCGCCGGCGTCCCGTCAGCTCACTTCAACCGGCGCAATGAAACTAACACTCAGGATACGTCATTAAACCGGCTAAGCCTATACACATATCTTTCAGAGGCATGGCTGACTTCTCAATCGTGATTACAATGGAATTCCACTGTTTCCTTATTAAAGAACGTGAAGATTTAATGAGTGAGATTATTAAACAATAATCTATACATCAACAGAATGTTACAAATAACATAAATACTTTATAATGTGTTTAGATTTAATAGATTTTCAACAAAAACAATGAGTTTCATTTTGTGACTTGCTGACCAAATGTTTAAAAAAATCATGAAAAATACACAACTCATCCTAAAATTACCAAAATATTCTCACATGGCAGTGGTAACATGCGGAATAATATGATGTTGTTTTTAAATCAGTAGACTCAAAGCTTTTTTAAAGAAAAATTGGGAAATATAACTATAAAGGTCACAACAAAAATTAAAATATTCATAAAAAAATAGTGCTACTTTCTAAAATTAGGAGAAAAATCTCAGATAACCATAGGTACATGTGGAATGTTGTAAATGGCTTATATTTACTGTATACCTAAAAAGCTTTCTAACAAAAATTAATTACGTTGTTGTCCAACTATACAAAATAACTGGCAAAAAGTAAAAAATTCATTAAAAATCAATGCTTTTGTACAAAAATCTCAAAATATTCCCAGATTGCCTCTGTGACGTGTGTATTGTGGTCATATTTTTGTAAGATCATAAATGTAAAACTTTTCTTACAATAAAATAATATTTGCATTAGTGGCTGTAGACAAAAATATGTCCTATAATTGAACACTAGGGGGAGCTCAAATCAAGACGACATTTTTTTTGTTTCATAAACCACCTAAGAGTGAACTTTGTGGTAAATTACAAGAAGATTGTGAGAACAGAATTTGTGCCACACTTGCTAGCGTAAAAATGTATTTTTGTTAATATAAAGCGCAAACCTCTTTGTGGAGCTGCGGCTATCGTGACATAAGCTCTAGCCTATCCAGTAACCACAATCTGGAAATCTTAGCCTCTTACATGCAAATAGTGATTTTTAGGAAATTTTTCAAATTTGAAATTTTAAATGATCGTAAACCACGCCCACTTTGATCAATCATTACCATATTGATAATGTAGTCTTAAGACTCTATAGTGATGACAACCACTAAGTTTCGTGCAGATCCATTTAGCTGGTTGAGCAGTATAATTTCTTCCCAGTTATAGCGCCCCCTATTGTTTAATCAAGTTGAAAACCAGGACATACACTTGAATTGACCTTAGGTATGAGTGTTATGAACAGCTTTGAAAAATGTCAAAATCTTTTGAAGTTACGCTAAAAAAACTTTTTCATTCCCAAAAAATTATTTAAAAAAATCATATTAAAAAAAATAAGCAAATTATCCAAAATCCCTTCACAACTTTTGGTCAGCCGCTCCCCCCCTCTTGTCAGGCAAAGTTGTGATGTGATTGAGTTTGACGGCCGGGAGGAGTTAACGAAAGTACGTTTGACTTACTATGCAAATTTCTACTAATTAGCATAAGTTTAAATTATTTTTTAAAATACTCATCTAAATTTGACTGACTCAATGAACATACTGGATGAGCCCATTTGTTTTTTTACTAAAACATTGAGGAGAGACATGCCAAAACCTTTTTTGGGGTACAACAGCGCCACCTATTGGACAAAATTCAAATTTATATCTGTGATTGTAGATGTCACTATGACTGATAAAATTTGTAACTTTCTGTATAGAATATGTATTTTTCATCAGTTAAAGGGCGAAAATTTTTAAAGCCTATAAGCCACGCCCACTTTTTAATCATTTTCAAAATATAGCTTAAAGGTCTGATGATTAACATATGTGCCAAGTTCTGTGGAAATCCATCAAGCCGTTTAGCTCAAACTAACTTTTTGCCTCTTTAGCGCCCCCTTTTGGTGAATCCGAACAAAATGGGGAAGATAGGGCTTACCGCTCATACTTCATAAGGGTCTAGAGTCTCATCACTTTATCTTGAGATATGGTGAAGATATCATCAATTAGCACATGTGATAGCTAGCGCACTGATTTTGACATGTTGTCATTAGCCCAATTTTCAATATTTCTGCGTTTTTCTGCATCACAACAACTTATCTTAGTCCATAGATCATATGTACAAAGTTTGAAGTTGATTCGACGAAAAATGACGAATAGGTGATTAAAACTAAGTTTTGCATTTTTTGCGATCTAGCAAAAAATCTAGTTAGGCGGAAATGGACGTGGCCAATACAAAAAAGATGGAGAATCATCCAAGGATCATGGACATATAAAGTTTTTGACTATAGGACCTACGGTTTGGGAGCTAGTAACTAAAACGTGTTGACCTCCGCAATAGCGCCACCTAGGTGACGCGGGGTCCAAATTCTCGAACCTGAGTAGCGGTCAGGATTTTCTATCAGACTGCCATGTCAGATTTTCCCTGGCAATTTCAGGCTCTTGCGCCCATACAGACACAGCGGAGAAGAATAATAATAACTAGAACTGCAAGCAGTTATCAACGGGTTCCAAGCCCCCAGCGCCAGTCGCCCACCCGGCCCCGCCCTCACCTTCGCCGGTCCTCACGCGGTCCCGCCCCAAAAACACGTTCTCCCGCCGGCGTCCCGTCAGCTCACTTCAACCGGCGCAATGAAAGTAACACTCAGGATACGTCATTAAACCTGCAAAGCCTATACACATCTTTCAGAGGCATGGCTGACTTCTCAATCGTGATTACAATGGAATTCCACTGTTTCCTTATTAAAGAACGTGAAGATTTAATGAGTGAGATTATCAAACAATAATCTATACATCAACAGAATATTACAAACAACATAAATACTTGATAATGTCTTTAGATTTAATTGATTTTCAACAAAAACAATGAGTTTCATTTTGTGACTTACTGACCAAATGTTTCAAAAAATCATAAAAAATACATAACTCATCATAAAATTACCAAAATATTCTCACATGGCAGTGTTGACATGTGGAATAATATGATGTTGTTTTTAAATCAGTAGACTCAAAGCTTTTTTGAAGAAAAATCAGTAAATATAACTGTAAGGGTCACAGTCAAAATTAAAATATTCATAAAAAAATAGTGCTACTTTCTAAAATTTATAGAAAAATCTCAGATCACCATAGGTACATGTTGAATGTTGTAATTGGTTTATATTTACTGTATACCTAAAAAACTTTCTAACAAAAATTAATTACGTTGTTGTCCAACTATACAGAAAAACTGGCAAAAAGTTAAAAAATCATTAAAAATCAATGCTTTCGTACAAAAATCTCAAAATATTCCGAGATTGCCTCTGTGATGTGAGAATTCTTTTTATATTTTTGTTGGGGTCATAAATGTAAAATTGTACCTACAATAAAATAATATTTGCGTTAGTTGCTGTAGACAAAAATATGTCCTATAATTAAACACAAGGGGGAGCTCAAATCAAGACGACATTTTTTTTTGTTTCATAAACCACCTAAGAGTGAACTTTATGGCAAATGTCAAGAAGATTGTGAAAACAGAATTTGCGCTACAATTGCTAGCCTAAAAATGTATTTTTGTAAATTTAAAGCGCAAACATCTTCGTGGAGCTGCGGTTTTCAATATCTAAGCTCATGGCTATCCAGTTAACATAATCTGGAAAACGTAGCTTCTTACATGAAAATAATGATTTTTAGGAAATTTTTCAAATTTGAAATTTTAAATGATCATAAACCACGCCCACATTGATCAATCATTACCATATTGATAATGTAGTCTTAAGACTCTACAATGATGACAACCACTAAGTTTCGTGCAGATCCATTTAACCAGGTCAGCAGTATAATGTATTGCTATTTATAGCGCCCCCTATTGTTTAATCAAGGTGAAAATCAAGACATACACTTGAATTGACCTTAGGTTTGACTGTTATGAACACCTTTGAAAAATGTCAAAATCTTTTGAAGTTACGCTAAAAAAACTTTTTCATTCCCAAAAAATGATTTAAAAAAATCATAATAAAAAAAATAAGCAAATTATCCAAAATCCCTTCACATCTTTTGGTCAGCCGCTCCTCCTCTCTTGTCAGGGAAAGTTGTGATGTGATTGAGTTTGACGGCTGGGAGGAGTTAACGAAAGTACGTTGGACTTACTATGCACATTTCTGCTAATTTGCATAAGTTTAAAACATTTTTTAAAATACTCATCTAAATTTGACTGACTCAATGAACACACTGGATGAGATTATTTGTTTTTTTACGTAAGAAATGGGGAGAAACATGCCAAAAATATTTTTGGGGTACCACAGCGCCACCTATTGGACCAAATTCAAAAAATTTTCTGTGATTGTAGATGTCACTATGACTGATAAGAATTGTAATTTTCTGTTTAGAATATATATTTTTCATGAGTAAAAGGGCGAAAAATTTTAAAGCCTATAAGCCACGCCCACTTTTTAATCATTTTCAAAATGTAGCTTAAGGGTCCGATGACTAACATATGTGCCAAGTTCTGGGGAAATCCATCAAGCCGTTTAGCTCAAACAAACTTTTTGACTCTTTAGCGCCCCCTATTGGTGAATCCAAACAAAATGGGGTAGATAGGGCTTACCGCTCATACTTCATAAGGGTCTAGAGTCTCATCAGTTTATCTTGAGAAATGGTGAAGATATCATCAATTACCACATGTGCTAGCTAGCGCGCTGATTTTGACATGGTGTCATTAGCCCAATTTTCAATATTTCTGCATTTTTCTTCATCACAACAACTTAGCTTAGTCCATAGATCACATGTACGAAGTTTGAAGTTGATTCGACAAAAAATGATGAATAGGTGATTAAAAGTAAGTTTTGCGTTTTTTGCGATCTAGCAAAAAATCTAGTTAGGCGGAAATGGGCGTGGCCAATACAAAAAAGATGGAGAATCATCCAAGGATCATGGACATATAAAGTTTTTGACTATAGGACCTACGGTTTGGGAGCTAGTAGCTAAAACGTGTTGACCTCCGCAATAGCGCCACCTAGGTGACGCGGGGTCCAAATTTTCGAATCTGAGTAGCGGTCAGGATTTTCTATCAGACTGCCATGTCAGATTTTCCCTGGCAATTTCAGGCTCTTGCGCCCATACAGACACAGCGGAGAAGAATAATAATAATAAATAATAAATAATAAATAATGAAAAATCCGTAGAAAAACAATAGGGTTCCCTGCCCTTTGGGCTTGGAACCCTAACTAGAACTGCAAGCAGTTATCAACGGGTTCCAAGCCCCCAGCGCCAGTCGCCCACCCGCCCCGCCCTCAACTTCGCCGGTCCTCACGCGGTCCCGCCCCAAAAACACGTTCTCCCGCCGGCGTCCCGTCAGCTCACTTCAACCGGCGCAATGAAAGTAACACTCAGGATACGTCATTAAACCTGCAAAGCCTATACACATCTTTCAGAGGCATGGCTGACTTCTCAATCGTGATTACAATGGAATTCCACTGTTTCCTTATTAAAGAACGTGAAGATTTAATGAGTGAGATTATCAAACAATAATCTATACATCAACAGAATATTACAAACAACATAAATACTTGATAATGTCTTTAGATTTAATTGATTTTCAACCAAAACAACGAGTTTCATTTTGTTACTTACTGACCAAATGTTTCAAAAAATCATGAAAAATACATAACTCATCATAAAATTACCAAAATATTCTCACATGGCAGTGTTAACATGTGGAATAATATGATGTTGTTTTTAAATCAGTAGACTCAAAGCTTTTTTGAAGAAAAATCAGTAAATATAACTGTAAGGGTCACAGTCAAAATTAAAATATTCATAAAAAAATAGTGCTACTTTCTAAAATTTATAGAAAAATCTCAGATCACCATAGGCACATGTGGAATGTTATAAATGTGTTATATTTACTTTGTACCTAAAAAAAACTTTCTTACAAAAATTAGTTACTTTTTGTCCAACTATACAAAAAACTGGCAAAAAGTAAAAAATTCATTAAAAATCAATGCTTTCGTACAAAAATCTCAAAATATTCCGAGATTGCCTCTGTGATGTGAGAATTCTTTTTATATTTTTGTTGGGGTCATAAATGTAAAATTGTACCTACAATAAAATAATATTTGCGTTAGTTGCTGTAGACAAAAATATGTCCTATAATTAAACACAAGGGGGAGCTCAAATCAAGACGACATTTTTTTTAGTTTCATAAACCACCTAAGAGTGAACTTTATGGCAAATGTCAAGAAGATTGTGAAAACAGAATTTGCGCTACAATTGCTAGCCTAAAAATGTATTTTTGTAAATTTATAGCGCAAACATCTTCGTGGAGCTGCGGTTTTCAATATCTAAGCTCATGGCTACCCAGTTAACATAATCTGGAAAACGTAGCTTCTTACATGAAAATAATGATTTTTAGGAAATTTTTCAAATTTGAAATTTTAAATGATCATAAACCACGCCCACATTGATCAATCATTACCATATTTATAATGTAGTCTTAAGACTCTACAATGATGACAACCACTAAGTTTCGTGCAGATCCATTTAACCAGGTCAGCAGTATAATGTTTTGCTATTTATAGCGCCCCCTATTGTTTAATCAAGGTGAAAATCAAGACATACACTTGAATTGACCTTAGGTTTGACTGTTATGAACAGTTTTGAAAAATGTCCAAATATTTTGAAGTTATGCTAAAAAAACTTTTTCATTCCCCAAAAAATATTTCAAAAATTCATATTTAAAAAAGTAAGCAAATTATCCAAAATCCCTTCAGATCGTTTGGTCAGCCGCTCCTCCTCTCTTGTCAGGCAAAGTTGTGATGTGAATGGGTTTGACGGCCGGGAGGAGTTAACGAAAGTACGTTTGACTTACTATGCAAATTTCTACTAATTAGCATAAGTTTAAAACATTTTTTAAAATACTCATCTTAATTTGACTGAATCAATGAACATACTGGATGAGACCATTTGCTTGTTTACTAAAATATTGAGGAGAAACATGCCAAAAACGTTTTTGGGGTACAACAGCGCCAACTATTGGACAAAATTCAAACTTTTTTCTGTGATTGTAGATGTCACTATGACTGATATGATTTGTAACTTTCTGTATAGAATATGTATTTTTCATCAGTTAAAGGGCAAAAATTTTTAAAGTCTATAAGCCACGCCCACTTTTTAATCATTTTCAAAATATAGCTTAAGGGTCCAATGATTAACATATGTGCCAAGTTCTGTGGAAATCCATCAAGCCGTTTAGCTCAAACTAACTTTTTGACTCTTTAGCGCCCCCTTTTGGTGAATCCAAACAAAATGGGGAAGATAGAGCTTACCGCTCATACTTCATAAGGGTCTAGAATCTCATCACTTTATCTTGAGATATGGTGAAGATATCATCAATTAGCACATGTGCTAGCTAGCGCACTGATTTTGACATGGTGTCATTAGCCCAATTTTCAATATTTCTGCGTTTTTCTGCATCACAACAACTTATCTTAGTCCATAGATCATATGTACGAAGATTGAAGTTGATTCGACGAAAAATGACGAATAGGTGATTAAAAGTAAGTTTTGCATTTTTTGCGATCTAGCAAAAAATCTAGTTAGGCGGAAATGGGCGTGGCCAATACAAAAAAGATGGGGAACCATCCAAGGATCATGTACATATAAAGTTTTTGACTGTAGGACCTACGGTTTGGGAGCTAGTAGCTGAAACGTGTTGACCTCCGCAATAGCGCCACCTAGGTGACGCGGGGTCCAAATTTTCGAATCTGAGTAGCGGTCAGGATTTTCTATCAGACTGCCATGTCAGATTTTCCCTGGCAATTTCAGGCTCTTGCGCCCATATAGTTTTACCGGAGAAGAATAATAATAAATAACTAGAACTGCAAGCAGTTATCAACGGGTTCCAAGCCCCCAGCGCCAGTCGCCCACCCGCCCCGCCCTCAACTTCGCCGGTCCTCACGCGGTCCCGCCCCAAAAACACGTTCTCCCGCCGGCGTCCCGTCAGCTCCCTTCAACCGGCGCAATGAAAGTAACACTCAGGATACGTCATTAAACCTGCAAAGCCTATACACATCTTTCAGAGGCATGGCTGACTTCTCAATCGTGATTACAATGGAATTCCACTGTTTCCTTATTAAAGAACGTGAAGATTTAATGAGTGAGATTATCAAACAATAATCTATACATCAACAGAATATTACAAACAACATAAATACTTGATAATGTCTTTAGATTTAATTGATTTTCAACAAAAACAATGAGTTTCATTTTGTGACTTACTGACCAAATGTTTCAAAAAATCATGAAAAATACATAACTCATCATAAAATTACCAAAATATTCTCACATGGCAGTGTTGACATGTGGAATAATATGATGTTGTTTTTAAATCAGTAGACTCAAAGCTTTTTTGAAGAAAAATCAGTAAATATAACTGTAAGGGTCACAGTCAAAATTAAAATATTCATAAAAAAATAGTGCTACTTTCTAAAATTTATAGAAAAATCTCAGATCACCATAGGCACATGTGGAATGTTATAAATATGTTATATTTACTTTGTACCTAAAAAAACGTTCTTACAAAAATTAGTTACTTTTTGTCCAACTATACAAAAAACTGGCAAAAAGTAAAAAATTCATTAAAAATCAATGCTTTTGTACAAAAATCTCAAAATATTCCGAGATTGCCTCTGTGATGTGAGAATTCTTTTTATATTTTTGTTGGGGTCATAAATGTAAAATTGTACCTACAATAAAATAATATTTGCGTTAGTTGCTGTAGACAAAAATATGTCCTATAATTAAACACAAGGGGGAGCTCAAATCAAGACGACATTTTTTTTGTTTCATAAACCACCTAAGAGTGAACTTTGTGGCAAATGTCAAGAAGATTGTGAAAACAGAATTTGCGCTACAATTGCTAGCCTAAAAATGTATTTTTGTAAATTTAAAGCGCAAACATCTTCGTGGAGCTGCGGTTTTCATTATCTAAGCTCATGGCTATCCAGTTAACATAATCTGGAAAACGTAGCTTCTTACATGAAAATAATGATTTTTAGGAAATTTTTCAAATTTGAAATTTTAAATGATCATAAACCACGCCCACATTGATCAATCATTACCATATTGATAATGTAGTCTTAAGACTCTACAATGATGACAACCACTAAGTTTCGTGCAGATCCATTTAACCAGGTCAGCAGTATAATGTATTGCTATTTATAGCGCCCCCTATTGTTTAATCAAGGTGAAAATCAAGACATACACTTGAATTGACCTTAGGTTTGTATGTTATGAACAGCTTTGAAAAATGTCCAAATATTTTGAAGTTATGCTAAAAAAACTTTTTCATTCCCAAAAAAATATTTTAAAAATTCATATTTAAAAAAGTAAGCAAATTATCTAAAATCCCTTCAGATCGTTTGGTCAGCCGCTCCTCCTCTCTTGTCAGGCAAAGTTGTGATGTGATTGGGTTTGACGGCCGGGAGGAGTTAACGAAAGTACGTTTGACTTACTATGCAAATTTCTACTAATTAGCATAAGTTTAAAACATTTTTTAAAATACTCATCTTAATTTGACTGAGTCAATGAACATACTGGATGAGACCATTTGCTTGTTTACTAAAATATTGAGGAGAAACATGCCAAAAACATTTTTGGGGTACAACAGCGCCAACTATTGGACAAAATTCAAACTTTTTTCTGTGATTGTAGATGTCACTATGACTGATATGATTTGTAACTTTCTGTATAGAATATGTATTTTTCATCAGTTAAAGGGCAAAATTTTTTAAAGCCTATAAGCCACGCCCACTTTTTAATCACTTTCAAAATATAGCTTAAGGGTCCAATGATTAACATATGTGCCAAGTTCTGTGGAAATCCATCAAGCCGTTTAGCTCAAACTAACTTTTTGACTCTTTAGCGCCCCCTTTTGGTGAATCCAAACAAAATGGGGAAGGTAGGGCTTACCGCTCATACTTCATAAGGGTCTAGAGTCTCATCACTTTATCTTGAGATATGGTGAAGATATCATCAATTAGCACATGTGCTAGCTAGCGCACTGATTTTGACATGGTGTCATTAGCCCAATTTTCAATATTTCTGCGTTTTTCTGCATCACAACAACTTATCTTAGTCCATAGATCATATGTACGAAGTTTGAAGTTGATTCGACGAAAAATGACGAATAGGTGATTAAAACTAAGTTTTGCATTTTTTGCGATCTAGCAAAAAATCTAGTTAGGCGGAAATGGGCGTGGCCAATACAAAAAAGATGGGGAATCATCCAAGGATCATGTACATATAAAGTTTTTGACTGTAGGACCTACGGTTTGGGAGCTAGTAGCTGAAACGTGTTGACCTCCGCAATAGCGCCACCTAGGTGACGCGGGGACCAAATTTTCGAATCTGAGTAGCGGTCAGGATTTTCTATCAGACTGCCATGTCAGATTTTCCCTGGCAATTTCAGGCTCTTGCGCCCATACAGACACAGCGGAGAAGAATAATAATAATAAACTAGAACTGCAAGCAGTTATCAACGGGTTCCAAGCCCCCAGCGCCAGTCGCCTACCCGGCCCCGCCCTCCACTTCGCCAGTCCTCACGCGGTCCTGCCCCAAAAACACGTTCTCCCGCCGGCGTTCGTCAGCTCACTTCAACCGGCGCAATGAAAGTAACACTCAGGATACGTCATTAAACCTGCAAAGCCTATACACATATCTTTCAGAGGCATGGCTGACTCCTCAATCGTGATTACAATGGAATTCCACTGTTTCCTTATTAAAGAACGTGAAGATTTAATGAGTGAGGTTATCAAACAATGATCTATACATCAACAGAATATTACCAATAACATAAACACTTGATAATGTCTTTAGATTTAAAAGATTTTCAACAAAAACTATGAGTTTCATTTTGTGACTTACTGAACAAATGTTTTAAAAAATCATGAAAAATACATAAATCATCCTAAAATTACCAAAATATTCTCACATGGCAGTGTTAACATGCGGAATAATATGATGTTGTTTTTAAATCAGTTGACTCAAAGCTTTTTTGAAGAAAAATTGGGAAATATAACTATAAAGGTCACAACAAAAATAAAAATATTTATAAAAAAATAGTGCTACTTTCTAAAATTAGGAGAAAAATCTCAGATCACCATAGGTACATGTGGGATGTTATAAATGGCTTATATTTACTGTATACCTAAAAAGTTTTCTAACAAAAATTAATTACGTTGTTGTCCAACTATACAGAAAAACTGGTAAAAAGTTAAAAATTAATTAAAAATCTATGCTTTTGTACAGAAATCTCAAAATATTCCCAGGTTGCCTCTGTGACGTGAGAATTCTTCTTATATTTTTGTTGGGGTCATAAATGTAAAACTGTACTTACAATAAAATAATATTTGCATCAATGTCTGTAGACAAAAATATGTCCTAAAATTAAACACAAGGGGGAGCTCATATCAAGACGACATTTTTTTTGTTTCATAAACCACCTAAGAGTGAACTTTGTAGCAAATTACAAGAAGGTTGTGAGAACAGAATTTGCGCTACAATTGCTAGCCTAAAAACGTATTTTCGTAAATATAAAGCGCAAACCTCTTTGTGGAGCTGCGGCTTTCGTGACATAAGCTCTAGCCTATTCATTTAACACAATCTGGAAATCTTAGCCTCTTACATGCAAATAGTGATTTTTAGGAAATTTTTCAAATTTGAAATTTTAAATGATCATAAACCACGCCCACTTTGATCAATCATTACCATATTGATAATGTAGTCTTAAGACTTTATAGTGATGACAGCCACTAAGTTTCGTGCCGATCCATTTAGCCGGTTCAGCAGTATAATTTCTTCCCAGTTATAGCGCCCCCTATTGTTTAATCAAGTTGAAAACCAGGACATACACTTGAATTGACCTTAGGTATGACTGTTATGAACAGCTTTGAAAAATGTCAAAATCTCTTGAAGTTACGCTAAAAAAACTTTTTCATTCCCAAAAAATTATTTAAAAAAATCATATTTAAAAAAATAAGCAAATTATCGAAAATCCCTTCACATCTTTTGGTCAGCCGCTCCTCCTCTCTTGTCAGGGAAAGTTTTGATGTGATTGAGTTTGACGGCCGGGAGGAGTTAACGAAAGTACGTTGGACTTACTATGCAAATTTCTACTAATTTGCATAAGTTTAAAACATTTTTTAAATTACTCATCTAAATTTGACTGACTCAAAGAACACATTGGAATAGATCATTTGTTTTTTTACAAAAGAAATGGGGAGAAACATGCCAAAAATATTTTTGGGGTACCAGAGCGCCACCTATTGGACAAAATTCAAAAAATTTTCTGTGATTGTAGATGTCACGATGACTGATATGAATTGTAATTTTCTGTATAGAATATGTATTTTTCATGAGTAAAAGGGCGAAAATTTTTAAAGCCTATAAGCCACGCCCACTTTTTAATCATTTTCAAAATATAGCTTAAGGGTCCGACGATTAACATATGTGCCAAGTTCTGTGGAAATCCATCAAGCCGTTTAGCTGAAACAAACTTTTTGACTCTTTAGCGCCCCCTATTGGTGAATCCAAACAAAATGGGGTAGATAGGACTTACCGCTCATACTTTGTAAGGTTCTAGAGTCTCATCAATTTATTTTGAGAAATGGTGAAGATATCATCAATTAACACATGTGCTAGCTAGCGCACTGATTTTGACATGGTGTCATTAGCCCAATTTTCAATATTTCTGCATTTTTCTTCATCACAACAACTTAGCCTAGTCCATAGATCACATGTACGAAGTTTGAAGTTGATTCGACGAAAAATGTCGAATAGGTGATTAAAACTAAGTTTTGCATTTTTTGCGATCTAGCAAAAAATCTAGTTAGGCGGAAATGGGCGTGGCCAATACAAAAAAGATGGAGAATCAATCAAGGATCATGTGCATATAAAGTTTTTGACTGTAGGACCTACGGTTTGGGAGCTAGTAGCTAAAACGTGTTGACCTCTGCAATAGCGCCACCTAGGTGACCCGGGGTCCAAATTTTCGAATCTGAGTAGCGGTCAGGATTTTCTATCAGACTGCCATGTCAGATTTTTCCTTGCTATTTCAGGCTCTTGCGCCCATACAGACACAGCGGAGAAGAATAATAATAATAAATAATAAACTAGAACTGCAAGCAGTTATCAACGGGTTCCAAGCCCCCAGCGCCAGTCGCCCACCCGCCCCGCCCTCAACTTCGCCAGTCCTCACGCGGTCCCGCCCCAAAAACACGTTCTCCCGCCGGCGTCCCGTCAGCTCACTTCAACCGGCGCAATGAAAGTAACACTCAGGATACGTCATTAAACCTGCAAAGCCTATACACATATCTTTCAGAGGCATGGCTGACTTCTCAATCGTGATTACAATGGAATTCCACTGTCTCCTTATTTAAGAACGTGAAGATTTAATGAGTGAGATTATCAAACAATAATCTATACATCAACAGAATATTACAAACAACATAAATACTTGATAATGTCTTTAGATTTAATTGATTTTCAACAAAAACAATGAGTTTCATTTTGTGACTTACTGACCAAATGTTTCAAAAAATCATGAAAAATACATAACTCATCATAAAATTACCAAAATATTCTCACATGGCAGTGTTAACATGTGGAATAATATGATGTTGTTTTTAAATCAGTAGACTCAAAGCTTTTTTGAAGAAAAATCAGTAAATATAACTGTAAGGGTCACAGTCAAAATAAAAATATTCATAAAAAAATAATGCTACTTTCTAAAATTTATAGAAAAATCTCAGATCACCATAGGCACATGTGGAATGTTATAAATGTGTTATATTTACTTTGTACCTAAAAAAAACGTTCTTACAAAAATTAGTTACTTTTTGTCCAACTATACAAAAAACCGGCAAAAAGTAAAAAATTCATTAAAAATCAATGCTTTCGTACAAAAATCTCAAAATATTCCGAGATTGCCTCTGTGATATGAGAATTCTTTTTATATTTTTGTTGGGGTCATAAATGTAAAATTGTACCTACAATAAAATAATATTTGCGTTAGTTGCTGTAGACAAAAATATGTCCTATAATTAAACACAAGGGGGAGCTCAAATCAAGACGACATTTTTTTTCTTTCATAAACCACCTAAGAGTGAACTTTGTGGCAAATGTCAAGAAGATTGTGAAAACAGAATTTGCACTACAATTGCTAGCCTAAAAATGTATTTTTGTAAATTTAAAGCGCAAACATCTTCGTGGAGCTGCGGTTTTCAATATCTAAGCTCATGGCTATCCAGTTAACATAATCTGGAAAACGTAGCTTCTTACATGAAAATAATGATTTTTAGGAAATTTTTCAAATTTGAAATTTTAAATGATCATAAACCACGCCCACATTGATCAATCATTACCATATTGATAATGTAGTCTTAAGACTCTACAATGATGACAACCACTAAGCTTCGTGCAGATCCATTTAACCAGGTCAGCAGTATAATGTATTGCTATTTATAGCGCCCCCTATTGTTTAATCAAGGTGAAAATCAAGACATACACTTGAATTGACCTTAGGTTTGACTGTTATGAACAGCTTTGAAAAATGTCCAAATATTTTGAAGTTATGCTAAAAAAACGTTTTCATTCCCAAAAAAATATTTAAAAAATTCATATTTAAAAAAGTAAGCAAATTATCCAAAATCCCTTCAGATCGTTTGGTCAGCCGCTCCTCCTCTCTTGTCAGGCAAAGTTTTGATGTGATTGGGTTTGACGGCCGGGAGGAGTTAACGAAAGTACGTTTGACTTACTATGCAAATTTCTACTAATTAGCATAAGTTTAAAACATTTTTTAAAATACTCATCTTAATTTGACTGAGTCAATGAAAATACTGGATGAGACCATTTGCTTGTTTACTAAAATATTGAGGAGAAACATGCCAAAAACATTTTTGGGGTACAACAGCGCCAACTATTGGACAAAATTCAAACTTTTTTCTGTGATTGTAGATGTCACTATGACTGATATGATTTGTAACTTTCTGTATAGAATATGTATTTTTCATCAGTTAAAGGGCAAAAATTTTTAAAGCCTATAAGCCACGCCCACTTTTTACTCATTTTCAAAATATACCTTAAGGGTCCAATGATTAACATATGTGCCAAGTTCTGTGGAAATCCATCAAGCCGTTTAGCTCAAACTAACTTTTTGACTCTTT
Organism: Nothobranchius furzeri; assembly: GCF_043380555.1. Taxonomy (NCBI): domain Eukaryota; kingdom Metazoa; phylum Chordata; class Actinopteri; order Cyprinodontiformes; family Nothobranchiidae; genus Nothobranchius; species Nothobranchius furzeri. Next base: position 27,871,879 of record NC_091757.1, on the reverse strand, counting down.
AGCGCCCCCTTTTGGTGAATCCAAACAAAATGGGGAAGGTAGGGCTTACCGCTCATACTTCATAAGGGTCTAGAGTCTCATCACTTTATCTTGAGATATGGTGAAGATATTATCAATTAGCACATGTGCTAGCTAGCGCACTGATTTTGACATGGTGTCATTAGCCCAATTTTCAATATTTCTGCGTTTTTCTGCATCACAACAACTTATCTTAGTCCATAGATCATATGTACGAAGTTTGAAGTTGATTCGACAAAAAATGACGAATAGGTGATTAAAACTAAGTTTTGCATTTTTTGCGATCTAGCAAAAAATCTAGTTAGGCGGAAATGGGCGTGGCCAATACAAAAAAGATGGGGAATCATCCAAGGATCATGTACATATAAAGTTTTTGACTGTAGGACCTACGGTTTGGGAGCTAGTAGCTGAAACGTGTTGACCTCCGCAATAGCGCCACCTAGGTGACGCGGGGACCAAATTTTCGAATCTGAGTAGCGGTCAGGATTTTCTATCAGACTGCCATGTCAGATTTTCCCTGGCAATTTCAGGCTCTTGCGCCCATATACTTTTAGCGGAGAAGAATAATAATAAATAATAAATAATGAAAAATCCGTAGAAAAACAATAGGGTTCCCTGCCCTTTGGGCTTGGAACCCTAATAATAAATAATGAAAAATCCGTAGAAAAACAATAGGGTTCCCTGCCCTTTGGGCTTGGAACCCTAACTAGAACTGCAAGCAGTTATCAACGGGTTCCAAGCCCCCAGCGCCAGTCGCCCACCCGCCCCGCCCTCAACTTCGCCAGTCCTCACGCGGTCCAGCCCCAAAAACACGTTCTCCCGCCGGCGTCCCGTCAGCTCACTTCAACCGGCGCAATGAAACTAACACTCAGGATACGTCATTAAACCGGCAAAGCCTATACACATATCTTTCAGAGGCATGGCTGACTTCTCAATCGTGGTTACAATGGAATTCCACTGTTTCCTTATTAAAGAACGTGAAGATTTAATGAGTGAGATTATCAAACAATATCTATACATCAACGGAATATTACAAATAGCATAAATCCTTGATAATGTCTTTAGATTTAAAAGATTTTCAACAAAAACTATGAGTTTCATTTTGTGACTTACTGACCAAATGTTTTAAAAAATCATGAAAAATACACAAATCATCCTAAAATTACCAAAATATTCTCACATGGCAGTGTTAACATGCGGAATACTATGATGTTGTTTTTAAATCAGTAGACTCAAAGCTTTTTTGAAGAAAAAATTGGGAAATATAACTATAAAGGTCACAACAAAAATTAAAATATTCATAAAAAAATAGTGCTACTTTCTAAAATTAGGAGAAAAATCTCAGATCACCATAGGTACATGTGGAATGTTGTAAATGGCTTATATTTACTGTATACCTAAAAAGCTTTCTAAAACAAATATTAATTACTTTGTTGTCCAACTATACAGAAAAACTGGTAAAAAGTTAAAAATTCATTAAAAATCTATGCTTTTGTATAGAAATCTCAAAATATTCCCAGGTTGCTTCTGTGATGTGAGAATTCTTCTCATATTTTTGATGGGGTCATAAATGTAAAACTGTACTTACAATAAAATAATATTTGCATTAGTGGCTGTAGACAAAAATATGTCCTACAATTAAACACTAGGGGGAGCTCAAATCAAGACGACATTTTTTTTGTTTCATAAACCACCTAAGAGTGAACTTTTTGGCAAATTACAAGAAGATTGTGAGAACAGAATTTGCGCTACAATTGCTAGCCTAAAAATTTATTTTCGTAAATATAAAGCGCACACCTCTTCGTGGAGCTGCGGCTTTCGTGACCTAAGCTCTAGCCTATCCAGTTAAGACAATCTGGAAATCTTAGCCTGTTACATGCAAATAGTGATTTTTAGGAAATTTTTCAAATTTGAAATTTTAAATGATCATAAACCACGCCCACTTTGATCAATCATTACCATATTGATATTGTGGTCTTAAGACTCTATAGTGATGATAACCACTAAGTTTCGTGCAGATCCATTTAGCCAGTTCAGCAGTATAATTTCTTCCCAGTTATAGCGCCCCCTATTGTTTAATCAAGTTGAAAACCAGGACATACACTTGAATTGACCTTAGGTATGGCTGTTATGAACAGCTTTGAAAATTGTCAAAATCTTTTGAAGTTACGCTAAAAAAACTTTTTCATTCCCAAAAAATTATTTTAAAAAATCATATTAAAAAAAATAAGCAAATTATCCAAAATCCCTTCACAACTTTTGGTCAGCCGCTCCTCCTCTCTTGTCAGGGAAAGTTGTGATGTGATTGAGTTTGACGGCCGGGAGGAGTTAACGAAAGTACGTTTGACATACTATGCAAATTTCTACTAATTAGCATAAGTTTAAAACACTTTTTAAAATACTCATCTAAATTTGACTGACTCAATGAACATACTGGATGAGATCATTTGTTTGTTTACGAAAAAAATGGGGAGAAACATGCCAAAAATATTTTTGGGGTACCACAGCGCCACCTATTGGACAAAATTCAAAAAATTTTCTGTGATTGTAGATGTCACTATGACTGATAAGAATTGTAATTTTCTGTTTAGAATATATATTTTTCATGAGTAAAAGGGCGAAAAATTTTAAAGCCTATAAGCCACGCCCACTTTTTAATCATTTTCAAAATGTAGCTTAAGGGTCCGATGACTAACATATGTGCCAAGTTCTGGGGAAATCCATCAAGCCGTTTAGCTCAAACAAACTTTTTGACTCTTTAGCGCCCCCTATTGGTGAATCCAAACAAAATGGGGTAGATAGGGCTTACCGCTCATACTTCATAAGGGTCTAGAGTCTCATCAGTTTATCTTGAGAAATGGTGAAGATATCATCAATTACCACATGTGCTAGCTAGCGCGCTGATTTTGACATGGTGTCATTAGCCCAATTTTCAATATTTCTGCATTTTTCTTCATCACAACAACTTAGCTTAGTCCATAGATCACATGTACGAAGTTTGAAGTTGATTCGACAAAAAATGATGAATAGGTGATTAAAAGTAAGTTTTGCGTTTTTTGCGATCTAGCAAAAAATCTAGTTAGGCGGAAATGGGCGTGGCCAATACAAAAAAGATGGAGAATCATCCAAGGATCATGGACATATGAAGTTTTTGACTATAGGACCTACGGTTTGGGAGCTAGTAACTAAAACGTGTTGACCTCCGCAATAGCGCCACCTAGGTGACGCGGGGTCCAAATTTTCGAATCTGAGTAGCGGTCAGGATTTTCTATCAGACTGCCATGTCAGATTTTCCCTGGCAATTTCAGGCTCTTGCGCCCATACAGACACAGCGGAGAAGAATAATAATAATAAATAATAAATAATAAATAATGAAAAATCCGTAGAAAAACAATAGGGTTCCCTGCCCTTTGGGCTTGGAACCCTAACTAGAACTGCAAGCAGTTATCAACGGGTTCCAAGCCCCCAGCGCCAGTCGCCCACCCGCCCCGCCCTCAACTTCGCCAGTCCTCACGCGGTCCAGCCCCAAAAACACGTTCTCCCGCCGGCGTCCCGTCAGCTCACTTCAACCGGCGCAATGAAACTAACACTCAGGATACGTCATTAAACCGGCAAAGCCTATACACATATCTTTCAGAGGCATGGCTGACTTCTCAATCGTGGTTACAATGGAATTCCACTGTTTCCTTATTAAAGAACGTGAAGATTTAATGAGTGAGATTATCAAACAATATCTATACATCAACGGAATATTACAAATAGCATAAATCCTTGATAATGTCTTTAGATTTAAAAGATTTTCAACAAAAACTATGAGTTTCATTTTGTGACTTACTGACCAAATGTTTTAAAAAATCATGAAAAATACACAAATCATCCTAAAATTACCAAAATATTCTCACATGGCAGTGTTAACATGCGGAATACTATGATGTTGTTTTTAAATCAGTAGACTCAAAGCTTTTTTGAAGAAAAAATTGGGAAATATAACTATAAAGGTCACAACAAAAATTAAAATATTCATAAAAAAATAGTGCTACTTTCTAAAATTAGGAGAAAAATCTCAGATCACCATAGGTACATGTGGAATGTTGTAAATGGCTTATATTTACTGTATACCTAAAAAGCTTTCTAAAACAAATATTAATTACGTTGTTGTCCAACTATACAGAAAAACTGGTAAAAAGTTAAAAATTCATTAAAAATCTATGCTTTTGTATAGAAATCTCAAAATATTCCCAGGTTGCTTCTGTGATGTGAGAATTCTTCTCATATTTTTGATGGGGTCATAAATGTAAAACTGTACTTACAATAAAATAATATTTGCATTAGTGGCTGTAGACAAAAATATGTCCTACAATTAAACACTAGGGGGAGCTCAAATCAAGACGACATTTTTTTTGTTTCATAAACCACCTAAGAGTGAACTTTTTGGCAAATTACAAGAAGATTGTGAGAACAGAATTTGCGCTACAATTGCTAGCCTAAAAATTTATTTTCGTAAATATAAAGCGCACACCTCTTCGTGGAGCTGCGGCTTTCGTGACCTAAGCTCTAGCCTATCCAGTTAAGACAATCTGGAAATCTTAGCCTGTTACATGCAAATAGTGATTTTTAGGAAATTTTTCAAATTTGAAATTTTAAATGATCATAAACCACGCCCACTTTGATCAATCATTACCATATTGATATTGTGGTCTTAAGACTCTATAGTGATGATAACCACTAAGTTTCGTGCAGATCCATTTAGCCAGTTCAGCAGTATAATTTCTTCCCAGTTATAGCGCCCCCTATTGTTTAATCAAGTTGAAAACCAGGACATACACTTGAATTGACCTTAGGTATGGCTGTTATGAACAGCTTTGAAAATTGTCAAAATCTTTTGAAGTTACGCTAAAAAAACTTTTTCATTCCCAAAAAATTATTTTAAAAAATCATATTAAAAAAAATAAGCAAATTATCCAAAATCCCTTCACAACTTTTGGTCAGCCGCTCCTCCTCTCTTGTCAGGGAAAGTTGTGATGTGATTGAGTTTGACGGCCGGGAGGAGTTAACGAAAGTACGTTTGACATACTATGCAAATTTCTACTAATTAGCATAAGTTTAAAACACTTTTTAAAATACTCATCTAAATTTGACTGACTCAATGAACATACTGGATGAGATCATTTGTCTGTTTACGAAAAAAATGGGGAGAAACATGCCAAAAATATTTTTGGGGTACCACAGCGCCACCTATTGGACAAAATTCAAAAAATTTTCTGTGATTGTAGATGTCACTATGACTGATAAGAATTGTAATTTTCTGTTTAGAATATATATTTTTCATGAGTAAAAGGGCGAAAAATTTTAAAGCCTATAAGCCACGCCCACTTTTTAATCATTTTCAAAATGTAGCTTAAGGGTCCGATGACTAACATATGTGCCAAGTTCTGGGGAAATCCATCAAGCCGTTTAGCTCAAACAAACTTTTTGACTCTTTAGCGCCCCCTATTGGTGAATCCAAACAAAATGGGGTAGATAGGGCTTACCGCTCATACTTCATAAGGGTCTAGAGTCTCATCAGTTTATCTTGAGAAATGGTGAAGATATCATCAATTACCACATGTGCTAGCTAGCGCGCTGATTTTGACATGGTGTCATTAGCCCAATTTTCAATATTTCTGCATTTTTCTTCATCACAACAACTTAGCTTAGTCCATAGATCACATGTACGAAGTTTGAAGTTGATTCGACAAAAAATGATGAATAGGTGATTAAAAGTAAGTTTTGCGTTTTTTGCGATCTAGCAAAAAATCTAGTTAGGCGGAAATGGGCGTGGCCAATACAAAAAAGATGGAGAATCATCCAAGGATCATGGACATATGAAGTTTTTGACTATAGGACCTACGGTTTGGGAGCTAGTAACTAAAACGTGTTGACCTCCGCAATAGCGCCACCTAGGTGACGCGGGGTCCAAATTTTCGAATCTGAGTAGCGGTCAGGATTTTCTATCAGACTGCCATGTCAGATTTTCCCTGGCAATTTCAGGCTCTTGCGCCCATACAGACACAGCGGAGAAGAATAATAATAATAAATAATAAATAATAAATAATGAAAAATCCGTAGAAAAACAATAGGGTTCCCTGCCCTTTGGGCTTGGAACCCTAACTAGAACTGCAAGCAGTTATCAACGGGTTCCAAGCCACCAGCGCCAGTCGCCCACCCGGCCCCGCCCTCAACTTCGCCAGTCCTCACGCGGTCCCGCCCCAAAAACACCTTCTCCCGCCGGCGTCCCGTCAGCTCACTTCAACCGGCGCAATGAAAGTAACACTCAGGATACGTCATTAAACCTGCAAAGCCTATAGAGCTCCGGACCCCACGTGACTCTCAGTTAGTGGACGCCATTTTGGCATGCAAAAAAAGGTAAACAAACACGGATGTAACCACGAACATGAACGGGATCCGCTTGGATTTTACTTCGTCGGAGTTTACTTCACACTTTAAAACAGAAGAAATCGTTTTATATAGTCAGAAATTAAATAGACTAAACATCTCCGACCCTTACCGTGCCCCTGGGATACTTTTTAAAAACGCCAGAAGCTGTCGGAGCCGCCTTCTTACCGGCACAACACCGGACCTGACCGGGGAACCCCTTGGGATTCCCCCGGCCGGAGGAGCTGGGGAGAAGGTCTGGGACTCTCGACTCTACTGCCCGCTCCGACGCCAGAAGCTGTCAGAGCAGACTTCATACCGGCACAACACCGGACCGACCGGGGAACCCCTTGGGATTCCCCCGGCCGGAGGAGCTGGGGAGAAGGTCTGGGACTCTCGACTCTACTGCCCGCTCCGACGCCAGAAGCTGTCAGAGCAGACTTCATACCGGCACAACACCGGACCGACCGGGGAACCCCTTGGGATTTACCCGGAGGAACTGGGTCCGGCACCGCGGTGCTCCGGCGGCTGGGGAGAGGGAAGTCATGCTACTGCCCCCGCAACCCGACTCCGGATACGCGGATGAAAATGGATGGATGGACGGACAAATAACAGATTTACACGTAAGTAGTCTCGGTGAGACAGATAATAGCAATCCAAAGTGCTTTTTATGTGTGATCTGATCAACCATTGCTTAAAAATGAAATACAGCTTAGCCGGTTAATTGCTGTGATCATAAAACACGTAAACGGCAGCACGCAGAACTAACGAGGCAACGTTTTACGTGATGTTTACTTGTTGCTATGAGTAATAAGACAGAAAAAGCCACGCCAAAATAAGTTTAGGAAGCCCACTAAGAATCATATTAAAAGCATTTAAAATAAATACCATACACAGTTGAGGAAACGTTGGTTTAAGTACCTGATATGAAGCGGTCGCTGCTTAAGCAAAATCCTTTACTCTCGGGATCCCACAGCTTCATTTTCGCCCGGTCACTAGCGCGTTTTATTACAATGATCCAACGTTTGTGGCGCTCCGGATCCTGGGGAATCCTGTAGATGGCTCATTCCTTATGTCGTCCGCGTCTGTTCTGCATCCTGGGGCACAACAGGAATCTACCATATTTCCCGTTTGATTGAGTTTTCTGACAATAACATATAGTCCAGCTGCCGGCTTCTGCATGCCAAAATGGCGCCGTTTTGATTTGAACTGTTGCATGCCGGGAGAAGTGACGTCAACTCCCGGAGCTCTATACACATATCTTTCAGAGGCATGGCTGACTTCTCTATCGTGATTACAATGGAATTCCACTGTTTGCTTATTAAAGAACGTGAAGATTTAATGAGTGAGATTATCAAACAATGATCTATACATCAACAGAATATTACAAATAACATCAATACTTGATAATGTCTTTAGATTTAAAAGATTTTCAACAAAAACTACGAGTTTCATTTTGGGACTTACTGACCAAATGTTTTAAAAAATCATGAAAAATACATAAATCATCATAAAATTACCAAAATATTCTCACATGGCAGTGTTAACATGCGGAATAATATGATGTTGTTTTTAAATCAGTAGACTCAAAGCTTTTTTGAAGAAAAATTGGGAAATATAACTATAAAGGTCACAACAAAAATTAAAATATTCATAAAAGAATAGTGCTACTTTCTAAAATTAGGAGAAAAATCTCAGATCACCATAGGTACATGTGGAATGTTGTAAATGGCTTATATTTACTGTATACCTAAAAAGCTTTCTAACAAAAATTAATTACGTTGTTGTCCAACTATACAGAAAAACTGGTAAAAAGTTAAAAATTCATTAAAAATCTATGTTTTTGTACAGAAATCTCAAAATATTCCTAGCTTGCCTCTGTGATGTGAGAATTCTTCTTATATTTTTGTTGGGGTCATAAATGTAAAACTGTACTTACAATAAAATAATATTTGAATTAGTGGCTGTAGAAAAAAATATGTCCTATAATTAAACACTAGGGGGAGCTCAAATCAAGACGACATTTTTTTTATTTCATAAACCACCTAAGAGTGAACTTTGTGACAAATTACCAGAAGATTATGAGAACAGAATTTGCGCTACAATTGCTAGCCTAAAAATGTATTTTTGTAAATATAAAGCGCAAACCTCTTTGTGGAGCTGCGGCTTTCGTGACATAAGCTCTAGCCTATCCAGTTAACACAATCTGGAAATCTTAGCCTCTTACATGCAAATAGTGATTTTTAGGAAATTTTTCAAATTTGAAATTTTAAATGATCATAAACCACGCCCACTTTGATCAATCATTACCATATTGATAATGTAGTCTTAAGCCTCTATAGTGATGACAACCACTAAGTTTCGTGCAGATCCATTTAGCCGGTTAAGCAGTATAATTGCTTCCCAGTTATAGCGCCCCCTATTGTTTAATCAAGTTGAAAACCAGGACATACACATGAATTGACCTTAGGTATGGCTGTTATGAACAGCTTTGAAAAATGTCAAAATCTTTTGAAGTTATGCTAAAAAAACTTTTTCATTCCCAAAAAATTATTTAAAAAAATCATATTAAAAAAAATAAGCAAATTATCCAAAATCCCTTCACATCTTTTGGTCAGCCGCTCCTCCTCTCTTGTCAGGGAAAGTTGTGATGTGATTGAGTTTGACGGCCGGGAGGAGTTAACGAAAGTACGCTGGACTTACTATGCAAATTTCTACTAATTTGCATAAGTTTAAAACATTTTTTAAAATACTCATCTAAATTTGACTGACTCAATGAACACACTGGATGAGATCATTTGTTTTTTTACAAAAGAAATGGGGAGAAACATGCCAAAAATATTTTTGGGGTACCACAGCGCCACCTATTGGACAAAATTCAAAAAATTTTCTGTGATTGTAGATGTCACTATGACTGATATGAATTGTAATTTTCTGTATAGAATATGTATTTTTCATGAGTAAAAGGGCGAAAATTTTTAAAGCCTATAAGCCACGCCCACTTTTTAATCATTTTCAAAATATAGCTTAAGGGTCCGATGATTAACATATCTGCCAAGTTCTGTGGAAATCCATCAAGCCGTTTAGCTGGAACAAGCTTTTTGACTCTTTAGCGCCCCCTATTGGTGAATCCAAACAAAATGGGGTAGATAGGGCTTACCGCTCATCCTTCATAAGGGTCTAGAGTCTCATCAATTTATCTTGAGAAATGGTGAAGATATCATCAATTACCACATGTGCTAGCTAGCGCACTGATTTTGACATGGTGTCATTAGCCCAATTTTCAATATTTCTGCATTTTTCTTCATCACAACAACTTACCTTAGTCCACAGATCATATGTACGAAGGTTGAAGTTGATTCGACGAAAAATGTCGAATAGGTGATTAAAACTAAGTTTTGCATTTTTTGCGATATAGCAAAAAATCTAGTTAGGCGGAAATGGGCGTGGCCAATACAAAAAAGATGGAGAATCAATCAAGGATCATGTACATATAAAGTTTTTGACTGTAGGACCTACGGTTTGGGAGCTAGTAGCTCAAACGTGTTGACCTCCGCAATAGCGCCACCTAGGTGACACGGCGTCCAAATTCTCGAACCTGAGTAGCGGTCAGGATTTTCTATCAGACTGCCATGTCAGATTTTCCCTGGCAATTTCAGGCTCTTGCGCCCATACAGACACAGCGGAGAAGAATAATAATAACTAGAACTGCAAGCAGTTATCAACGGGTTCCAAGCCCCCAGCGCCAGTCGCCCACCCGCCCCGCCCTCAACTTCGCCAGTCCTCACGCGGTCCAGCCCCAAAAACACGTTCTCCCGCCGGCGTCCCGTCAGCTCACTTCAACCGGCGCAATGAAACTAACACTCAGGATACGTCATTAAACCGGCAAAGCCTATACACATATCTTTCAGAGGCATGGCTGACTTCTCAATCGTGGTTACAATGGAATTCCACTGTTTCCTTATTAAAGAACGTGAAGATTTAATGAGTGAGATTATCAAACAATATCTATACATCAACGGAATATTACAAATAGCATAAATCCTTGATAATGTCTTTAGATTTAAAAGATTTTCAACAAAAACTATGAGTTTCATTTTGTGACTTACTGACCAAATGTTTTAAAAAATCATGAAAAATACACAAATCATCCTAAAATTACCAAAATATTCTCACATGGCAGTGTTAACATGCGGAATACTATGATGTTGTTTTTAAATCAGTAGACTCAAAGCTTTTTTGAAGAAAAAATTGGGAAATATAACTATAAAGGTCACAACAAAAATTAAAATATTCATAAAAAAATAGTGCTACTTTCTAAAATTAGGAGAAAAATCTCAGATCACCATAGGTACATGTGGAATGTTGTAAATGGCTTATATTTACTGTATACCTAAAAAGCTTTCTAAAACAAATATTAATTACTTTGTTGTCCAACTATACAGAAAAACTGGTAAAAAGTTAAAAATTCATTAAAAATCTATGCTTTTGTATAGAAATCTCAAAATATTCCCAGGTTGCTTCTGTGATGTGAGAATTCTTCTCATATTTTTGATGGGGTCATAAATGTAAAACTGTACTTACAATAAAATAATATTTGCATTAGTGGCTGTAGACAAAAATATGTCCTACAATTAAACACTAGGGGGAGCTCAAATCAAGACGACATTTTTTTTGTTTCATAAACCACCTAAGAGTGAACTTTTTGGCAAATTACAAGAAGATTGTGAGAACAGAATTTGCGCTACAATTGCTAGCCTAAAAATTTATTTTCGTAAATATAAAGCGCACACCTCTTCGTGGAGCTGCGGCTTTCGTGACCTAAGCTCTAGCCTATCCAGTTAAGACAATCTGGAAATCTTAGCCTGTTACATGCAAATAGTGATTTTTAGGAAATTTTTCAAATTTGAAATTTTAAATGATCATAAACCACGCCCACTTTGATCAATCATTACCATATTGATATTGTGGTCTTAAGACTCTATAGTGATGATAACCACTAAGTTTCGTGCAGATCCATTTAGCCAGTTCAGCAGTATAATTTCTTCCCAGTTATAGCGCCCCCTATTGTTTAATCAAGTTGAAAACCAGGACATACACTTGAATTGACCTTAGGTATGGCTGTTATGAACAGCTTTGAAAATTGTCAAAATCTTTTGAAGTTACGCTAAAAAAACTTTTTCATTCCCAAAAAATTATTTTAAAAAATCATATTAAAAAAAATAAGCAAATTATCCAAAATCCCTTCACAACTTTTGGTCAGCCGCTCCTCCTCTCTTGTCAGGGAAAGTTGTGATGTGATTGAGTTTGACGGCCGGGAGGAGTTAACGAAAGTACGTTTGACATACTATGCAAATTTCTACTAATTAGCATAAGTTTAAAACACTTTTTAAAATACTCATCTAAATTTGACTGACTCAATGAACATACTGGATGAGATCATTTGTTTGTTTACGAAAAAAATGGGGAGAAACATGCCAAAAATATTTTTGGGGTACCACAGCGCCACCTATTGGACAAAATTCAAAAAATTTTCTGTGATTGTAGATGTCACTATGACTGATAAGAATTGTAATTTTCTGTTTAGAATATATATTTTTCATGAGTAAAAGGGCGAAAAATTTTAAAGCCTATAAGCCACGCCCACTTTTTAATCATTTTCAAAATGTAGCTTAAGGGTCCGATGACTAACATATGTGCCAAGTTCTGGGGAAATCCATCAAGCCGTTTAGCTCAAACAAACTTTTTGACTCTTTAGCGCCCCCTATTGGTGAATCCCAACAAAATGGGGTAGATAGGGCTTACCGCTCATACTTCATAAGGGTCTAGAGTCTCATCAGTTTATCTTGAGAAATGGTGAAGATATCATCAATTACCACATGTGCTAGCTAGCGCGCTGATTTTGACATGGTGTCATTAGCCCAATTTTCAATATTTCTGCATTTTTCTTCATCACAACAACTTAGCTTAGTCCATAGATCACATGTACGAAGTTTGAAGTTGATTCGACAAAAAATGATGAATAGGTGATTAAAAGTAAGTTTTGCGTTTTTTGCGATCTAGCAAAAAATCTAGTTAGGCGGAAATGGGCGTGGCCAATACAAAAAAGATGGAGAATCATCCAAGGATCATGGACATATGAAGTTTTTGACTATAGGACCTACGGTTTGGGAGCTAGTAACTAAAACGTGTTGACCTCCGCAATAGCGCCACCTAGGTGACGCGGGGTCCAAATTTTCGAATCTGAGTAGCGGTCAGGATTTTCTATCAGACTGCCATGTCAGATTTTCCCTGGCAATTTCAGGCTCTTGCGCCCATACAGACACAGCGGAGAAGAATAATAATAATAAATAATAAATAATAAATAATGAAAAATCCGTAGAAAAACAATAGGGTTCCCTGCCCTTTGGGCTTGGAACCCTAATAAATAATAAATAATAAACTAGAACTGCAAGCAGTTATCAACGGGTTCCAAGCCCCCAGCGCCAGTCGCCTACCCGGCCCCGCCCTCCACTTCGCCAGTCCTCACGCGGTCCTGCCCCAAAAACACGTTCTCCCGCCGGCGTTCGTCAGCTCACTTCAACCGGCGCAATGAAAGTAACACTCAGGATACGTCATTAAACCTGCAAAGCCTATACACATATCTTTCAGAGGCATGGCTGACTCCTCAATCGTGATTACAATGGAATTCCACTGTTTCCTTATTAAAGAACGTGAAGATTTAATGAGTGAGGTTATCAAACAATGATCTATACATCAACAGAATATTACCAATAACATAAACACTTGATAATGTCTTTAGATTTAAAAGATTTTCAACAAAAACTATGAGTTTCATTTTGTGACTTACTGAACAAATGTTTTAAAAAATCATGAAAAATACATAAATCATCCTAAAATTACCAAAATATTCTCACATGGCAGTGTTAACATGCGGAATAATATGATGTTGTTTTTAAATCAGTTGACTCAAAGCTTTTTTGAAGAAAAATTGGGAAATATAACTATAAAGGTCACAACAAAAATAAAAATATTTATAAAAAAATAGTGCTACTTTCTAAAATTAGGAGAAAAATCTCAGATCACCATAGGTACATGTGGGATGTTATAAATGGCTTATATTTACTGTATACCTAAAAAGTTTTCTAACAAAAATTAATTACGTTGTTGTCCAACTATACAGAAAAACTGGTAAAAAGTTAAAAATTAATTAAAAATCTATGCTTTTGTACAGAAATCTCAAAATATTCCCAGGTTGCCTCTGTGACGTGAGAATTCTTCTTATATTTTTGTTGGGGTCATAAATGTAAAACTGTACTTACAATAAAATAATATTTGCATCAATGTCTGTAGACAAAAATATGTCCTAAAATTAAACACAAGGGGGAGCTCATATCAAGACGACATTTTTTTTGTTTCATAAACCACCTAAGAGTGAACTTTGTAGCAAATTACAAGAAGGTTGTGAGAACAGAATTTGCGCTACAATTGCTAGCCTAAAAACGTATTTTCGTAAATATAAAGCGCAAACCTCTTTGTGGAGCTGCGGCTTTCGTGACATAAGCTCTAGCCTATTCATTTAACACAATCTGGAAATCTTAGCCTCTTACATGCAAATAGTGATTTTTAGGAAATTTTTCAAATTTGAAATTTTAAATGATCATAAACCACGCCCACTTTGATCAATCATTACCATATTGATAATGTAGTCTTAAGACTTTATAGTGATGACAGCCACTAAGTTTCGTGCCGATCCATTTAGCCGGTTCAGCAGTATAATTTCTTCCCAGTTATAGCGCCCCCTATTGTTTAATCAAGTTGAAAACCAGGACATACACTTGAATTGACCTTAGGTATGACTGTTATGAACAGCTTTGAAAAATGTCAAAATCTCTTGAAGTTACGCTAAAAAAACTTTTTCATTCCCAAAAAATTATTTAAAAAAATCATATTTAAAAAAATAAGCAAATTATCGAAAATCCCTTCACATCTTTTGGTCAGCCGCTCCTCCTCTCTTGTCAGGGAAAGTTTTGATGTGATTGAGTTTGACGGCCGGGAGGAGTTAACGAAAGTACGTTGGACTTACTATGCAAATTTCTACTAATTTGCATAAGTTTAAAACATTTTTTAAATTACTCATCTAAATTTGACTGACTCAAAGAACACATTGGAATAGATCATTTGTTTTTTTACAAAAGAAATGGGGAGAAACATGCCAAAAATATTTTTGGGGTACCAGAGCGCCACCTATTGGACAAAATTCAAAAAATTTTCTGTGATTGTAGATGTCACGATGACTGATATGAATTGTAATTTTCTGTATAGAATATGTATTTTTCATGAGTAAAAGGGCGAAAATTTTTAAAGCCTATAAGCCACGCCCACTTTTTAATCATTTTCAAAATATAGCTTAAGGGTCCGACGATTAACATATGTGCCAAGTTCTGTGGAAATCCATCAAGCCGTTTAGCTGAAACAAACTTTTTGACTCTTTAGCGCCCCCTATTGGTGAATCCAAACAAAATGGGGTAGATAGGACTTACCGCTCATACTTTGTAAGGTTCTAGAGTCTCATCAATTTATTTTGAGAAATGGTGAAGATATCATCAATTAACACATGTGCTAGCTAGCGCACTGATTTTGACATGGTGTCATTAGCCCAATTTTCAATATTTCTGCATTTTTCTTCATCACAACAACTTAGCCTAGTCCATAGATCACATGTACGAAGTTTGAAGTTGATTCGACGAAAAATGTCGAATAGGTGATTAAAACTAAGTTTTGCATTTTTTGCGATCTAGCAAAAAATCTAGTTAGGCGGAAATGGGCGTGGCCAATACAAAAAAGATGGAGAATCAATCAAGGATCATGTGCATATAAAGTTTTTGACTGTAGGACCTACGGTTTGGGAGCTAGTAGCTAAAACGTGTTGACCTCTGCAATAGCGCCACCTAGGTGACCCGGGGTCCAAATTTTCGAATCTGAGTAGCGGTCAGGATTTTCTATCAGACTGCCATGTCAGATTTTTCCTTGCTATTTCAGGCTCTTGCGCCCATACAGACACAGCGGAGAAGAAGAATAATAATAAATAATAAATAATAAATAATGAAAAATCCGTAGAAAAACAATAGGGTTCCCTGCCCTTTGGGCTTGGAACCCTAATAATAAATAATGAAAAATCCGTAGAAAAACAATAGGGTTCCCTGCCCTTTGGGCTTGGAACCCTAACTAGAACTGCAAGCAGTTATCAACGGGTTCCAAGCCCCCAGCGCCAGTCGCCTACCCGGCCCCGCCCTCCACTTCGCCAGTCCTCACGCGGTCCCGCCCCAAAAACACGTTCTCCCGCCGGCGTTCGTCAGCTCACTTCAACCGGCGCAATGAAAGTAACACTCAGGATACGTCATTAAACCTGCAAAGCCTATACACATATCTTTCAGAGGCATGGCTGACTCCTCAATCGTGATTACAATGGAATTCCACTGTTTCCTTATTAAAGAACGTGAAGATTTAATGAGTGAGGTTATCAAACAATGATCTATACATCAACAGAATATTACCAATAACATAAACACTTGATAATGTCTTTAGATTTAAAAGATTTTCAACAAAAACTATGAGTTTCATTTTGTGACTTACTGAACAAATGTTTTAAAAAATCATGAAAAATACATAAATCATCCTAAAATTACCAAAATATTCTCACATGGCAGTGTTAACATGCGGAATAATATGATGTTGTTTTTAAATCAGTAGACTCAAAGCTTTTTTGAAGAAAAATTGGGAAATATAACTATAAAGGTCACAACAAAAATAAAAATATTCATAAAAAAATAGTGCTACTTTCTAAAATTAGGAGAAAAATCTCAGATCACCATAGGTACATGTGGGATGTTATAAATGGCTTATATTTACTGTATACCTAAAAAGCTTTCTAACAAAAATTAATTACGTTGTTGTCCAAATATACAGAAAAACTGGTAAAAAGTTAAAAATTCATTAAAAATATACACTTTTGTACAGAAATCTCAAAATATTCCCAGGTTGCCTCTGTGATGTGAGAATTCTTCTTATATTTTTGTTGGGGTCATAAATGTAAAACTGTACTTACAATAAAATAATACTTGCATTAGTGGCTGTAGACAAAAATATGTCCTATAATTAAACACTAGGGGGAGCTCAAATCAAGACGACATTTCTTTTTGTTTCATAACCCACCTAAGAGTGAACTTTGTGGCAAATTACAAGAAGATTGTGAGAACAGAATTTGCGCTACAATTGCTAGCCTAAAAACGTATTTTCGTAAATATAAAGCGCAAACCTCTTTGTGGAGCTGCGGCTTTCGTGACATAAGCTCTAGCCTATTCATTTAACACAATCTGGAAATCTTAGCCTCTTACATGCAAATAGTGATTTTTAGGAAATTTTTCAAATTTGAAATTTTAAATGATCATAAACCACGCCCACTTTGATCAATCATTACCATATTGATAATGTAGTCTTAAGACTTTATAGTGATGACAGCCACTAAGTTTCGTGCCGATCCATTTAGCCGGTTCAGCAGTATAATTTCTTCCCAGTTATAGCGCCCCCTATTGTTTAATCAAGTTGAAAACCAGGACATACACTTGAATTGACCTTAGGTATGACTGTTATGAACAGCTTTGAAAAATGTCAAAATCTCTTGAAGTTACGCTAAAAAAACTTTTTCATTCCCAAAAAATTATTTAAAAAAATCATATTTAAAAAAATAAGCAAATTATCGAAAATCCCTTCACATCTTTTGGTCAGCCGCTCCTCCTCTCTTGTCAGGGAAAGTTTTGATGTGATTGAGTTTGACGGCCGGGAGGAGTTAACGAAAGTACGTTGGACTTACTATGCAAATTTCTACTAATTTGCATAAGTTTAAAACATTTTTTAAATTACTCATCTAAATTTGACTGACTCAAAGAACACATTGGAATAGATCATTTGTTTTTTTACAAAAGAAATGGGGAGAAACATGCCAAAAATATTTTTGGGGTACCAGAGCGCCACCTATTGGACAAAATTCAAAAAATTTTCTGTGATTGTAGATGTCACGATGACTGATATGAATTGTAATTTTCTGTATAGAATATGTATTTTTCATGAGTAAAAGGGCGAAAATTTTTAAAGCCTATAAGCCACGCCCACTTTTTAATCATTTTCAAAATATAGCTTAAGGGTCCGACGATTAACATATGTGCCAAGTTCTGTGGAAATCCATCAAGCCGTTTAGCTGAAACAAACTTTTTGACTCTTTAGCGCCCCCTATTGGTGAATCCAAACAAAATGGGGTAGATAGGACTTACCGCTCATACTTTGTAAGGTTCTAGAGTCTCATCAATTTATTTTGAGAAATGGTGAAGATATCATCAATTAACACATGTGCTAGCTAGCGCACTGATTTTGACATGGTGTCATTAGCCCAATTTTCAATATTTCTGCATTTTTCTTCATCACAACAACTTAGCCTAGTCCATAGATCACATGTACGAAGTTTGAAGTTGATTCGACGAAAAATGTCGAATAGGTGATTAAAACTAAGTTTTGCATTTTTTGCGATCTAGCAAAAAATCTAGTTAGGCGGAAATGGGCGTGGCCAATACAAAAAAGATGGAGAATCAATCAAGGATCATGTGCATATAAAGTTTTTGACTGTAGGACCTACGGTTTGGGAGCTAGTAGCTGAAACGTGTTGACCTCTGCAATAGCGCCACCTAGGTGACCCGGGGTCCAAATTTTCGAATCTGAGTAGCGGTCAGGATTTTCTATCAGACTGCCATGTCAGATTTTTCCTTGCAATTTCAGGCTCTTGCGCCCATACAGACACAGCGGAGAAGAATAATAATAATAAATAATAAATAATAAATAATGAAAAATCCGTAGAAAAACAATAGGGTTCCCTGCCCTTTGGGCTTGGAACCCTAATAACTAGAACTGCAAGCAGTTATCAACGGGTTCCAAGCCACCAGCGCCAGTCGCCCACCCGCCCCGCCCTCAACTTCGCCAGTCCTCACGCGGTCCCGCCCCAAAAACACGTTCTCCCGCCGGCGTCCCGTCAGCTCACTTCAACCGGCGCAATGAAACTAACACTCAGGATACGTCATTAAACCGGCTAAGCCTATACACATATCTTTCAGAGGCATGGCTGACTTCTCAATCGTGATTACAATGGAATTCCACTGTTTCCTTATTAAAGAACGTGAAGATTTAATGAGTGAGATTATTAAACAATAATCTATACATCAACAGAATGTTACAAATAACATAAATACTTTATAATGTGTTTAGATTTAATAGATTTTCAACAAAAACAATGAGTTTCATTTTGTGACTTGCTGACCAAATGTTTAAAAAAATCATGAAAAATACACAACTCATCCTAAAATTACCAAAATATTCTCACATGGCAGTGGTAACATGCGGAATAATATGATGTTGTTTTTAAATCAGTAGACTCAAAGCTTTTTTAAAGAAAAATTGGGAAATATAACTATAAAGGTCACAACAAAAATTAAAATATTCATAAAAAAATAGTGCTACTTTCTAAAATTAGGAGAAAAATCTCAGATAACCATAGGTACATGTGGAATGTTGTAAATGGCTTATATTTACTGTATACCTAAAAAGCTTTCTAACAAAAATTAATTACGTTGTTGTCCAACTATACAAAATAACTGGCAAAAAGTAAAAAATTCATTAAAAATCAATGCTTTTGTACAAAAATCTCAAAATATTCCCAGATTGCCTCTGTGACGTGTGTATTGTGGTCATATTTTTGTAAGATCATAAATGTAAAACTTTTCTTACAATAAAATAATATTTGCATTAGTGGCTGTAGACAAAAATATGTCCTATAATTGAACACTAGGGGGAGCTCAAATCAAGACGACATTTTTTTTGTTTCATAAACCACCTAAGAGTGAACTTTGTGGTAAATTACAAGAAGATTGTGAGAACAGAATTTGTGCCACACTTGCTAGCGTAAAAATGTATTTTTGTTAATATAAAGCGCAAACCTCTTTGTGGAGCTGCGGCTATCGTGACATAAGCTCTAGCCTATCCAGTAACCACAATCTGGAAATCTTAGCCTCTTACATGCAAATAGTGATTTTTAGGAAATTTTTCAAATTTGAAATTTTAAATGATCGTAAACCACGCCCACTTTGATCAATCATTACCATATTGATAATGTAGTCTTAAGACTCTATAGTGATGACAACCACTAAGTTTCGTGCAGATCCATTTAGCTGGTTGAGCAGTATAATTTCTTCCCAGTTATAGCGCCCCCTATTGTTTAATCAAGTTGAAAACCAGGACATACACTTGAATTGACCTTAGGTATGAGTGTTATGAACAGCTTTGAAAAATGTCAAAATCTTTTGAAGTTACGCTAAAAAAACTTTTTCATTCCCAAAAAATTATTTAAAAAAATCATATTAAAAAAAATAAGCAAATTATCCAAAATCCCTTCACAACTTTTGGTCAGCCGCTCCCCCCCTCTTGTCAGGCAAAGTTGTGATGTGATTGAGTTTGACGGCCGGGAGGAGTTAACGAAAGTACGTTTGACTTACTATGCAAATTTCTACTAATTAGCATAAGTTTAAATTATTTTTTAAAATACTCATCTAAATTTGACTGACTCAATGAACATACTGGATGAGCCCATTTGTTTTTTTACTAAAACATTGAGGAGAGACATGCCAAAACCTTTTTTGGGGTACAAAAGCGCCACCTATTGGACAAAATTCAAATTTATATCTGTGATTGTAGATGTCACTATGACTGATAAAATTTGTAACTTTCTGTATAGAATATGTATTTTTCATCAGTTAAAGGGCGAAAATTTTTAAAGCCTATAAGCCACGCCCACTTTTTAATCATTTTCAAAATATAGCTTAAAGGTCTGATGATTAACATATGTGCCAAGTTCTGTGGAAATCCATCAAGCCGTTTAGCTCAAACTAACTTTTTGCCTCTTTAGCGCCCCCTTTTGGTGAATCCGAACAAAATGGGGAAGATAGGGCTTACCGCTCATACTTCATAAGGGTCTAGAGTCTCATCACTTTATCTTGAGATATGGTGAAGATATCATCAATTAGCACATGTGATAGCTAGCGCACTGATTTTGACATGTTGTCATTAGCCCAATTTTCAATATTTCTGCGTTTTTCTGCATCACAACAACTTATCTTAGTCCATAGATCATATGTACAAAGTTTGAAGTTGATTCGACGAAAAATGACGAATAGGTGATTAAAACTAAGTTTTGCATTTTTTGCGATCTAGCAAAAAATCTAGTTAGGCGGAAATGGGCGTGGCCAATACAAAAAAGATGGAGAATCATCCAAGGATCATGGACATATAAAGTTTTTGACTATAGGACCTACGGTTTGGGAGCTAGTAACTAAAACGTGTTGACCTCCGCAATAGCGCCACCTAGGTGACGCGGGGTCCAAATTCTCGAACCTGAGTAGCGGTCAGGATTTTCTATCAGACTGCCATGTCAGATTTTCCCTGGCAATTTCAGGCTCTTGCGCCCATACAGACACAGCGGAGAAGAATAATAATAATAAATAATAAATAATAAATAATGAAAAATCCGTAGAAAAACAATAGGGTTCCCTGCCCTTTGGGCTTGGAACCCTAATAAACTAGAACTGCAAGCAGTTATCAACGGGTTCCAAGCCCCCAGCGCCAGTCGCCCACCCGCCCCGCCCTCAACTTCGCCAGTCCTCACGCGGTCCAGCCCCAAAAACACGTTCTCCCGCCGGCGTCCCGTCAGCTCACTTCAACCGGCGCAATGAAACTAACACTCAGGATACGTCATTAAACCGGCAAAGCCTATACACATATCTTTCAGAGGCATGGCTGACTTCTCAATCGTGGTTACAATGGAATTCCACTGTTTCCTTATTAAAGAACGTGAAGATTTAATGAGTGAGATTATCAAACAATGATCTATACATCAACGGAATATTACAAATAACATAAATCCTTGATAATGTCTTTAGATTTAAAAGATTTTCAACAAAAACTATGAGTTTCATTTTGTGACTTACTGACCAAATGTTTTAAAAAATCATGAAAAATACACAAATCATCCTAAAATTACCAAAATATTCTCACATGGCAGTGTTAACATGCGGAATACTATGATGTTGTTTTTAAATCAGTAGACTCAAAGCTTTTTTAAAGAAAAAATTGGGAAATATAACTATAAGGGTCACAACAAAAATTAAAATATTCATAAAAAAATAGTGCTACTTTCTAAAATTAGGAGAAAAATCTCAGATCACCATAGGTACATGTGGAATGTTGTAAATGGCTTATATTTACTGTATACCTAAAAAGCTTTCTAAAACTAATATTAATTACGTTGTTGTCCAACTATACAGAAAAACTGGTAAAAAGTTAAAAATTCATTAAAAATCTATGCTTTTGTATAGAAATCTCAAAATATTCCCAGGTTGCTTCTGTGATGTGAGAATTCTTCTCATATTTTTGATGGGGTCATAAATGTAAAACTGTACTTACAATAAAATAATATTTGCATTAGTGGCTGTAGACAAAAATATGTCCTATAATCGAACACTAGGGGGAGCTCAAATCAAGACGACATTTTTTTTGTTTCATAAACCACCTAAGAGTGAACTTTGTGGTAAATTACAAGAAGATTGTGAGAACAGAATTTGTGCCACACTTGCTAGCGTAAAAATGTATTTTTGTAAATATAAAGCGCAAACCTCTTTGTGGAGCTGCGGCTATCGTGACATAAGCTCTAGCCTATCCAGTAAACACAATCTGGAAATCTTAGCCTCTTACATGCTAATAGTGATTTTTAGGAAATTTTTCAAATTTGAAATTTTAAATGATCGTAAACCACGCCCACTTTGATCAATCATTACCATATTGATAATGTAGTCTTAAGACTCTATAGTGATGACAACCACTAAGTTTCGTGCAGATCCATTTAGCCAGTTCAGCAGTATAATTTCTTCCCAGTTATAGCGCCCCCTATTGTTTAATCAAGTTGAAAACCAGGACATACACTTGAATTGACCTTAGGTATGAGTGTTATGAACAGCTTTGAAAAATGTCAAAATCTTTTGAAGTTACGCTAAAAAAACTTTTTCATTCCCAAAAAATTATTTAAAAAAATCATATTAAAAAAAATAAGCAAATTATCCAAAATCCCTTCACAACTTTTGGTTAGCCGCTCCTCTTCTCTTGTCAGGGAAAGGTGTGATGTGATTGAGTTTGACGGCCGGGAGGAGTTAACGAAAGTACGTTTGACTTACTATGCAAATTTCTACTAATTAGCATAAGTATAAAACATTTTTTAAAATACTCATCTAAATTTGACTGACTCAATGAACATACTGGATGAGCCCATTTGTTTTTTTACTAAAACATTGAGGAGAAACATGCCAAAACCTTTTTTTGGGTACAACAGCGCCACCTATTGGACAAAATTCAAATTTATATCTGTGATTATAGATGTCACTACGACTGAAATGATTTATAACTTTCTGTATAGAATATGTATTTTTCATGAGTAAAAGGGCGAAAATTTTTTAAGCCTATAAGCCACGCCCACTTTTTAATCATTTTCAAAATATAGCTTAAGGGTCCGATGATTAACATATGTGCCAAGTTCTGTGGAAATCCATCAAGCCGTTTAGCTGAAACAAACTTTTTGACTCTTTAGCGCCCCCTATTGGTGAATCCAAACAAAATGGGGTAGATAGGGCTTACCGCTCATACTTCATAAGGGTCTAGAGTCTCATCAATTTTTCTTGAGAAATGGTCAAGATATCATCAATTACCTCATGTGCTAGCTAGCGCACAGATTTTGACATGGTGTCATTAGCCCAATTTTCAATATTTCTGCATTTTTCTTCATCACAACAACTTACCTTAGTCCATAGATCACATGTACGAAGTTTGAAGTTGATTCGACGAAAAATGACGAATAGGTGATTAAAAGTAAGTTTTGCGTTTTTTGCGATCTAGCAAAAAATCTAGTTAGGCGGAAATGGGCGTGGCCAATACAAAAAAGATGGAGAATCATCCAAGGATCATGGACATATAAAGTTTTTGACTATAGGACCTACGGTTTGGGAGCTAGTAACTAAAACGTATTGACCTCCGCAATAGCGCCACCTAGGTGACGCGGGGTCCAAATTTTCGAATCTGAGTAGCGGTCAGGATTTTCTATCAGACTGCCATGTCAGATTTTCCCTGGCAATTTCAGGCTCTTGCGCCCATACAGACACAGCGGAGAAGAATAATAATAATAAACTAGAACTGCAAGCAGTTATCAACGGGTTCCAAGCCCCCAGCGCCAGTCGCCCACCCGCCCCGCCCTCAACTTCGCCGGTCCTCACGCGGTCCCGCCCCAAAAACATGTTCTCCCGCCGGCGTCCCGTCAGCTCACTTCAACCGGCGCAATGAAAGTAACACTCAGGATACGTCATTAAACCTGCAAAGCCTATACACATCTTTCAGAGGCATGGCTGACTTCTCAATCGTGATTACAATGGAATTCCACTGTTTCCTTATTAAAGAACGTGAAGATTTAATGAGTGAGATTATCAAACAATAATCTATACATCAACAGAATATTACAAACAACATAAATACTTGATAATGTCCTTAGATTTAATTGATTTTCAACAAAAACAATGAGTTTCATTTTGTTACTTACTGACCAAATGTTTCAAAAAATCATGAAAAATACATAACTCATCATAAAATTACCAAAATATTCTCACATGGCAGTGTTAACATGTGGAATAATATGATGTTGTTTTTAAATCAGTAGACTCAAAGCTTTTTTGAAGAAAAATCAGTAAATATAACTGTAAGGGTCACAGTCAAAATTAAAATATTCATAAAAAAATAGTGCTACTTTCTAAAATTTATAGAAAAATCTCAGATCACCATAGGCACATGTGGAATGTTATAAATGTGTTATATTTACTTTGTACCTAAAAAAAACTTTCTTACAAAAATTAGTTACTTTTTGTCCAACTATACAAAAAACTGGCAAAAAGTAAAAAATTCATTAAAAATCAATGCTTTTGTACAAAAATCTCAAAATATTCCGAGATTGCCTCTGTGATGTGAGAATTCTTTTTATATTTTTGTTGGGGTCATAAATGTAAAATTGTACCTACAATAAAATAATATTTGCGTTAGTTGCTGTAGACAAAAATATGTCCTATAATTAAACACAAGGGGGAGCTCAAATCAAGACGACATTTTTTTTGTTTCATAAACCACCTAAGAGTGAACTTTATGGCAAATGTCAAGAAGATTGTGAAAACAGAATTTGCGCTACAATTGCTAGCCTAAAAATGTATTTTTGTAAATTTATAGCGCAAACATCTTCGTGGAGCTGCGGTTTTCAATATCTAAGCTCATGGCTATCCAGTTAACATAATCTGGAAAACGTAGCTTCTTACATGAAAATAATGATTTTTAGGAAATTTTTCAAATTTGAAATTTTAAATGATCATAAACCACGCCCACATTGATCAATCATTACCATATTTATAATGTAGTCTTAAGACTCTACAATGATGACAACCACTAAGTTTCGTGCAGATCCATTTAACCAGGTCAGCAGTATAATGTTTTGCTATTTATAGCGCCCCCTATTGTTTAATCAAGGTGAAAATCAAGACATACACTTGAATTGACCTTAGGTATGATTGTTATGAACAGCTATGAAAAATGTCAAAGTCTTTTGAAGTTACGCTAAAAAAACTTTTTCATTCCCAAAAAATTATTTTAAAAAATCATATTAAAAAAATAAGCAAATTATCCAAAATCCCTTCACATCTTTTGGTCAGCCGCTCCTCCTCTCTTGTCAGGGAAAGTTGTGATGTGATTGAGTTTGACGGCCGGGAGGAGTTAACGAAAGTACGTTGGACTTACTATGCAAATTTCTACTAATTTGCATAAGTTTAAAACAGTTTTTATAATACTCATCTAAATTTGACTGATTCAATGAACACACTGGATGAGATCATTTGTTTTTTTACGAAAGAAATGGGGAGAACCATGCCAAAAATATTTTTGGGGTACCACAGCGCCACCTATTGGACAAAATTCAAAAAAATTTCTGTGATTGTAGATGTCACTATGACTGATATGAATTGTAATTTTCTGTATAGAATATGTATTTTTCATGAGTAAAAGGGCGTAAATTTTTAAATCCTATAAGCCACGCCCACTTTTTAATCATTTTCAAAATATAGCTTAAGGGTCCGATGATTAACATATATGCCAAGTTCTGTGGAAATCCATCAAGCCGTTTAGCTGAAACAAACTTTTTGACTATTTAGCGCCCCCTATTGGTGAATCCAAACAAAATGGGGTAGATAGGGCTTACCGCTCATACTTCATAAGGGTCTAGAGTCTCATCAATTTTTCTTGAGAAATGGTCAAGATATCATCAATTACCTCATGTGCTAGCTAGCGCACAGATTTTGACATGGTGTCATTAGCCCAATTTTCAATATTTCTGCATTTTTCTTCATCACAACAACTTACCTTAGTCCATAGATCACATGTACGAAGTTTGAAGTTGATTCGACGAAAACTGACGAATAGGTGATTAAAAGTAAGTTTTGCGTTTTTTGCGATCTAGCAAAAAATCTATTTAGGCGGAAATGGGCGTGGCCAATACAAAAAAGATGGAGAATCATCCAAGGATCATGGACATATAAAGTTTTTGACTATAGGACCTACGGTTTGGGAGCTAGTAACTAAAACGTGTTGACCTCCGCAATAGCGCCACCTAGGTGACGCGGGGTCCAAATTTTCGAATCTGAGTAGCGGTCAGGATTTTCTATCAGACTGCCATGTCAGATTTTCCCTGGCAATTTCAGGCTCTTGCGCCCATACAGACACAGCGGAGAAGAATAATAATAATAAATAATAAATAATAAATAATGAAAAATCCGTAGAAAAACAATAGGGTTCCCTGCCCTTTGGGCTTGGAACCCTAATAATAAATAATGAAAAATCCGTAGAAAAACAATAGGGTTCCCTGCCCTTTGGGCTTGGAACCCTAATAAACTAGAACTGCAAGCAGTTATCAACGGGTTCCAAGCCCCCAGCGCCAGTCGCCTACCCGGCCCCGCCCTCCACTTCGCCAGTCCTCACGCGGTCCCGCCCCAAAAACACGTTCTCCCGCCGGCGTTCGTCAGCTCACTTCAACCGGCGCAATGAAAGTAACACTCAGGATACGTCATTAAACCTGCAAAGCCTATACACATATCTTTCAGAGGCATGGCTGACTCCTCAATCGTGATTACAATGGAATTCCACTGTTTCCTTATTAAAGAACGTGAAGATTTAATGAGTGAGGTTATCAAACAATGATCTATACATCAACAGAATATTACCAATAACATAAACACTTGATAATGTCTTTAGATTTAAAAGATTTTCAACAAAAACTATGAGTTTCATTTTGTGACTTACTGAACAAATGTTTTAAAAAATCATGAAAAATACATAAATCATCCTAAAATTACCAAAATATTCTCACATGGCAGTGTTAACATGCGGAATAATATGATGTTGTTTTTAAATCAGTAGACTCAAAGCTTTTTTGAAGAAAAATTGGGAAATATAACTATAAAGGTCACAACAAAAATAAAAATATTCATAAAAAAATAGTGCTACTTTCTAAAATTAGGAGAAAAATCTCAGATCACCATAGGTACATGTGGGATGTTATAAATGGCTTATATTTACTGTATACCTAAAAAGCTTTCTAACAAAAATTAATTACGTTGTTGTCCAAATATACAGAAAAACTGGTAAAAAGTTAAAAATTCATTAAAAATATACGCTTTTGTACAGAAATCTCAAAATATTCCCAGGTTGCCTCTGTGATGTGAGAATTCTTCTTATATTTTTGTTGGGGTCATAAATGTAAAACTGTACTTACAATAAAATAATACTTGCATTAGTGGCTGTAGACAAAAATATGTCCTATAATTAAACACTAGGGGGAGCTCAAATCAAGACGACATTTTTTTTTGTTTCATAACCCACCTAAGAGTGAACTTTGTGGCAAATTACAAGAAGATTGTGAGAACAGAATTTGCGCTACAATTGCTAGCCTAAAAACGTATTTTCGTAAATATAAAGCGCAAACCTCTTTGTGGAGCTGCGGCTTTCGTGACATAAGCTCTAGCCTATTCATTTAACACAATCTGGAAATCTTAGCCTCTTACATGCAAATAGTGATTTTTAGGAAATTTTTCAAATTTGAAATTTTAAATGATCATAAACCACGCCCACTTTGATCAATCATTACCATATTGATAATGTAGTCTTAAGACTTTATAGTGATGACAGCCACTAAGTTTCGTGCCGATCCATTTAGCCGGTTCAGCAGTATAATTTCTTCCCAGTTATAGCGCCCCCTATTGTTTAATCAAGTTGAAAACCAGGGCATACACTTGAATTGACCTTAGGTATGACTGTTATGAACAGCTTTGAAAAATGTCAAAATCTCTTGAAGTTACGCTAAAAAAACTTTTTCATTCCCAAAAAATTATTTTAAAAAATCATATTTAAAAAAATAAGCAAATTATCGAAAATCCCTTCACATCTTTTGGTCAGCCGCTCCTCCTCTCTTGTCAGGGAAAGTTTTGATGTGATTGAGTTTGACGGCCGGGAGGAGTTAACGAAAGTACGTTGTACTTACTATGCAAATTTCTACTAATTTGCATAAGTTTAAAACATTTTTTAAATTACTCATCTAAATTTGACTGACTCAAAGAAAACATTGGAATAGATCATTTGTTTTTTTACAAAAGAAATGGGGAGAAACATGCCAAAAATATTTTTGGGGTACCAGAGCGCCACCTATTGGACAAAATTCAAAAAATTTTCTGTGATTGTAGATGTCACGATGACTGATATGAATTGTAATTTTCTGTATAGAATATGTATTTTTCATGAGTAAAAGGGCGAAAATTTTTAAAGCCTATAAGCCACGCCCACTTTTTAATCATTTTCAAAATATAGCTTAAGGGTCCGACGATTAACATATGTGCCAAGTTCTGTGGAAATCCATCAAGCCGTTTAGCTGAAACAAACTTTTTGACTCTTTAGCGCCCCCTATTGGTGAATCCAAACAAAATGGGGTAGATAGGACTTACCGCTCATACTTTGTAAGGTTCTAGAGTCTCATCAATTTATTTTGAGAAATGGTGAAGATATCATCAATTAACACATGTGCTAGCTAGCTCACTGATTTTGACATGGTGTCATTAGCCCAATTTTCAATATTTCTGCATTTTTCTTCATCACAACAACTTAGCCTAGTCCGTAGATCACATGTACGAAGTTTGAAGTTGATTCGACGAAAAATGTCGAATAGGTGATTAAAACTAAGTTTTGCATTTTTTGCGATCTAGCAAAAAATCTAGTTAGGCGGAAATGGGCGTGGCCAATACAAAAAAGATGGAGAATCAATCAAGGATCATGTGCATATAAAGTTTTTGACTGTAGGACCTACGGTTTGGGAGCTAGTAGCTGAAACGTGTTGACCTCTGCAATAGCGCCACCTAGGTGACCCGGGGTCCAAATTTTCGAATCTGAGTAGCGGTCAGGATTTTCTATCAGACTGCCATGTCAGATTTTTCCTTGCAATTTCAGGCTCTTGCGCCCATACAGACACAGCGGAGAAGAATAATAATAATAAATAATAAATAATAAATAATGAAAAATCCGTAGAAAAACAATAGGGTTCCCTGCCCTTTGGGCTTGGAACCCTAACTAGAACTGCAAGCAGTTATCAACGGGTTCCAAGCCCCCAGCGCCAGTCGCCCACCCGCCCCGCCCTCAACTTCGCCAGTCCTCATGCGGTCCAGCCCCAAAAACACGTTCTCCCGCCGGCGTCCCGTCCGCTCACTTCAACCGGCGCAATGAAACTAACACTCAGGATACGTCATTAAACCGGCAAAGCCTATACACATATCTTTCAGAGGCATGGCTGACTTCTCAATCGTGGTTACAATGGAATTCCACTGTTTCCTTATTAAAGAACGTGAAGATTTAATGAGTGAGATTATCAAACAATGATCTATACATCAACGGAATATTACAAATAACATAAATCCTTGATAATGTCTTTAGATTTAAAAGATTTTCAACAAAAACTATGAGTTTCATTTTGTGACTTACTGACCAAATGTTTTAAAAAATCATGAAAAATTCACAAATCATCCTAAAATTACCAAAATATTCTCACATGGCAGTGTTAACATGCGGAATACTATGATGTTGTTTTTAAATCAGTAGACTCAAAGCTTTTATGATAAAAAAATTGGGAAATATAACTATAAAGGTCACAACAAAAATTAAAATATTCATAAAAAAATAGTGCTACTTTCTAAAATTAGGAGAAAAATCTCAGATCACCATAGGTACATGTGGAATGTTGTAAATGGCTTATATTTACTGTATACCTAAAAAGCTTTCTAAAACAAATATTAATTACGTTGTTGTCCAACTATACAGAAAAACTGGTAAAAAGTTAAAAATTCATTAAAAATCTATGCTTTTGTATAGAAATCTCAAAATATTCCCAGGTTGCGTCTGTGATGTGAGAATTCTTCTCATATTTTTGATGGGGTCATAAATGTAAAACTGTACTTACAATAAAATAATATTTGCATTAGTGGCTGTAGACAAAAATATGTCCTACAATTAAACACTAGGGGGAGCTCAAATCAAGACGACATTTTTTTTGTTTCATAAACCACCTAAGAGTGAACTTTGTGGTAAATTACAAGAAGATTGTGAGAACAGAATTTGTGCCACACTTGCTAGCGTAAAAATGTATTTTTGT
The DNA here is from genome assembly GCF_043380555.1 of Nothobranchius furzeri. Lineage (NCBI taxonomy): Eukaryota > Metazoa > Chordata > Actinopteri > Cyprinodontiformes > Nothobranchiidae > Nothobranchius > Nothobranchius furzeri. Next base: position 27,841,539 of record NC_091757.1, on the reverse strand, counting down.
TAATATAAAGCGCAAACCTCTTTGTGGAGCTGCGGCTATCGTGACATAAGCTCTAGCCTATCCAGTAACCACAATCTGGAAATCTTAGCCTCTTACATGCAAATAGTGATTTTTAGGAAATTTTTCAAATTTGAAATTTTAAATGATCGTAAACCACGCCCACTTTGATCAATCATTACCATATTGATAATGTAGTCTTAAGACTCTATAGTGATGACAACCACTAAGTTTCGTGCAGATCCATTTAGCTGGTTGAGCAGTATAATTTCTTCCCAGTTATAGCGCCCCCTATTGTTTAATCAAGTTGAAAACCAGGACATACACTTGAATTGACCTTAGGTATGAGTGTTATGAACAGCTTTGAAAAATGTCAAAATCTTTTGAAGTTACGCTAAAAAAACTTTTTCATTCCCAAAAAATTATTTAAAAAAATCATATTAAAAAAAATAAGCAAATTATCCAAAATCCCTTCACAACTTTTGGTCAGCCGCTCCCCCCCTCTTGTCAGGCAAAGTTGTGATGTGATTGAGTTTGACGGCCGGGAGGAGTTAACGAAAGTACGTTTGACTTACTATGCAAATTTCTACTAATTAGCATAAGTTTAAATTATTTTTTAAAATACTCATCTAAATTTGACTGACTCAATGAACATACTGGATGAGCCCATTTGTTTTTTTACTAAAACATTGAGGAGAGACATGCCAAAACCTTTTTTGGGGTACAACAGCGCCACCTATTGGACAAAATTCAAATTTATATCTGTGATTGTAGATGTCACTATGACTGATAAAATTTGTAACTTTCTGTATAGAATATGTATTTTTCATCAGTTAAAGGGCGAAAATTTTTAAAGCCTATAAGCCACGCCCACTTTTTAATCATTTTCAAAATATAGCTTAAAGGTCTGATGATTAACATATGTGCCAAGTTCTGTGGAAATCCATCAAGCCGTTTAGCTCAAACTAACTTTTTGCCTCTTTAGCGCCCCCTTTTGGTGAATCCGAACAAAATGGGGAAGATAGGGCTTACCGCTCATACTTCATAAGGGTCTAGAGTCTCATCACTTTATCTTGAGATATGGTGAAGATATCATCAATTAGCACATGTGATAGCTAGCGCACTGATTTTGACATGTTGTCATTAGCCCAATTTTCAATATTTCTGCGTTTTTCTGCATCACAACAACTTATCTTAGTCCATAGATCATATGTACAAAGTTTGAAGTTGATTCGACGAAAAATGACGAATAGGTGATTAAAACTAAGTTTTGCATTTTTTGCGATCTAGCAAAAAATCTAGTTAGGCGGAAATGGGCGTGGCCAATACAAAAAAGATGGAGAATCATCCAAGGATCATGGACATATAAAGTTTTTGACTATAGGACCTACGGTTTGGGAGCTAGTAACTAAAACGTGTTGACCTCCGCAATAGCGCCACCTAGGTGACGCGGGGTCCAAATTCTCGAACCTGAGTAGCGGTCAGGATTTTCTATCAGACTGCCATGTCAGATTTTCCCTGGCAATTTCAGGCTCTTGCGCCCATACAGACACAGCGGAGAAGAATAATAATAATAAATAATAAATAATAAATAATGAAAAATCCGTAGAAAAACAATAGGGTTCCCTGCCCTTTGGGCTTGGAACCCTAATAAACTAGAACTGCAAGCAGTTATCAACGGGTTCCAAGCCCCCAGCGCCAGTCGCCCACCCGCCCCGCCCTCAACTTCGCCAGTCCTCACGCGGTCCAGCCCCAAAAACACGTTCTCCCGCCGGCGTCCCGTCAGCTCACTTCAACCGGCGCAATGAAACTAACACTCAGGATACGTCATTAAACCGGCAAAGCCTATACACATATCTTTCAGAGGCATGGCTGACTTCTCAATCGTGGTTACAATGGAATTCCACTGTTTCCTTATTAAAGAACGTGAAGATTTAATGAGTGAGATTATCAAACAATGATCTATACATCAACGGAATATTACAAATAACATAAATCCTTGATAATGTCTTTAGATTTAAAAGATTTTCAACAAAAACTATGAGTTTCATTTTGTGACTTACTGACCAAATGTTTTAAAAAATCATGAAAAATACACAAATCATCCTAAAATTACCAAAATATTCTCACATGGCAGTGTTAACATGCGGAATACTATGATGTTGTTTTTAAATCAGTAGACTCAAAGCTTTTTTAAAGAAAAAATTGGGAAATATAACTATAAGGGTCACAACAAAAATTAAAATATTCATAAAAAAATAGTGCTACTTTCTAAAATTAGGAGAAAAATCTCAGATCACCATAGGTACATGTGGAATGTTGTAAATGGCTTATATTTACTGTATACCTAAAAAGCTTTCTAAAACTAATATTAATTACGTTGTTGTCCAACTATACAGAAAAACTGGTAAAAAGTTAAAAATTCATTAAAAATCTATGCTTTTGTATAGAAATCTCAAAATATTCCCAGGTTGCTTCTGTGATGTGAGAATTCTTCTCATATTTTTGATGGGGTCATAAATGTAAAACTGTACTTACAATAAAATAATATTTGCATTAGTGGCTGTAGACAAAAATATGTCCTATAATCGAACACTAGGGGGAGCTCAAATCAAGACGACATTTTTTTTGTTTCATAAACCACCTAAGAGTGAACTTTGTGGTAAATTACAAGAAGATTGTGAGAACAGAATTTGTGCCACACTTGCTAGCGTAAAAATGTATTTTTGTAAATATAAAGCGCAAACCTCTTTGTGGAGCTGCGGCTATCGTGACATAAGCTCTAGCCTATCCAGTAAACACAATCTGGAAATCTTAGCCTCTTACATGCTAATAGTGATTTTTAGGAAATTTTTCAAATTTGAAATTTTAAATGATCGTAAACCACGCCCACTTTGATCAATCATTACCATATTGATAATGTAGTCTTAAGACTCTATAGTGATGACAACCACTAAGTTTCGTGCAGATCCATTTAGCCAGTTCAGCAGTATAATTTCTTCCCAGTTATAGCGCCCCCTATTGTTTAATCAAGTTGAAAACCAGGACATACACTTGAATTGACCTTAGGTATGAGTGTTATGAACAGCTTTGAAAAATGTCAAAATCTTTTGAAGTTACGCTAAAAAAACTTTTTCATTCCCAAAAAATTATTTAAAAAAATCATATTAAAAAAAATAAGCAAATTATCCAAAATCCCTTCACAACTTTTGGTTAGCCGCTCCTCTTCTCTTGTCAGGGAAAGGTGTGATGTGATTGAGTTTGACGGCCGGGAGGAGTTAACGAAAGTACGTTTGACTTACTATGCAAATTTCTACTAATTAGCATAAGTATAAAACATTTTTTAAAATACTCATCTAAATTTGACTGACTCAATGAACATACTGGATGAGCCCATTTGTTTTTTTACTAAAACATTGAGGAGAAACATGCCAAAACCTTTTTTTGGGTACAACAGCGCCACCTATTGGACAAAATTCAAATTTATATCTGTGATTATAGATGTCACTACGACTGAAATGATTTATAACTTTCTGTATAGAATATGTATTTTTCATGAGTAAAAGGGCGAAAATTTTTTAAGCCTATAAGCCACGCCCACTTTTTAATCATTTTCAAAATATAGCTTAAGGGTCCGATGATTAACATATGTGCCAAGTTCTGTGGAAATCCATCAAGCCGTTTAGCTGAAACAAACTTTTTGACTCTTTAGCGCCCCCTATTGGTGAATCCAAACAAAATGGGGTAGATAGGGCTTACCGCTCATACTTCATAAGGGTCTAGAGTCTCATCAATTTTTCTTGAGAAATGGTCAAGATATCATCAATTACCTCATGTGCTAGCTAGCGCACAGATTTTGACATGGTGTCATTAGCCCAATTTTCAATATTTCTGCATTTTTCTTCATCACAACAACTTACCTTAGTCCATAGATCACATGTACGAAGTTTGAAGTTGATTCGACGAAAAATGACGAATAGGTGATTAAAAGTAAGTTTTGCGTTTTTTGCGATCTAGCAAAAAATCTAGTTAGGCGGAAATGGGCGTGGCCAATACAAAAAAGATGGAGAATCATCCAAGGATCATGGACATATAAAGTTTTTGACTATAGGACCTACGGTTTGGGAGCTAGTAACTAAAACGTATTGACCTCCGCAATAGCGCCACCTAGGTGACGCGGGGTCCAAATTTTCGAATCTGAGTAGCGGTCAGGATTTTCTATCAGACTGCCATGTCAGATTTTCCCTGGCAATTTCAGGCTCTTGCGCCCATACAGACACAGCGGAGAAGAATAATAATAACTAGAACTGCAAGCAGTTATCAACGGGTTCCAAGCCCCCAGCGCCAGTCGCCTACCCGGCCCCGCCCTCCACTTCGCCAGTCCTCACGCGGTCCTGCCCCAAAAACACGTTCTCCCGCCGGCGTTCGTCAGCTCACTTCAACCGGCGCAATGAAAGTAACACTCAGGATACGTCATTAAACCTGCAAAGCCTATACACATATCTTTCAGAGGCATGGCTGACTCCTCAATCGTGATTACAATGGAATTCCACTGTTTCCTTATTAAAGAACGTGAAGATTTAATGAGTGAGGTTATCAAACAATGATCTATACATCAACAGAATATTACCAATAACATAAACACTTGATAATGTCTTTAGATTTAAAAGATTTTCAACAAAAACTATGAGTTTCATTTTGTGACTTACTGAACAAATGTTTTAAAAAATCATGAAAAATACATAAATCATCCTAAAATTACCAAAATATTCTCACATGGCAGTGTTAACATGCGGAATAATATGATGTTGTTTTTAAATCAGTAGACTCAAAGCTTTTTTGAAGAAAAATTGGGAAATATAACTATAAAGGTCACAACAAAAATAAAAATATTCATAAAAAAATAGTGCTACTTTCTAAAATTAGGAGAAAAATCTCAGATCACCATAGGTACATGTGGGATGTTATAAATGGCTTATATTTACTGTATACCTAAAAAGCTTTCTAACAAAAATTAATTACGTTGTTGTCCAAATATACAGAAAAACTGGTAAAAAGTTAAAAATTCATTAAAAATATACGCTTTTGTACAGAAATCTCAAAATATTCCCAGGTTGCCTCTGTGATGTGAGAATTCTTCTTATATTTTTGTTGGGGTCATAAATGTAAAACTGTACTTACAATAAAATAATACTTGCATTAGTGGCTGTAGACAAAAATATGTCCTATAATTAAACACTAGGGGGAGCTCAAATCAAGACGACATTTTTTTTTGTTTCATAACCCACCTAAGAGTGAACTTTGTGGCAAATTACAAGAAGATTGTGAGAACAGAATTTGCGCTACAATTGCTAGCCTAAAAACGTATTTTCGTAAATATAAAGCGCAAACCTCTTTGTGGAGCTGCGGCTTTCGTGACATAAGCTCTAGCCTATTCATTTAACACAATCTGGAAATCTTAGCCTCTTACATGCAAATAGTGATTTTTAGGAAATTTTTCAAATTTGAAATTTTAAATGATCATAAACCACGCCCACTTTGATCAATCATTACCATATTGATAATGTAGTCTTAAGACTTTATAGTGATGACAGCCACTAAGTTTCGTGCCGATCCATTTAGCCGGTTCAGCAGTATAATTTCTTCCCAGTTATAGCGCCCCCTATTGTTTAATCAAGTTGAAAACCAGGACATACACTTGAATTGACCTTACGTATGACTGTTATGAACAGCTTTGAAAAATGTCAAAATCTCTTGAAGTTACGCTAAAAAAAACTTTTTCATTCCCAAAAAATTATTTTAAAAAATCATATTTAAAAAAATAAGCAAATTATCGAAAATCCCTTCACATCTTTTGGTCAGCCGCTCCTCCTCTCTTGTCAGGGAAAGTTTTGATGTGATTGAGTTTGACGGCCGGGAGGAGTTAACGAAAGTACGTTGGACTTACTATGCAAATTTCTACTAATTTGCATAAGTTTAAAACATTTTTTAAATTACTCATCTAAATTTGACTGACTCAAAGAACACATTGGAATAGATCATTTGTTTTTTTTACAAAAGAAATGGGGAGAAACATGCCAAAAATATTTTTGGGGTACCAGAGCGCCACCTATTGGACAAAATTCAAAAAATTTTCTGTGATTGTAGATGTCACGATGACTGATATGAATTGTAATTTTCTGTATAGAATATGTATTTTTCATGAGTAAAAGGGCGAAAATTTTTAAAGCCTATAAGCCACGCCCACTTTTTAATCATTTTCAAAATGTAGCTTAAGGGTCCGACGATTAACATATGTGCCAAGTTCTGTGGAAATCCATCAAGCCGTTTAGCTGAAACAAACTTTTTGACTCTTTAGCGCCCCCTATTGGTGAATCCAAACAAAATGGGGTAGATAGGACTTACCGCTCATACTTTGTAAGGTTCTAGAGTCTCATCAATTTATTTTGAGAAATGGTGAAGATATCATCAATTAACACATGTGCTAGCTAGCGCACTGATTTTGACATGGTGTCATTAGCCCAATTTTCAATATTTCTGCATTTTTCTTCATCACAACAACTTAGCCTAGTCCATAGATCACATGTACGAAGTTTGAAGTTGATTCGACGAAAAATGTCGAATAGGTGATTAAAACTAAGTTTTGCATTTTTTGCGATCTAGCAAAAAATCTAGTTAGGCGGAAATGGGCGTGGCCAATACAAAAAAGATGGAGAATCAATCAAGGATCATGTGCATATAAAGTTTTTGACTGTAGGACCTACGGTTTGGGAGCTAGTAGCTGAAACGTGTTGACCTCTGCAATAGCGCCACCTAGGTGACCCGGGGTCCAAATTTTCGAATCTGAGTAGCGGTCAGGATTTTCTATCAGACTGCCTTGTCAGATTTTTCCTTGCAATTTCAGGCTCTTGCGCCCATACAGACACAGCGGAGAAGAATAATAATAATAAATAATAAATAATAAATAATGAAAAATCCGTAGAAAAACAATAGGGTTCCCTGCCCTTTGGGCTTGGAACCCTAACTAGAACTGCAAGCAGTTATCAACGGGTTCCAAGCCCCCAGCGCCAGTCGCCTACCCGGCCCCGCCCTCCACTTCGCCAGTCCTCACGCGGTCCTGCCCCAAAAACACGTTCTCCCGCCGGCGTTCGTCAGCTCACTTCAACCGGCGCAATGAAAGTAACACTCAGGATACGTCATTAAACCTGCAAAGCCTATACACATATCTTTCAGAGGCATGGCTGACTCCTCAATCGTGATTACAATGGAATTCCACTGTTTCCTTATTAAAGAACGTGAAGATTTAATGAGTGAGGTTATCAAACAATGATCTATACATCAACAGAATATTACCAATAACATAAACACTTGATAATGTCTTTAGATTTAAAAGATTTTCAACAAAAACTATGAGTTTCATTTTGTGACTTACTGAACAAATGTTTTAAAAAATCATGAAAAATACATAAATCATCCTAAAATTACCAAAATATTCTCACATGGCAGTGTTAACATGCGGAATAATATGATGTTGTTTTTAAATCAGTAGACTCAAAGCTTTTTTGAAGAAAAATTGGGAAATATAACTATAAAGGTCACAACAAAAATAAAAATATTCATAAAAAAATAGTGCTACTTTCTAAAATTAGGAGAAAAATCTCAGATCACCATAGGTATATGTGGGATGTTATAAATGGCTTATATTTACTGTATACCTAAAAAGCTTTCTAACAAAAATTAATTACGTTGTTGTCCAAATATACAGAAAAACTGGTAAAAAGTTAAAAATTCATTAAAAATATACGCTTTTGTACAGAAATCTCAAAATATTCCCAGGTTGCCTCTGTGATGTGAGAATTCTTCTTATATTTTTGTTGGGGTCATAAATGTAAAACTGTACTTACAATAAAATAATATTTGCATTAGTGGCTGTAGACAAAAATATGTCCTATAATTAAACACTAGGGGGAGCTCAAATCAAGACGACATTTTTTTTTGTTTCATAACCCACCTAAGAGTGAACATTGTGGCAAATTACAAGAAGATTGTGAGAACAGAATTTGCGCTACAATTGCTAGCCTAAAAACGTATTTTCGTAAATATAAAGCGCAAACCTCTTTGTGGAGCTGCGGCTTTCGTGACATAAGCTCTAGCCTATTCATTTAACACAATCTGGAAATCTTAGCCTCTTACATGCAAATAGTGATTTTTAGGAAATTTTTCAAATTTGAAATTTTAAATGATCATAAACCACGCCCACTTTGATCAATCATTACCATGTTGATAATGTAGTCTTAAGACTTTATAGTGATGACAGCCACTAAGTTTCGTGCCGATCCATTTAGCCAGTTCAGCAGTATAATTTCTTCCCAGTTATAGCGCCCCCTATTGTTTAATCAAGTTGAAAACCAGGACATACACTTGAATTGACCTTAGGTATGACTGTTATGAACAGCTTTGAAAAATGTCAAAATCTCTTGAAGTTACGCTAAAAAAACTTTTTCATTCCCAAAAAATTATTTAAAAAAATCATATTAAAAAAAATAAGCAAATTATCCAAAATCCCTTCACATCTTTTGGTCAGCCGCTCCTCCTCTCTTGTCAGGGAAAGTTGTGATGTGATTGAGTTTGACGGCCGGGAGGAGTTAACGAAAGTACGTTGGACTTACTATGCAAATTTCTACTAATTTGCATAAGTTTAAAACATTTTTTAAAATACTCATCTAAATTTGACTGACTCAATGAACACACTGGATGAGATCATTTGTTTTTTTACAAAAGAAATGGGGAGAAACATGCCAAAAATATTTTTGGGGTACCACAGCGCCACCTATTGGACAAAATTCAAAAAATTTTCTGTGATTGTAGATGTCACTATGACTGATATGAATTGTAATTTTCTGTATAGAATATGTATTTTTCATGAGTAAAAGGGCGAAAATTTTTAAAGCCTATAAGCCACGCCCACTTTTTAATCATTTTCAAAATATAGCTTAAGGGTCCGATGACTAACATATGTGCCAAGTTCTGGGGAAATCCATCAAGCCGTTTAGCTCAAACAAACTTTTTGACTCTTTAGCGCCCCCTATTGGTGAATCCAAACAAAATGGGGTAGATAGGGCTTACCGCTCATACTTCATAAGGGTCTAGAGTCTCATCAGTTTATCTTGAGAAATGGTGAAGATATCATCAATTACCACATGTGCTAGCTAGCGCGCTGATTTTGACATGGTGTCATTAGCCCAATTTTCAATATTTCTGCATTTTTCTTCATCACAACAACTTAGCTTAGTCCATAGATCACATGTACGAAGTTTGAAGTTGATTCGACAAAAAATGATGAATAGGTGATTAAAAGTAAGTTTTGCGTTTTTTGCGATCTAGCAAAAAATCTAGTTAGGCGGAAATGGGCGTGGCCAATACAAAAAAGATGGAGAATCATCCAAGGATCATGGACATATAAAGTTTTTGACTATAGGACCTACGGTTTGGGAGCTAGTAGCTAAAACGTGTTGACCTCCGCAATAGCGCCACCTAGGTGACGCGGGGTCCAAATTTTCGAATCTGAGTAGCGGTCAGGATTTTCTATCAGACTGCCATGTCAGATTTTCCCTGGCAATTTCAGGCTCTTGCGCCCATACAGACACAGCGGAGAAGAATAATAATAATAAATAATAAATAATAAATAATGAAAAATCCGTAGAAAAACAATAGGGTTCCCTGCCCTTTGGGCTTGGAACCCTAACTAGAACTGCAAGCAGTTATCAACGGGTTCCAAGCCCCCAGCGCCAGTCGCCCACCCGCCCCGCCCTCAACTTCGCCAGTCCTCACGCGGTCCCGCCCCAAAAACACGTTCTCCCGCCGGCGTCCCGTCAGCTCACTTCAACCGGCGCAATGAAAGTAACACTCAGGATACGTCATTAAACCTGCAAAGCCTATACACATATCTTTCAGAGGCATGGCTGACTTCTCAATCGTGATTACAATGGAATTCCACTGTTTCCTTATTAAAGAACGTGAAGATTTAATGAGTGACATTATCAAACAATCATCTATACATCAACAGAATATTACAAGTAACATAAAGACTTGATAATGTCTTTAGATTTAATAGATTTTCAACAAAAACAATGAGTTTCATTTTGTGACTTACTGATCAATTGTTTTAAAAAATCATGAAAAATACATAAATCATCATAAAATTACCAAAATATTCTCACATGGCAGTGTTAACATGCGGAATAATATGATGTTGTATTTAAATCAGTTGACTCAAAGCTTTTTTGAAGAAAAATTAGGAAATATAACTATAAAGGTCACAACAAAAATTTAAATATTCATAAAAAAATAGTGCTACTTTCTATAATTAGGAGAAAAATCTCAGATCACCATAGGTACGTGTGGAATGTTGTAAATGGCTTATATTTACTGTATACCTAAAAAGTTTTCTAACAAAAATTAATTACGTTGTTGTCCAACTATACAGAAAAACTGGTAAAAAGTTAAAAATTAATTAAAAATCTATGCTTTTGTACAGAAATCTCAAAATATTCCCAGGTTGCCTCTGTGACGTGAGAATTCTTCTTATATTTTTAATGGGGTCATAAATGTAAAACTGTACTTACAATAAAATAATATTTGCATTAGTGTCTGTAGACAAAAATATGTCCTAAAATTAAACACAAGGGGGAGCTCATATCAAGACGACATTTTTTTTGTTTCATAAACCACCTAAGAGTGAACTTTGTAGCAAATTACAAGAAGGTTGTGAGAACAGAATTTGCGCTACAATTGCTAGCCTAAAAATGTATTTTCATAAATATAAAGCGTAAACCTCAACATGGAGCTGCGGCTTTCGTGACATAAGCTCTAGCCTATCCAGCTAACACAATCTGGAAATCTTAGCCTCTTACATGCAAATAATGATTTTTAGGAAATTTTTCAAATTTGAAATTTTAAATGATCATAAGCCACGCCCACTTTGATAAATCATTACCATATTGATAATGTAATCTTAAGACTCTATAGTGATGACAACCACTAAGTTTCGTGCAGATCCATTTAGCCAGTTCAGCAGTATAATTTCTTCCCAGTTATAGCGCCCCCTATTGTTTAATCAAGTTGAAAACCAGGACATACACTTGAATTGACCTTAGGTATGACTGTTATGAACAGCTTTGAAAAATGTCAAAATCTTTTGAAGTTACTCTAAAAAAACTTTTTCATTCTCCAAAATTTTTAAAAAAAATCATATTAAAAAAAATAAGCAAATTATCCAAAATCCCTTCACATCTTTTGGTCAGCCGCTCCTCCTCTCTTGTCAGGGAAAGATGTGATGTGATTGAGTTTGACGGCCGGGAGGAGTTAACGAAAGAACGTTGGACTTACTATGCAAATTTCTACTAATTTGCATAAGTTTAAAACATTTTTTAAAATACTCATCTAAATTTGACTGACTCAATGAACATACTGGATGAGATCATTTGTTTTTTTACGAAAGTAATGGGGAGAAACATGCCAAAAATATTTTTGGGGTACCACAGCGCCACCTATTGGACAAAATTCAAAAAATTTTCTGTGATTGTAGATGTCATTATGACTGATATGAATTGTAATTTTCTGTATAGAATATGTATTTTTCAGGAGTAAATGGGCGAAAACGTTTAAAGCCTATTTATAGCCTATAAGCCACGCCCACTTTTTAATCATTTTCAAAATATAGCTTAAGGGTCCGATGATTAACATATGTGCCAAGTTCTGTGGAAATCCATCAAGCCGTTTAGCTGAAACAAACTTTTTGACTCTTTAGCGCCCCCTATTGGTGAATCCACACAAAATCGGGTAGATAGGGCTTACCGCTCATACTTCATAAGGGTGTAGAGTCTCATCAATTTATCTTGAGAAATGGTGAAGATATCATCAATTACCACATGTGCTAGCTAGCACACTGATTTTGACATGGTGTCATTAGCCCAATTTTCAATATTTCTGCCTTTTTCTTCATCACCACAACTTATCTTAGTCCATAGATCATATGTACGAAGTTTGAAGTTGATTCGACGAAAAATGACGAATAGGTGATTAAAAGTAAGTTTTGAGTTTTTTGCGATCTAGCAAAAAATCTAGTTAGGCGGAAATGGGCGTGGCCAATACAAAAAAGATGGAGAATCACCCAAGGATCATGTACATATAAAGTTTATGACTGTAGGACCTACGGTTTGGGAGCTAGTAGCTGAAACGTGTTGACCTCTGCAATAGCGCCACCTAGGTGACGCGGGGTCCAAATTTTCGAATCTGAGTAGCGGTCAGGATTTTGTATCAGACTGCCATGTCAGATTTTTCCTGGCAATTTCTGGCTCCTGCCCCCATACAAACGTAGCGGAGAAGAATAATAAATAATAATGAAAAATCCGTAGAAAAACAATAGGGTTCCCTGCCCTTTGGGCTTGGAACCCTAATAATGAAAAATCCGTAGAAAAACAATAGGGTTCCCTGCCCTTTGGGCTTGGAACCCTAATGAAAAATCCGTAGAAAAACAATAGGGTTCCCTGCCCTTTGGGCTTGGAACCCTAACTAGAACTGCAAGCAGTTATCAACGGGTTCCAAGCCACCAGCGCCAGTCGCCCACCCGCCCCGCCCTCAACTTCGCCAGTCCTCACGCGGTCCCGCCCCAAAAACACGTTCTCCCGCCGGCGTCCCGTCAGCTCACTTCAACCGGCGCAATGAAACTAACACTCAGGATACGTCATTAAACCGGCTAAGCCTATACACATATCTTTCAGAGGCATGGCTGACTTCTCAATCGTGATTACAATGGAATTCCACTGTTTCCTTATTAAAGAACGTGAAGATTTAATGAGTGAGATTATTAAACAATAATCTATACATCAACAGAATGTTACAAATAACATAAATACTTTATAATGTGTTTAGATTTAATAGATTTTCAACAAAAACAATGAGTTTCATTTTGTGACTTGCTGACCAAATGTTTAAAAAAATCATGAAAAATACACAACTCATCCTAAAATTACCAAAATATTCTCACATGGCAGTGGTAACATGCGGAATAATATGATGTTGTTTTTAAATCAGTAGACTCAAAGCTTTTTTAAAGAAAAATTGGGAAATATAACTATAAAGGTCACAACAAAAATTAAAATATTCATAAAAAAATAGTGCTACTTTCTAAAATTAGGAGAAAAATCTCAGATAACCATAGGTACATGTGGAATGTTGTAAATGGCTTATATTTACTGTATACCTAAAAAGCTTTCTAACAAAAATTAATTACGTTGTTGTCCAACTATACAAAATAACTGGCAAAAAGTAAAAAATTCATTAAAAATCAATGCTTTTGTACAAAAATCTCAAAATATTCCCAGATTGCCTCTGTGACGTGTGTATTGTGGTCATATTTTTGTAAGATCATAAATGTAAAACTTTTCTTACAATAAAATAATATTTGCATTAGTGGCTGTAGACAAAAATATGTCCTATAATTGAACACTAGGGGGAGCTCAAATCAAGACGACATTTTTTTTGTTTCATAAACCACCTAAGAGTGAACTTTGTGGTAAATTACAAGAAGATTGTGAGAACAGAATTTGTGCCACACTTGCTAGCGTAAAAATGTATTTTTGTTAATATAAAGCGCAAACCTCTTTGTGGAGCTGCGGCTATCGTGACATAAGCTCTAGCCTATCCAGTAACCACAATCTGGAAATCTTAGCCTCTTACATGCAAATAGTGATTTTTAGGAAATTTTTCAAATTTGAAATTTTAAATGATCGTAAACCACGCCCACTTTGATCAATCATTACCATATTGATAATGTAGTCTTAAGACTCTATAGTGATGACAACCACTAAGTTTCGTGCAGATCCATTTAGCTGGTTGAGCAGTATAATTTCTTCCCAGTTATAGCGCCCCCTATTGTTTAATCAAGTTGAAAACCAGGACATACACTTGAATTGACCTTAGGTATGAGTGTTATGAACAGCTTTGAAAAATGTCAAAATCTTTTGAAGTTACGCTAAAAAAACTTTTTCATTCCCAAAAAATTATTTAAAAAAATCATATTAAAAAAAATAAGCAAATTATCCAAAATCCCTTCACAACTTTTGGTCAGCCGCTCCCCCCCTCTTGTCAGGCAAAGTTGTGATGTGATTGAGTTTGACGGCCGGGAGGAGTTAACGAAAGTACGTTTGACTTACTATGCAAATTTCTACTAATTAGCATAAGTTTAAATTATTTTTTAAAATACTCATCTAAATTTGACTGACTCAATGAACATACTGGATGAGCCCATTTGTTTTTTTACTAAAACATTGAGGAGAGACATGCCAAAACCTTTTTTGGGGTACAACAGCGCCACCTATTGGACAAAATTCAAATTTATATCTGTGATTGTAGATGTCACTATGACTGATAAAATTTGTAACTTTCTGTATAGAATATGTATTTTTCATCAGTTAAAGGGCGAAAATTTTTAAAGCCTATAAGCCACGCCCACTTTTTAATCATTTTCAAAATATAGCTTAAAGGTCTGATGATTAACATATGTGCCAAGTTCTGTGGAAATCCATCAAGCCGTTTAGCTCAAACTAACTTTTTGCCTCTTTAGCGCCCCCTTTTGGTGAATCCGAACAAAATGGGGAAGATAGGGCTTACCGCTCATACTTCATAAGGGTCTAGAGTCTCATCACTTTATCTTGAGATATGGTGAAGATATCATCAATTAGCACATGTGATAGCTAGCGCACTGATTTTGACATGTTGTCATTAGCCCAATTTTCAATATTTCTGCGTTTTTTTGCATCACAACAACTTATCTTAGTCCATAGATCATATGTACAAAGTTTGAAGTTGATTCGACGAAAAATGACGAATAGGTGATTAAAACTAAGTTTTGCATTTTTTGCGATCTAGCAAAAAATCTAGTTAGGCGGAAATGGGCGTGGCCAATACAAAAAAGATGGAGAATCATCCAAGGATCATGGACATATAAAGTTTTTGACTATAGGACCTACGGTTTGGGAGCTAGTAACTAAAACGTGTTGACCTCCGCAATAGCGCCACCTAGGTGACGCGGGGTCCAAATTCTCGAACCTGAGTAGCGGTCAGGATTTTCTATCAGACTGCCATGTCAGATTTTCCCTGGCAATTTCAGGCTCTTGCGCCCATACAGACACAGCGGAGAAGAATAATAATAATAAATAATAAACTAGAACTGCAAGCAGTTATCAACGGGTTCCAAGCCCCCAGCGCCAGTCGCCCACCCGCCCCGCCCTCAACTTCGCCGGTCCTCACGCGGTCCCGCCCCAAAAACACGTTCTCCCGCCGGCGTCCCGTCAGCTCCCTTCAACCGGCGCAATGAAAGTAACACTCAGGATACGTCATTAAACCTGCAAAGCCTATACACATCTTTCAGAGGCATGGCTGACTTCTCAATCGTGATTACAATGGAATTCCACTGTTTCCTTATTAAAGAACGTGAAGATTTAATGAGTGAGATTATCAAACAATAATCTATACATCAACAGAATATTACAAACAACATAAATACTTGATAATGTCTTTAGATTTAATTGATTTTCAACAAAAACAATGAGTTTCATTTTGTGACTTACTGACCAAATGTTTCAAAAAATCATGAAAAATACATAACTCATCATAAAATTACCAAAATATTCTCACATGGCAGTGTTGACATGTGGAATAATATGATGTTGTTTTTAAATCAGTAGACTCAAAGCTTTTTTGAAGAAAAATCAGTAAATATAACTGTAAGGGTCACAGTCAAAATTAAAATATTCATAAAAAAATAGTGCTACTTTCTAAAATTTATAGAAAAATCTCAGATCACCATAGGCACATGTGGAATGTTATAAATATGTTATATTTACTTTGTACCTAAAAAAACGTTCTTACAAAAATTAGTTACTTTTTGTCCAACTATACAAAAAACTGGCAAAAAGTAAAAAATTCATTAAAAATCAATGCTTTTGTACAAAAATCTCAAAATATTCCGAGATTGCCTCTGTGATGTGAGAATTCTTTTTATATTTTTGTTGGGGTCATAAATGTAAAATTGTACCTACAATAAAATAATATTTGCGTTAGTTGCTGTAGACAAAAATATGTCCTATAATTAAACACAAGGGGGAGCTCAAATCAAGACGACATTTTTTTTGTTTCATAAACCACCTAAGAGTGAACTTTGTGGCAAATGTCAAGAAGATTGTGAAAACAGAATTTGCGCTACAATTGCTAGCCTAAAAATGTATTTTTGTAAATTTAAAGCGCAAACATCTTCGTGGAGCTGCGGTTTTCATTATCTAAGCTCATGGCTATCCAGTTAACATAATCTGGAAAACGTAGCTTCTTACATGAAAATAATGATTTTTAGGAAATTTTTCAAATTTGAAATTTTAAATGATCATAAACCACGCCCACATTGATCAATCATTACCATATTGATAATGTAGTCTTAAGACTCTACAATGATGACAACCACTAAGTTTCGTGCAGATCCATTTAACCAGGTCAGCAGTATAATGTATTGCTATTTATAGCGCCCCCTATTGTTTAATCAAGGTGAAAATCAAGACATACACTTGAATTGACCTTAGGTTTGTATGTTATGAACAGCTTTGAAAAATGTCCAAATATTTTGAAGTTATGCTAAAAAAACTTTTTCATTCCCAAAAAAATATTTTAAAAATTCATATTTAAAAAAGTAAGCAAATTATCTAAAATCCCTTCAGATCGTTTGGTCAGCCGCTCCTCCTCTCTTGTCAGGCAAAGTTGTGATGTGATTGGGTTTGACGGCCGGGAGGAGTTAACGAAAGTACGTTTGACTTACTATGCAAATTTCTACTAATTAGCATAAGTTTAAAACATTTTTTAAAATACTCATCTTAATTTGACTGAGTCAATGAACATACTGGATGAGACCATTTGCTTGTTTACTAAAATATTGAGGAGAAACATGCCAAAAACATTTTTGGGGTACAACAGCGCCAACTATTGGACAAAATTCAAACTTTTTTCTGTGATTGTAGATGTCACTATGACTGATATGATTTGTAACTTTCTGTATAGAATATGTATTTTTCATCAGTTAAAGGGCAAAATTTTTTAAAGCCTATAAGCCACGCCCACTTTTTAATCACTTTCAAAATATAGCTTAAGGGTCCAATGATTAACATATGTGCCAAGTTCTGTGGAAATCCATCAAGCCGTTTAGCTCAAACTAACTTTTTGACTCTTTAGCGCCCCCTTTTGGTGAATCCAAACAAAATGGGGAAGGTAGGGCTTACCGCTCATACTTCATAAGGGTCTAGAGTCTCATCACTTTATCTTGAGATATGGTGAAGATATCATCAATTAGCACATGTGCTAGCTAGCGCACTGATTTTGACATGGTGTCATTAGCCCAATTTTCAATATTTCTGCGTTTTTCTGCATCACAACAACTTATCTTAGTCCATAGATCATATGTACGAAGTTTGAAGTTGATTCGACGAAAAATGACGAATAGGTGATTAAAACTAAGTTTTGCATTTTTTGCGATCTAGCAAAAAATCTAGTTAGGCGGAAATGGGCGTGGCCAATACAAAAAAGATGGGGAATCATCCAAGGATCATGTACATATAAAGTTTTTGACTGTAGGACCTACGGTTTGGGAGCTAGTAGCTGAAACGTGTTGACCTCCGCAATAGCGCCACCTAGGTGACGCGGGGACCAAATTTTCGAATCTGAGTAGCGGTCAGGATTTTCTATCAGACTGCCATGTCAGATTTTCCCTGGCAATTTCAGGCTCTTGCGCCCATACAGACACAGCGGAGAAGAATAATAATAATAAATAATAAATAATAAATAATGAAAAATCCGTAGAAAAACAATAGGGTTCCCTGCCCTTTGGGCTTGGAACCCTAATAATAAATAATGAAAAATCCGTAGAAAAACAATAGGGTTCCCTGCCCTTTGGGCTTGGAACCCTAACTAGAACTGCAAGCAGTTATCAACGGGTTCCAAGCCCCCAGCGCCAGTCGCCCACCCGCCCCGCCCTCAACTTCGCCAGTCCTCACGCGGTCCCGCCCCAAAAACACGTTCTCCCGCCGGCGTCCCGTCAGCTCACTTCAACCGGCGCAATGAAAGTAACACTCAGGATACGTCATTAAACCTGCAAAGCCTATACACATATCTTTCAGAGGCATGGCTGACTTCTCAATCGTGATTACAATGGAATTCCACTGTTTCCTTATTAAAGAACGTGAAGATTTAATGAGTGAGATTATCAAACAATCATCTATACATCAACAGAATATTACAAATAACATAAAGACTTGATAATGTCTTTAGATTTAATAGATTTTCAACAAAAACAATGAGTTTCATTTTGTGACTTACTGATCAATTGTTTTAAAAAATCATGAAAAATACATAAATCATCATAAAATTACCAAAATATTCTCACATGGCAGTGTTAACATGCGGAATAATATGATGTTGTTTTTAAATCAGTTGACTCAAAGCTTTTTTGAAGAAAAATTAGGAAATATAACTATAAAGGTCACAACAAAAATTTAAATATTCATAAAAAAATAGTGCTACTTTCTATAATTAGGAGAAAAATCTCAGATCACCATAGGTACGTGTGGAATGTTGTAAATGGCTTATATTTACTGTATACCTAAAAAGTTTTCTAACAAAAATTAATTACGTTGTTGTCCAACTATACAGAAAAACTGGTAAAAAGTTAAAAATTAATTAAAAATCTATGCTTTTGTACAGAAATCTCAAAATATTCCCAGGTTGCCTCTGTGACGTGAGAATTCTTCTTATATTTTTGTTGGGGTCATAAATGTAAAACTGTACTTACAATAAAATAATATTTGCATTAGTGTCTGTAGACAAAAATATGTCCTAAAATTAAACACAAGGGGGAGCTCATATCAAGACGACATTTTTTTTGTTTCATAAACCACCTAAGAGTGAACTTTGTAGCAAATTACAAGAAGGTTGTGAGAACAGAATTTGCGCTACAATTGCTAGCCTAAAAATGTATTTTCATAAATATAAAGCGTAAACCTCAACATGGAGCTGCGGCTTTCGTGACATAAGCTCTAGCCTATCCAGCTAACACAATCTGGAAATCTTAGCCTCTTACATGCAAATAATGATTTTTAGGAAATTTTTCAAATTTGAAATTTTAAATGATCATAAGCCACGCCCACTTTGATAAATCATTACCATATTGATAATGTAATCTTAAGACTCTATAGTGATGACAACCACTAAGTTTCGTGCAGATCCATTTAGCCAGTTCAGCAGTATAATTTCTTCCCAGTTATAGCGCCCCCTATTGTTTAATCAAGTTGAAAACCAGGACATACACTTGAATTGACCTTAGGTATGACTGTTATGAACAGCTTTGAAAAATGTCAAAATCTTTTGAAGTTACTCTAAAAAAACTTTTTCATTCTCCAAAATTTTTAAAAAAAATCATATTAAAAAAAATAAGCAAATTATCCAAAATCCCTTCACATCTTTTGGTCAGCCGCTCCTCCTCTCTTGTCAGGGAAAGATGTGATGTGATTGAGTTTGACGGCCGGGAGGAGTTAACGAAAGTACGTTGGACTTACTATGCAAATTTCTACTAATTTGCATAAGTTTAAAACATTTTTTAAAATACTCATCTAAATTTGACTGACTCAATGAACATACTGGATGAGATCATTTGTTTTTTTACGAAAGTAATGGGGAGAAACATGCCAAAAATATTTTTGGGGTACCACAGCGCCACCTATTGGACAAAATTAAAAAAAATTTCTGTGATTGTAGATGTCATTATGACTGATATGAATTGTAATTTTCTGTATAGAATATGTATTTTTCAGGAGTAAATGGGCGAAAACGTTTAAAGCCTATTTATAGCCTATAAGCCACGCCCACTTTTTAATCATTTTCAAAATATAGCTTAAGGGTCCGATGATTAACATATGTGCCAAGTTCTGTGGAAATCCATCAAGCCGTTTAGCTGAAACAAACTTTTTGACTCTTTAGCGCCCCCTATTGGTGAATCCACACAAAATCGGGTAGATAGGGCTTACCGCTCATACTTCATAAGGGTGTAGAGTCTCATCAATTTATCTTGAGAAATGGTGAAGATATCATCAATTACCACATGTGCTAGCTAGCACACTGATTTTGACATGGTGTCATTAGCCCAATTTTCAATATTTCTGCCTTTTTCTTCATCACCACAACTTATCTTAGTCCATAGATCATATGTACGAAGTTTGAAGTTGATTCGACGAAAAATGACGAATAGGTGATTAAAAGTAAGTTTTGAGTTTTTTGCGATCTAGCAAAAAATCTAGTTAGGCGGAAATGGGCGTGGCCAATACAAAAAAGATGGAGAATCACCCAAAGATCATGTACATATAAAGTTTATGACTGTAGGACCTACGGTTTGGGAGCTAGTAGCTGAAACGTGTTGACCTCCGCAATAGCGCCACCTAGGTGACGCGGGGTCCAAATTTTCGAATCTGAGTAGCGGTCAGGATTTTGTATCAGACTGCCATGTCAGATTTTTCCTGGCAATTTCTGGCTCCTGCCCCCATACAAACGTAGCGGAGAAGAATAATAAATAACTAGAACTGCAAGCAGTTATCAACGGGTTCCAAGCCCCCAGCGCCAGTCGCCTACCCGGCCCCGCCCTCCACTTCGCCAGTCCTCACGCGGTCCCGCCCCAAAAACACGTTCTCCCGCCGGCGTTCGTCAGCTCACTTCAACCGGCGCAATGAAAGTAACACTCAGGATACGTCATTAAACCTGCAAAGCCTATACACATATCTTTCAGAGGCATGGCTGACTCCTCAATCGTGATTACAATGGAATTCCACTGTTTCCTTATTAAAGAACGTGAAGATTTAATGAGTGAGGTTATCAAACAATGATCTATACATCAACAGAATATTACCAATAACATAAACACTTGATAATGTCTTTAGATTTAAAAGATTTTCAACAAAAACTATGAGTTTCATTTTGTGACTTACTGAACAAATGTTTTAAAAAATCATGAAAAATACATAAATCATCCTAAAATTACCAAAATATTCTCACATGGCAGTGTTAACATGCGGAATAATATGATGTTGTTTTTAAATCAGTAGACTCAAAGCTTTTTTGAAGAAAAATTGGGAAATATAACTATAAAGGTCACAACAAAAATAAAAATATTCATAAAAAAATAGTGCTACTTTCTAAAATTAGGAGAAAAATCTCAGATCACCATAGGTACATGTGGGATGTTATAAATGGCTTATATTTACTGTATACCTAAAAAGCTTTCTAACAAAAATTAATTACGTTGTTGTCCAAATATACAGAAAAACTGGTAAAAAGTTAAAAATTCATTAAAAATATACACTTTTGTACAGAAATCTCAAAATATTCCCAGGTTGCCTCTGTGATGTGAGAATTCTTCTTATATTTTTGTTGGGGTCATAAATGTAAAACTGTACTTACAATAAAATAATACTTGCATTAGTGGCTGTAGACAAAAATATGTCCTATAATTAAACACTAGGGGGAGCTCAAATCAAGACGACATTTCTTTTTGTTTCATAACCCACCTAAGAGTGAACTTTGTGGCAAATTACAAGAAGATTGTGAGAACAGAATTTGCGCTACAATTGCTAGCCTAAAAACGTATTTTCGTAAATATAAAGCGCAAACCTCTTTGTGGAGCTGCGGCTTTCGTGACATAAGCTCTAGCCTATTCATTTAACACAATCTGGAAATCTTAGCCTCTTACATGCAAATAGTGATTTTTAGGAAATTTTTCAAATTTGAAATTTTAAATGATCATAAACCACGCCCACTTTGATCAATCATTACCATATTGATAATGTAGTCTTAAGACTTTATAGTGATGACAGCCACTAAGTTTCGTGCCGATCCATTTAGCCGGTTCAGCAGTATAATTTCTTCCCAGTTATAGCGCCCCCTATTGTTTAATCAAGTTGAAAACCAGGACATACACTTGAATTGACCTTAGGTATGACTGTTATGAACAGCTTTGAAAAATGTCAAAATCTCTTGAAGTTACGCTAAAAAAACTTTTTCATTCCCAAAAAATTATTTAAAAAAATCATATTTAAAAAAATAAGCAAATTATCGAAAATCCCTTCACATCTTTTGGTCAGCCGCTCCTCCTCTCTTGTCAGGGAAAGTTTTGATGTGATTGAGTTTGACGGCCGGGAGGAGTTAACGAAAGTACGTTGGACTTACTATGCAAATTTCTACTAATTTGCATAAGTTTAAAACATTTTTTAAATTACTCATCTAAATTTGACTGACTCAAAGAACACATTGGAATAGATCATTTGTTTTTTTACAAAAGAAATGGGGAGAAACATGCCAAAAATATTTTTGGGGTACCAGAGCGCCACCTATTGGACAAAATTCAAAAAATTTTCTGTGATTGTAGATGTCACGATGACTGATATGAATTGTAATTTTCTGTATAGAATATGTATTTTTCATGAGTAAAAGGGCGAAAATTTTTAAAGCCTATAAGCCACGCCCACTTTTTAATCATTTTCAAAATATAGCTTAAGGGTCCGACGATTAACATATGTGCCAAGTTCTGTGGAAATCCATCAAGCCGTTTAGCTGAAACAAACTTTTTGACTCTTTAGCGCCCCCTATTGGTGAATCCAAACAAAATGGGGTAGATAGGACTTACCGCTCATACTTTGTAAGGTTCTAGAGTCTCATCAATTTATTTTGAGAAATGGTGAAGATATCATCAATTAACACATGTGCTAGCTAGCGCACTGATTTTGACATGGTGTCATTAGCCCAATTTTCAATATTTCTGCATTTTTCTTCATCACAACAACTTAGCCTAGTCCATAGATCACATGTACGAAGTTTGAAGTTGATTCGACGAAAAATGTCGAATAGGTGATTAAAACTAAGTTTTGCATTTTTTGCGATCTAGCAAAAAATCTAGTTAGGCGGAAATGGGCGTGGCCAATACAAAAAAGATGGAGAATCAATCAAGGATCATGTGCATATAAAGTTTTTGACTGTAGGACCTACGGTTTGGGAGCTAGTAGCTGAAACGTGTTGACCTCTGCAATAGCGCCACCTAGGTGACCCGGGGTCCAAATTTTCGAATCTGAGTAGCGGTCAGGATTTTCTATCAGACTGCCATGTCAGATTTTTCCTTGCAATTTCAGGCTCTTGCGCCCATACAGACACAGCGGAGAAGAATAATAATAATAAATAATAAATAATAAATAATGAAAAATCCGTAGAAAAACAATAGGGTTCCCTGCCCTTTGGGCTTGGAACCCTAACTAGAACTGCAAGCAGTTATCAACGGGTTCCAAGCCCCCAGCGCCAGTCGCCCACCCGGCCCCGCCCTCACCTTCGCCAGTCCTCACGCGGTCCCGCCCCAAAAACACGTTCTCCCGCCGGCGTCCCGTCAGCTCACTTCAACCGGCGCAATGAAAGTAACACTCAGGATACGTCATTAAACCTGCAAATCCTATACACATCTTTCAGAGGCATGGCTGACTTCTCAATCGTGATTACAATGGAATTCCACTGTTTCCTTATTAAAGAACGTGAAGATTTAATGAGTGAGATTATCAAACAATAATCTATACATCAACAGAATATTACAAACAACATAAATACTTGATAATGTCTTTAGATTTAATTGATTTTCAACAAAAACAATGAGTTTCATTTTGTGACTTACTGACCAAATGTTTCAAAAAATCATGAAAAATACATAACTCATCATAAAATTACCAAAATATTCTCACATGGCAGTGTTGACATGTGGAATAATATGATGTTGTTTTTAAATCAGTAGACTCAAAGCTTTTTTGAAGAAAAATCAGTAAATATAACTGTAAGGGTCACAGTCAAAATTAAAATATTCATAAAAAAATAGTGCTACTTTCTAAAATTTATAGAAAAATCTCAGATCACCATAGGTACATGTTGAATGTTGTAATTGGTTTATATTTACTGTATACCTAAAAAACTTTCTAACAAAAATTAATTACGTTGTTGTCCAACTATACAGAAAAACTGGCAAAAAGTTAAAAAATCATTAAAAATCAATGCTTTCGTACAAAAATCTCAAAATATTCCGAGATTGCCTCTGTGATGTGAGAATTCTTTTTATATTTTTGTTGGGGTCATAAATGTAAAATTGTACCTACAATAAAATAATATTTGCGTTAGTTGCTGTAGACAAAAATATGTCCTATAATTAAACACAAGGGGGAGCTCAAATCAAGACGACATTTTTTTTTTTTTCATAAACCACCTAAGAGTGAACTTTATGGCAAATGTCAAGAAGATTGTGAAAACAGAATTTGCGCTACAATTGCTAGCCTAAAAATGTATTTTTGTAAATTTAAAGCGCAAACATCTTCGTGGAGCTGCGGTTTTCAATATCTAAGCTCATGGCTATCCAGTTAACATAATCTGGAAAACGTAGCTTCTTACATGAAAATAATGATTTTTAGGAAATTTTTCAAATTTGAAATTTTAAATGATCATAAACCACGCCCACATTGATCAATCATTACCATATTGATAATGTAGTCTTAAGACTCTACAATGATGACAACCACTAAGTTTCGTGCAGATCCATTTAACCAGGTCAGCAGTATAATGTATTGCTATTTATAGCGCCCCCTATTGTTTAATCAAGGTGAAAATCAAGACATACACTTGAATTGACCTTAGGTTTGACTGTTATGAACAGCTTTGAAAAATGTCCAAATATTTTGAAGTTATGCTAAAAAAACTTTTTCATTCCCCAAAAAATATTTAAAAAATTCATATTTAAAAAAGTAAGAAAATTATCCAAAATCCCTTCAGATCGTTTGGTCAGCCGCTCCTCCTCTCTTGTCAGGCAAAGTTGTGATGTGATTGGGTTTGACGGCCGGGAGGAGTTAACGAAAGTACGTTTGACTTACTATGCAAATTTCTACTGATTAGCATAAGTTTAAAACATTTTTTAAAATACTCATCTTAATTTGACTGAGTCAATGAACATACTGGATGAGACCATTTGCTTGTTTACCAAAATATTGAGGAGAAAAATGCCAAAAACATTTTTGGGGTACAACAGCGCCAACTATTGGACAAACTTCAAACTTTTTTCTGTGATTGTAGATGTCACTATGACTGATATAATTTGTAACTTTCTGTATAGAATATGTATTTTTCATCAGTTAAAGGGCAAAAAATTTTAAAGCCTATAAGCCACGCCCACTTTTTAATCATTTTCAAAATATAGCTTAAGGGTCCAATGATTAACATATGTGCCAAGTTCTGTGGAAATCCATCAAGCCGTTTAGCTCAAACTAACTTTTTGACTCTTTAGCGCCCCCTTTTGGTGAATCCAAACAAAATGGGGAAGGTAGGGCTTACCGCTCATACTTCATAAGGGTCTAGAGTCTCATCACTTTATCTTGAGATATGGTGAAGATATCATCAATTAGCACATGTGCTAGCTAGCGCACTGATTTTGACATGGTGTCATTAGCCCAATTTTGAATATTTCTGCGTTTTTCTGCATCACAACAACTTATCTTAGTCCATAGATCATATGTACGAAGTTTGAAGTTGATTCGACGAAAAATGACGAATAGGTGATTAAAACTAAGCTTTGCATTTTTTGCGATCTAGCAAAAAATCTAGTTAGGCGGAAATGGGCGTGGCCAATACAAAAAAGATGGGGAATCATCCAAGGATCATGGACATATAAAGTTTTTGACTGTAGGACCTACGGTTTGGGAGCTAGTAGCTGAAACGTGTTGACCTCCGCAATAGCGCCACCTAGGTGACGCGGGGTCCAAATTTTTGAATCTGAGTAGCGGTCAGGATTTTCTATCAGACTGCCATGTCAGATTTTCCCTGACAATTTCAGGCTCTTGCGCCCATATAGTTTTAGCGGAGAAGAATAATAATAAATAATAAATAATGAAAAATCCGTAGAAAAACAATAGGGTTCCCTGCCCTTTGGGCTTGGAACCCTAATAACTAGAACTGCAAGCAGTTATCAACGGGTTCCAAGCCCCCAGCGCCAGTCGCCCACCCGGCCCCGCCCTCACCTTCGCCAGTCCTCACGCGGTCCCGCCCCAAAAACACGTTCTCCCGCCGGCGTCCCGTCAGCTCACTTCAACCGGCGCAATGAAAGTAACACTCAGGATACGTCATTAAACCTGCAAATCCTATACACATCTTTCAGAGGCATGGCTGACTTCTCAATCGTGATTACAATGGAATTCCACTGTTTCCTTATTAAAGAACGTGAAGATTTAATGAGTGAGATTATCAAACAATAATCTATACATCAACAGAATATTACAAACAACATAAATACTTGATAATGTCTTTAGATTTAATTGATTTTCAACAAAAACAATGAGTTTCATTTTGTGACTTACTGACCAAATGTTTCAAAAAATCATGAAAAATACATAACTCATCATAAAATTACCAAAATATTCTCACATGGCAGTGTTGACATGTGGAATAATATGATGTTGTTTTTAAATCAGTAGACTCAAAGCTTTTTTGAAGAAAAATCAGTAAATATAACTGTAAGGGTCACAGTCAAAATTAAAATATTCATAAAAAAATAGTGCTACTTTCTAAAATTTATAGAAAAATCTCAGATCACCATAGGTACATGTTGAATGTTGTAATTGGTTTATATTTACTGTATACCTAAAAAACTTTCTAACAAAAATTAATTACGTTGTTGTCCAACTATACAGAAAAACTGGCAAAAAGTTAAAAAATCATTAAAAATCAATGCTTTCGTACAAAAATCTCAAAATATTCCGAGATTGCCTCTGTGATGTGAGAATTCTTTTTATATTTTTGTTGGGGTCATAAATGTAAAATTGTACCTACAATAAAATAATATTTGCGTTAGTTGCTGTAGACAAAAATATGTCCTATAATTAAACACAAGGGGGAGCTCAAATCAAGACGACATTTTTTTTTTTTCATAAACCACCTAAGAGTGAACTTTATGGCAAATGTCAAGAAGATTGTGAAAACAGAATTTGCGCTACAATTGCTAGCCTAAAAATGTATTTTTGTAAATTTAAAGCGCAAACATCTTCGTGGAGCTGCGGTTTTCAATATCTAAGCTCATGGCTATCCAGTTAACATAATCTGGAAAACGTAGCTTCTTACATGAAAATAATGATTTTTAGGAAATTTTTCAAATTTGAAATTTTAAATGATCATAAACCACGCCCACATTGATCAATCATTACCATATTGATAATGTAGTCTTAAGACTCTACAATGATGACAACCACTAAGTTTCGTGCAGATCCATTTAACCAGGTCAGCAGTATAATGTATTGCTATTTATAGCGCCCCCTATTGTTTAATCAAGGTGAAAATCAAGACATACACTTGAATTGACCTTAGGTTTGACTGTTATGAACAGCTTTGAAAAATGTCCAAATATTTTGAAGTTATGCTAAAAAAACTTTTTCATTCCCCAAAAAATATTTAAAAAATTCATATTTAAAAAAGTAAGAAAATTATCCAAAATCCCTTCAGATCGTTTGGTCAGCCGCTCCTCCTCTCTTGTCAGGCAAAGTTGTGATGTGATTGGGTTTGACGGCCGGGAGGAGTTAACGAAAGTACGTTTGACTTACTATGCAAATTTCTACTGATTAGCATAAGTTTAAAACATTTTTTAAAATACTCATCTTAATTTGACTGAGTCAATGAACATACTGGATGAGACCATTTGCTTGTTTACCAAAATATTGAGGAGAAAAATGCCAAAAACATTTTTGGGGTACAACAGCGCCAACTATTGGACAAACTTCAAACTTTTTTCTGTGATTGTAGATGTCACTATGACTGATATAATTTGTAACTTTCTGTATAGAATATGTATTTTTCATCAGTTAAAGGGCAAAAAATTTTAAAGCCTATAAGCCACGCCCACTTTTTAATCATTTTCAAAATATAGCTTAAGGGTCCAATGATTAACATATGTGCCAAGTTCTGTGGAAATCCATCAAGCCGTTTAGCTCAAACTAACTTTTTGACTCTTTAGCGCCCCCTTTTGGTGAATCCAAACAAAATGGGGAAGGTAGGGCTTACCGCTCATACTTCATAAGGGTCTAGAGTCTCATCACTTTATCTTGAGATATGGTGA
The DNA here is from genome assembly GCF_043380555.1 of Nothobranchius furzeri. Classification (NCBI taxonomy): domain Eukaryota; kingdom Metazoa; phylum Chordata; class Actinopteri; order Cyprinodontiformes; family Nothobranchiidae; genus Nothobranchius; species Nothobranchius furzeri. The sequence goes on along the minus strand of NC_091757.1, from coordinate 27,813,290 downwards.
AGATATCATCAATTAGCACATGTGCTAGCTAGCGCACTGATTTTGACATGGTGTCATTAGCCCAATTTTGAATATTTCTGCGTTTTTCTGCATCACAACAACTTATCTTAGTCCATAGATCATATGTACGAAGTTTGAAGTTGATTCGACGAAAAATGACGAATAGGTGATTAAAACTAAGCTTTGCATTTTTTGCGATCTAGCAAAAAATCTAGTTAGGCGGAAATGGGCGTGGCCAATACAAAAAAGATGGGGAATCATCCAAGGATCATGGACATATAAAGTTTTTGACTGTAGGACCTACGGTTTGGGAGCTAGTAGCTGAAACGTGTTGACCTCCGCAATAGCGCCACCTAGGTGACGCGGGGTCCAAATTTTTGAATCTGAGTAGCGGTCAGGATTTTCTATCAGACTGCCATGTCAGATTTTCCCTGACAATTTCAGGCTCTTGCGCCCATATAGTTTTAGCGGAGAAGAATAATAATAAATAATAAATAATGAAAAATCCGTAGAAAAACAATAGGGTTCCCTGCCCTTTGGGCTTGGAACCCTAATGAAAAATCCGTAGAAAAACAATAGGGTTCCCTGCCCTTTGGGCTTGGAACCCTAATAAACTAGAACTGCAAGCAGTTATCAACGGGTTCCAAGCCCCCAGCGCCAGTCGCCCACCCGCCCCGCCCTCAACTTCGCCGGTCCTCACGCGGTCCCGCCCCAAAAACATGTTCTCCCGCCGGCGTCCCGTCAGCTCACTTCAACCGGCGCAATGAAAGTAACACTCAGGATACGTCATTAAACCTGCAAAGCCTATACACATCTTTCAGAGGCATGGCTGACTTCTCAATCGTGATTACAATGGAATTCCACTGTTTCCTTATTAAAGAACGTGAAGATTTAATGAGTGAGATTATCAAACAATAATCTATACATCAACAGAATATTACAAACAACATAAATACTTGATAATGTCCTTAGATTTAATTGATTTTCAACAAAAACAATGAGTTTCATTTTGTTACTTACTGACCAAATGTTTCAAAAAATCATGAAAAATACATAACTCATCATAAAATTACCAAAATATTCTCACATGGCAGTGTTAACATGTGGAATAATATGATGTTGTTTTTAAATCAGTAGACTCAAAGCTTTTTTGAAGAAAAATCAGTAAATATAACTGTAAGGGTCACAGTCAAAATTAAAATATTCATAAAAAAATAGTGCTACTTTCTAAAATTTATAGAAAAATCTCAGATCACCATAGGCACATGTGGAATGTTATAAATGTGTTATATTTACTTTGTACCTAAAAAAAACTTTCTTACAAAAATTAGTTACTTTTTGTCCAACTATACAAAAAACTGGCAAAAAGTAAAAAATTCATTAAAAATCAATGCTTTTGTACAAAAATCTCAAAATATTCCGAGATTGCCTCTGTGATGTGAGAATTCTTTTTATATTTTTGTTGGGGTCATAAATGTAAAATTGTACCTACAATAAAATAATATTTGCGTTAGTTGCTGTAGACAAAAATATGTCCTATAATTAAACACAAGGGGGAGCTCAAATCAAGACGACATTTTTTTTGTTTCATAAACCACCTAAGAGTGAACTTTATGGCAAATGTCAAGAAGATTGTGAAAACAGAATTTGCGCTACAATTGCTAGCCTAAAAATGTATTTTTGTAAATTTATAGCGCAAACATCTTCGTGGAGCTGCGGTTTTCAATATCTAAGCTCATGGCTATCCAGTTAACATAATCTGGAAAACGTAGCTTCTTACATGAAAATAATGATTTTTAGGAAATTTTTCAAATTTGAAATTTTAAATGATCATAAACCACGCCCACATTGATCAATCATTACCATATTTATAATGTAGTCTTAAGACTCTACAATGATGACAACCACTAAGTTTCGTGCAGATCCATTTAACCAGGTCAGCAGTATAATGTTTTGCTATTTATAGCGCCCCCTATTGTTTAATCAAGGTGAAAATCAAGACATACACTTGAATTGACCTTAGGTATGATTGTTATGAACAGCTATGAAAAATGTCAAAGTCTTTTGAAGTTACGCTAAAAAAACTTTTTCATTCCCAAAAAATTATTTTAAAAAATCATATTAAAAAAATAAGCAAATTATCCAAAATCCCTTCACATCTTTTGGTCAGCCGCTCCTCCTCTCTTGTCAGGGAAAGTTGTGATGTGATTGAGTTTGACGGCCGGGAGGAGTTAACGAAAGTACGTTGGACTTACTATGCAAATTTCTACTAATTTGCATAAGTTTAAAACAGTTTTTATAATACTCATCTAAATTTGACTGATTCAATGAACACACTGGATGAGATCATTTGTTTTTTTACGAAAGAAATGGGGAGAACCATGCCAAAAATATTTTTGGGGTACCACAGCGCCACCTATTGGACAAAATTCAAAAAAATTTCTGTGATTGTAGATGTCACTATGACTGATATGAATTGTAATTTTCTGTATAGAATATGTATTTTTCATGAGTAAAAGGGCGTAAATTTTTAAATCCTATAAGCCACGCCCACTTTTTAATCATTTTCAAAATATAGCTTAAGGGTCCGATGATTAACATATATGCCAAGTTCTGTGGAAATCCATCAAGCCGTTTAGCTGAAACAAACTTTTTGACTATTTAGCGCCCCCTATTGGTGAATCCAAACAAAATGGGGTAGATAGGGCTTACCGCTCATACTTCATAAGGGTCTAGAGTCTCATCAATTTTTCTTGAGAAATGGTCAAGATATCATCAATTACCTCATGTGCTAGCTAGCGCACAGATTTTGACATGGTGTCATTAGCCCAATTTTCAATATTTCTGCATTTTTCTTCATCACAACAACTTACCTTAGTCCATAGATCACATGTACGAAGTTTGAAGTTGATTCGACGAAAACTGACGAATAGGTGATTAAAAGTAAGTTTTGCGTTTTTTGCGATCTAGCAAAAAATCTATTTAGGCGGAAATGGGCGTGGCCAATACAAAAAAGATGGAGAATCATCCAAGGATCATGGACATATAAAGTTTTTGACTATAGGACCTACGGTTTGGGAGCTAGTAACTAAAACGTGTTGACCTCCGCAATAGCGCCACCTAGGTGACGCGGGGTCCAAATTTTCGAATCTGAGTAGCGGTCAGGATTTTCTATCAGACTGCCATGTCAGATTTTCCCTGGCAATTTCAGGCTCTTGCGCCCATACAGACACAGCGGAGAAGAATAATAATAATAAATAATAAATAATAAATAATGAAAAATCCGTAGAAAAACAATAGGGTTCCCTGCCCTTTGGGCTTGGAACCCTAATAATAAATAATAAATAATGAAAAATCCGTAGAAAAACAATAGGGTTCCCTGCCCTTTGGGCTTGGAACCCTAATAATAAATAATGAAAAATCCGTAGAAAAACAATAGGGTTCCCTGCCCTTTGGGCTTGGAACCCTAATAAACTAGAACTGCAAGCAGTTATCAACGGGTTCCAAGCCCCCAGCGCCAGTCGCCTACCCGGCCCCGCCCTCCACTTCGCCAGTCCTCACGCGGTCCCGCCCCAAAAACACGTTCTCCCGCCGGCGTTCGTCAGCTCACTTCAACCGGCGCAATGAAAGTAACACTCAGGATACGTCATTAAACCTGCAAAGCCTATACACATATCTTTCAGAGGCATGGCTGACTCCTCAATCGTGATTACAATGGAATTCCACTGTTTCCTTATTAAAGAACGTGAAGATTTAATGAGTGAGGTTATCAAACAATGATCTATACATCAACAGAATATTACCAATAACATAAACACTTGATAATGTCTTTAGATTTAAAAGATTTTCAACAAAAACTATGAGTTTCATTTTGTGACTTACTGAACAAATGTTTTAAAAAATCATGAAAAATACATAAATCATCCTAAAATTACCAAAATATTCTCACATGGCAGTGTTAACATGCGGAATAATATGATGTTGTTTTTAAATCAGTAGACTCAAAGCTTTTTTGAAGAAAAATTGGGAAATATAACTATAAAGGTCACAACAAAAATAAAAATATTCATAAAAAAATAGTGCTACTTTCTAAAATTAGGAGAAAAATCTCAGATCACCATAGGTACATGTGGGATGTTATAAATGGCTTATATTTACTGTATACCTAAAAAGCTTTCTAACAAAAATTAATTACGTTGTTGTCCAAATATACAGAAAAACTGGTAAAAAGTTAAAAATTCATTAAAAATATACGCTTTTGTACAGAAATCTCAAAATATTCCCAGGTTGCCTCTGTGATGTGAGAATTCTTCTTATATTTTTGTTGGGGTCATAAATGTAAAACTGTACTTACAATAAAATAATACTTGCATTAGTGGCTGTAGACAAAAATATGTCCTATAATTAAACACTAGGGGGAGCTCAAATCAAGACGACATTTTTTTTTGTTTCATAACCCACCTAAGAGTGAACTTTGTGGCAAATTACAAGAAGATTGTGAGAACAGAATTTGCGCTACAATTGCTAGCCTAAAAACGTATTTTCGTAAATATAAAGCGCAAACCTCTTTGTGGAGCTGCGGCTTTCGTGACATAAGCTCTAGCCTATTCATTTAACACAATCTGGAAATCTTAGCCTCTTACATGCAAATAGTGATTTTTAGGAAATTTTTCAAATTTGAAATTTTAAATGATCATAAACCACGCCCACTTTGATCAATCATTACCATATTGATAATGTAGTCTTAAGACTTTATAGTGATGACAGCCACTAAGTTTCGTGCCGATCCATTTAGCCGGTTCAGCAGTATAATTTCTTCCCAGTTATAGCGCCCCCTATTGTTTAATCAAGTTGAAAACCAGGGCATACACTTGAATTGACCTTAGGTATGACTGTTATGAACAGCTTTGAAAAATGTCAAAATCTCTTGAAGTTACGCTAAAAAAACTTTTTCATTCCCAAAAAATTATTTTAAAAAATCATATTTAAAAAAATAAGCAAATTATCGAAAATCCCTTCACATCTTTTGGTCAGCCGCTCCTCCTCTCTTGTCAGGGAAAGTTTTGATGTGATTGAGTTTGACGGCCGGGAGGAGTTAACGAAAGTACGTTGTACTTACTATGCAAATTTCTACTAATTTGCATAAGTTTAAAACATTTTTTAAATTACTCATCTAAATTTGACTGACTCAAAGAAAACATTGGAATAGATCATTTGTTTTTTTACAAAAGAAATGGGGAGAAACATGCCAAAAATATTTTTGGGGTACCAGAGCGCCACCTATTGGACAAAATTCAAAAAATTTTCTGTGATTGTAGATGTCACGATGACTGATATGAATTGTAATTTTCTGTATAGAATATGTATTTTTCATGAGTAAAAGGGCGAAAATTTTTAAAGCCTATAAGCCACGCCCACTTTTTAATCATTTTCAAAATATAGCTTAAGGGTCCGACGATTAACATATGTGCCAAGTTCTGTGGAAATCCATCAAGCCGTTTAGCTGAAACAAACTTTTTGACTCTTTAGCGCCCCCTATTGGTGAATCCAAACAAAATGGGGTAGATAGGACTTACCGCTCATACTTTGTAAGGTTCTAGAGTCTCATCAATTTATTTTGAGAAATGGTGAAGATATCATCAATTAACACATGTGCTAGCTAGCTCACTGATTTTGACATGGTGTCATTAGCCCAATTTTCAATATTTCTGCATTTTTCTTCATCACAACAACTTAGCCTAGTCCGTAGATCACATGTACGAAGTTTGAAGTTGATTCGACGAAAAATGTCGAATAGGTGATTAAAACTAAGTTTTGCATTTTTTGCGATCTAGCAAAAAATCTAGTTAGGCGGAAATGGGCGTGGCCAATACAAAAAAGATGGAGAATCAATCAAGGATCATGTGCATATAAAGTTTTTGACTGTAGGACCTACGGTTTGGGAGCTAGTAGCTGAAACGTGTTGACCTCTGCAATAGCGCCACCTAGGTGACCCGGGGTCCAAATTTTCGAATCTGAGTAGCGGTCAGGATTTTCTATCAGACTGCCATGTCAGATTTTTCCTTGCAATTTCAGGCTCTTGCGCCCATACAGACACAGCGGAGAAGAATAATAATAATAAATAATAAATAATAAATAATGAAAAATCCGTAGAAAAACAATAGGGTTCCCTGCCCTTTGGGCTTGGAACCCTAATAAATAATGAAAAATCCGTAGAAAAACAATAGGGTTCCCTGCCCTTTGGGCTTGGAACCCTAACTAGAACTGCAAGCAGTTATCAACGGGTTCCAAGCCCCCAGCGCCAGTCGCCCACCCGCCCCGCCCTCAACTTCGCCAGTCCTCATGCGGTCCAGCCCCAAAAACACGTTCTCCCGCCGGCGTCCCGTCAGCTCACTTCAACCGGCGCAATGAAACTAACACTCAGGATACGTCATTAAACCGGCAAAGCCTATACACATATCTTTCAGAGGCATGGCTGACTTCTCAATCGTGGTTACAATGGAATTCCACTGTTTCCTTATTAAAGAACGTGAAGATTTAATGAGTGAGATTATCAAACAATGATCTATACATCAACGGAATATTACAAATAACATAAATCCTTGATAATGTCTTTAGATTTAAAAGATTTTCAACAAAAACTATGAGTTTCATTTTGTGACTTACTGACCAAATGTTTTAAAAAATCATGAAAAATTCACAAATCATCCTAAAATTACCAAAATATTCTCACATGGCAGTGTTAACATGCGGAATACTATGATGTTGTTTTTAAATCAGTAGACTCAAAGCTTTTATGATAAAAAAATTGGGAAATATAACTATAAAGGTCACAACAAAAATTAAAATATTCATAAAAAAATAGTGCTACTTTCTAAAATTAGGAGAAAAATCTCAGATCACCATAGGTACATGTGGAATGTTGTAAATGGCTTATATTTACTGTATACCTAAAAAGCTTTCTAAAACAAATATTAATTACGTTGTTGTCCAACTATACAGAAAAACTGGTAAAAAGTTAAAAATTCATTAAAAATCTATGCTTTTGTATAGAAATCTCAAAATATTCCCAGGTTGCGTCTGTGATGTGAGAATTCTTCTCATATTTTTGATGGGGTCATAAATGTAAAACTGTACTTACAATAAAATAATATTTGCATTAGTGGCTGTAGACAAAAATATGTCCTACAATTAAACACTAGGGGGAGCTCAAATCAAAGAGGACATTTTTTTTGTTTCATAAACCACCTAAGAGTGAACTTTGTAGCAAATTACAAGAAGGTTGTGAGAACAGAATTTGCGCTACAATTGCTAGCCTAAAAATGTATTTTCATAAATATAAAGCGAAAACCTCAACATGGAGCTGCGGCTTTCGTGACATAAGCTCTAGCCTATCCAGCTAACACAATCTGGAAATCTTAGCCTCTTACATGCAAATAATGATTTTTAGGAAATGTTTCAAATTTGAAATTTTAAATGATCATAAGCCACGCCCACTTTGATAAATCATTACCATATTGATAATGTAATCTTAAGACTCTATAGTGATGACAACCACTAAGTTTCGTGCAGATCCATTTAGCCAGTTCAGCAGTATAATTTCTTCCCAGTTATAGCGCCCCCTATTGTTTAATCAAGTTGAAAACCAGGACATACACTTGAATTGACCTTAGGTATGACTGTTATGAACAGCTTTGAAAAATGTCAAAATCTTTTGAAGTTACTCTAAAAAAACTTTTTCATTCTCCAAAATTTTTAAAAAAAATCATATTAAAAAAAATAAGCAAATTATCCAAAATCCCTTCACATCTTTTGGTCAGCCGCTCCTCCTCTCTTGTCAGGGAAAGATGTGATGTGATTGAGTTTGACGGCCGGGAGGAGTTAACGAAAGTACGTTGGACTTACTATGCAAATTTCTACTAATTTGCATAAGTTTAAAACATTTTTTAAAATACTCATCTAAATTTGACTGACTCAATGAACATACTGGATGAGATCATTTGTTTTTTTACGAAAGTAATGGGGAGAAACATGCCAAAAATATTTTTGGGGTACCACAGCGCCACCTATTGGACAAAATTCAAAAAATTTTCTGTGATTGTAGATGTCATTATGACTGATATGAATTGTAATTTTCTGTATAGAATATGTATTTTTCAGGAGTAAATGGGCGAATTTGTTTAAAGCCTATTTATAGCCTATAAGCCACGCCCACTTTTTAATCATTTTCAAAATATAGCTTAAGGGTCCGATGATTAACATATGTGCCAAGTTCTGTGGAAATCCATCAAGCCGTTTAGCTGAAACAAACTTTTTGACTCTTTAGCGCCCCCTATTGGTGAATCCACACAAAATCGGGTAGATAGGGCTTACCGCTCATACTTCATAAGGGTGTAGAGTCTCATCAATTTATCTTGAGAAATGGTGAAGATATCATCAATTACCACATGTGCTAGCTAGCACACTGATTTTGACATGGTGTCATTAGCCCAATTTTCAATATTTCTGCATTTTTCTTCATCACCACAACTTATCTTAGTCCATAGATCATATGTACGAAGTTTGAAGTTGATTCGACGAAAAATGACGAATAGGTGATTAAAAGTAAGTTTTGAGTTTTTTGCGATCTAGCAAAAAATCTAGTTAGGCGGAAATGGGCGTGGCCAATACAAAAAAGATGGAGAATCACCCAAGGATCATGTACATATAAAGTTTATGACTGTAGGACCTACGGTTTGGGAGCTAGTAGCTGAAACGTGTTGACCTCCGCAATAGCGCCACCTAGGTGACGCGGGGTCCAAATTTTCGAATCTGAGTAGCGGTCAGGATTTTGTATCAGACTGCCATGTCAGATTTTTCCTGGCAATTTCTGGCTCGTGCCCCCATACAAACGTAGCGGAGAAGAATAATAAATAACTAGAACTGCAAGCAGTTATCAACGGGTTCCAAGCCCCCAGCGCCAGTCGCCCACCCGGCCCCGCCCTCACCTTCGCCAGTCCTCACGCGGTCCCGTCCCAAAAACACGTTCTCCCGCCGGCGTCCCGTCAGCTCACTTCAACCGGCGCAATGACAGTAACACTCAGGATACGTTGTTAAACTTGCAAAGCCTATCCACAAATCTTTCAGAGGCATGGCTGACTTCTCAATCGTGATTACAATGGAATTCCACTGTTTCCCTATTAAAGAACGTGAAGATTTAATGAGTGAGATTATCAAACAATGATCTATACATCAACAGAATATTACAAATAACAAAAATACTTGATAATGTCTTTAGATTTAAAAGATTTTCAACAAAAACTTAGAGTTTCATTTTGTGACTTATTGACCAAATGTTTTAAAAAATCATGAAAAATACATAAATCATCCTAAAATTACCAAAATATTCTCACATGGCAGTGTTAACATGCGGAATAATATGATGTTGTTTTTAAATCAGTAGACTCAAAGCTTTTTTGAAGAAAAATTGGGAAATATAACTATAAAGGTCACAACAAAAATTTAAATATTCATAAAAAAATAGTGCTACTTTCTAAAATTAGGAGAAAAATCTCAGATCACCATAGGTACATGTGGAATGTTGTAAATGGCTTATATTTACTGTATACTTAAAAAGCTTTCTAACAAAAATTAATTACGTTGTTGTCCAACTATACAGAAAAACTGGTAAAAAGTTAAAAATTCATTAAAAATCTATGCTTTTGAACAGAAATCTCAAACTATTCCCAGGTTGCCTCAGTGATGTGAGAATTCTTCTCATATTTTTGTTGGGGTCATAAATGTAAAACTGTACTTACAATAAAATAATATTTGCATTAGTGGCTGTACACAAAAATTAGTCCTATAATTAAACACAAGGGGGAGCTCAAATCAAGATGACATTTTTTAATTTCATAAACCACCTAAGAGTGAACTTTTTGCCAAATTACAAGAAGATTGTGAGAAAAGAATTTGCGCTACAATTGCTAGCCTAAAAATGTATTTTCATAAATATAAAGCGCAAACCTCTTCGTGGAGCTGCGGCTTTCGTGACATAAGCTCTAGCCTATCCAGTTAACACAATCTGGAAATCTTAGCCTCTTACTTGCAAATAATGATTTTTAGGAAATTTTTCAAATTTGAAATTTTAAATGATCATAAACCACGCCCACTTTGATCAATCATTACCATATTGATAATGTAATCTTAAGACTCTATATTATTGACAAGCACTAAGTTTCGTGCAGATCCATTTAGCCAGTTCAGCAGTATAATTTCTTCCTAGTTATAGCGCCCCCTATTGTTTAATCAAGTTGAAAACCAGAACATACACTTGAATTGACCTTAGGTATGACTGTTATGAACAGCTTTGAAAAATGTCAAAATCTTTTGAAGTTACGCTAAAAAAACTTTTTCATTCCCCAAAAATAATTTTAAAAAATCATATTAAAAAAAATAAGCAAATTATCCAAAATCCCTTCACAACTTTTGGTCAGCCGCTCCTCCTCTCTTGTCAGGGAAAGTTGTGATGTGATTGAGTTTGACGGCCGGGAGGAGTTAACGAAAGTACGTTGGACTTACTATGCAAATTTCTACTAATTTGCATAAGTTTAAAACATTTTTTAAAATACTCATCTAAATTTGACTGACTCAATGAACATACTGGATGAGATCATTTGTTTTTTTACGAAAGTAATGGGGAGAAACATGCCAAAAATATTTTTGGGGTACCACAGCGCCACCTATTGGACAAAATTCAAAAAATTTTCTGTGATTGTAGATGTCATTATGACTGATATGAATTGTAATTTTCTGTATAGAATATGTATTTTTCAGGAGTAAATGGGCGAAAACGTTTAAAGCCTATTTATAGCCTATAAGCCACGCCCACTTTTTAATCATTTTCAAAATATAGCTTAAGGGTCCGATGATTAACATATGTGCCAAGTTCTGTGGAAATCCATCAAGCCGTTTAGCTGAAACAAACTTTTTGACTCTTTAGCGCCCCCTATTGGTGAATCCACACAAAATCGGGTAGATAGGGCTTACCGCTCATACTTCATAAGGGTCTGGAGTCTCATAAATTTATCTTGAGAAATGGTGAAGATATCATCAATTACCACATGTGCTAGCTAGCACACTGATTTTGACATGGTGTCATTAGCCCAATTTTCAATATTTCTGCATTTTTCTTTCATCACCACAACTTATCTTAGTCCATAGATCATATGTACGAAGTTTGAAGTTGATTCGACGAAAAATGACGAATAGGTGATTAAAAGTAAGTTTTGCGTTTTTTGCGATCTAGCAAAAAATCTAGTTAGGCGGAAATGGGCGTGGCCAATACAAAAAAGATGGAGAATCACCCAAGGATCATGTACATATAAAGTTTATGACTGTACGACATACGGTTTGGGAGCTAGTAGCTGAAACGTGTTGACCTCCGCAATAGCGCCACCTAGGTGACGCGGGGTCCAAATTTTCGAATCTGAGTAGCGGTCAGGATTTTCTATCAGACTGCCATGTCAGATTTTCCCTGGCAATTTCAGGCTCTTGCCCCCATAAAGATCAAGCGGAGAAGAATAATAAATAATAATGAAAAATCCGTAGAAAAACAATAGGGTTCCCTGCCCTTTGGGCTTGGAACCCTAACTAGAACTGCAAGCAGTTATCAACGGGTTCCAAGCCCCCAGCGCCAGTCGCCCACCCGGCCCCGCCCTCAACTTCGCCAGTCCTCACGCGGTCCCGCCCCAAAAACACGTTCTCCCGCCGGCGTCCCGTCAGCTCACTTCAACCGGCGCAACGAAAGTAACACTCAGGATACGTCATTAAACCTGCAAAGCCTATACACATATCTTTCAGAGGCATGGCAGACTTCTCAACCGTGATTACAATGGAATTCCACTGTTTCCTTATTAAAGAAGGTGAAGATTTAATGAGTGAGATTATCAAACAATGATCTATACATCAACAGAATATTACAAATAACATAAATACTTGATAATGTCTTTAGATTTAAAAGATTTTCAACAAAAACTACGAGTTTCATTTTGTGACTTACTGACCAAATGTTTTAAAAAATCATGAAAAATACATAAATCATCCTAAAATTACAAAAATATTCTCACATGGCAGTGTTAACATGCGGAATAATATGATGTTGTTTTTAAATCAGTAGACTCAAAGCTTTTTTGAAGAAAAATTGGGAAATATAACTATAAAGGTCACAACAAAAATTCAAATATTCATAAAAAAATAGTGCTACTTTCTAAAATTAGGAGAAAAATCTCAGATCACCATAGGTACATGTGGAATGTTGTAAACGGCTTATATTTACTGTATACCTAAAAAAAACTTTCTAACAAAAATTAATTACGTTGTTGTCCAACTATAAAGAAAAACTGGTAAAAAGTTAAAAATTCATTAAAAATCTATGCTTTTGTACAGAAATCTCAAAATATTCCCAGGTTGCCTCTGTGATGTGAGAATTCTTCTTATATTTTTGTTGGCGTCATAAATGTAAAACTGTACTTACAATAAAATAATATTTACATTAGTGGCTGTAGACAAAAATATGTCCTACAATTAAACACAAGGGGGAGCTCAAATCAATACGACATTTTTGTTCTTTCATAAACCACCTAAGAGTGAACTTTGTGGCAAATTACAAGAAGATTGTGAGAACAGAATTTGCGCTACAATTGCTAGCCTAAAAATGTATTTTCGTAAATATAAAGCGCAAACCTCTTCATGGAGCTGCGGCTTTCGTGACATAAGCTCTAGCCAATCCAGTTAACACAATCTGGAAATCTTAGCCTCTTACATGCAAATTGTGATTTTTAGGAAATTTTTCAAATTTGAAATTTTAAATGATCATAAACCACGCCCACTTTGATCAATCATTACCATATTGATAATGTAGTCTTAAGACTCTATAGTGATGACAACCACTAAGTTTCGTGCAGATCCATTTAGCTGGTTCAGCAATATAATTTCTTCCCAGTTATAGCGCCCCCTATTGTTTAATCAAGGTGAAAACCAGGACATACACTTGAATTGACCTTAGGTATGATTGTTATGAACAGCTATGAAAAATGTCAAAGTCTTTTGAAGTTACGCTAAAAAAACTTTTTCATTCCCAAAAAATTATTTTAAAAAATCATATTAAAAAAATAAGCAAATTATCCAAAATCCCTTCACATCTTTTGGTCAGCCGCTCCTCCTCTCTTGTCAGGGAAAGTTGTGATGTGATTGAGTTTGACGGCCGGGAGGAGTTAACGAAAGTACGTTGGACTTACTATGCAAATTTCTACTAATTTGCATAAGTTTAAAACAGTTTTTATAATACTCATCTAAATTTGACTGATTCAATGAACACACTGGATGAGATCATTTGTTTTTTTACGAAAGAAATGGGGAGAACCATGCCAAAAATATTTTTGGGGTACCACAGCGCCACCTATTGGACAAAATTCAAAAAAATTTCTGTGATTGTAGATGTCACTATGACTGATATGAATTGTAATTTTCTGTATAGAATATGTATTTTTCATGAGTAAAAGGGCGTAAATTTTTAAATCCTATAAGCCACGCCCACTTTTTAATCATTTTCAAAATATAGCTTAAGGGTCCGATGATTAACATATATGCCAAGTTCTGTGGAAATCCATCAAGCCGTTTAGCTGAAACAAACTTTTTGACTCTTTAGCGCCCCCTATTGGTGAATCCAAACAAAATGGGGTAGATAGGGCTTACCGCTCATACTTCATAAGGGTCTAGAGTCTCATCAATTTTTCTTGAGAAATGGTCAAGATATCATCAATTACCTCATGTGCTAGCTAGCGCACAGATTTTGACATGGTGTCATTAGCCCAATTTTCAATATTTCTGCATTTTTCTTCATCACAACAACTTACCTTAGTCCATAGATCACATGTACGAAGTTTGAAGTTGATTCGACGAAAACTGACGAATAGGTGATTAAAAGTAAGTTTTGCGTTTTTTGCGATCTAGCAAAAAATCTAGTTAGGCGGAAATGGGCGTGGCCAATACAAAAAAGATGGAGAATCATCCAAGGATCATGGACATATAAAGTTTTTGACTATAGGACCTACGGTTTGGGAGCTAGTAACTAAAACGTGTTGACCTCCGCAATAGCGCCACCTAGGTGACGCGGGGTCCAAATTTTCGAATCTGAGTAGCGGTCAGGATTTTCTATCAGACTGCCATGTCAGATTTTCCCTGGCAATTTCAGGCTCTTGCGCCCATACAGACACAGCGGAGAAGAATAATAATAATAAATAATAAATAATAAATAATGAAAAATCCGTAGAAAAACAATAGGGTTCCCTGCCCTTTGGGCTTGGAACCCTAACTAGAACTGCAAGCAGTTATCAACGGGTTCCAAGCCCCCAGCGCCAGTCGCCCACCCGGCCCCGCCCTCACCTTCGCCAGTCCTCACGCGCTCCCGCCCCAAAAACACGTTCTCCCGCCGGCGTCCCGTCAGCTCACTTCAATCGGCGCAATGAAAGTAACACTCAGGATACGTCATTAAACCTGCAAATCCTATACACATCTTTCAGAGGCATGGCTGACTTCTCAATCGTGATTACAATGGAATTCCACTGTTTCCTTATTAAAGAACGTGAAGATTTAATGAGTGAGATTATCAAACAATAATCTATACATCAACAGAATATTACAAACAACATAAATACTTGATAATGTCTTTAGATTTAATTGATTTTCAACAAAAACAATGAGTTTCATTTTGTGACTTACTGACCAAATGTTTCAAAAAATCATGAAAAATACATAACTCATCATAAAATTACCAAAATATTCTCACATGGCAGTGTTGACATCTGGAATAATATGATGTTGTTTTTAAATCAGTAGACTCAAAGCTTTTTTGAAGAAAAATCAGTAAATATAACTGTAAGGGTCACAGTCAAAATTAAAATATTCATAAAAAAATAGTGCTACTTTCTAAAATTTATAGAAAAATCTCAGATCACCATAGGTACATGTTGAATGTTGTAATTGGTTTATATTTACTGTATACCTAAAAAACTTTCTAACAAAAATTAATTACGTTGTTGTCCAACTATACAGAAAAACTGGCAAAAAGTTAAAAAATCATTAAAAATCAATGCTTTCGTACAAAAATCTCAAAATATTCCGAGATTGCCTCTGTGATGTGAGAATTCTTTTTATATTTTTGTTGGGGTCATAAATGTAAAATTGTACCTACAATAAAATAATATTTGCGTTAGTTGCTGTAGACAAAAATATGTCCTATAATTAAACACAAGGGGGAGCTCAAATCAAGACGACATTTTTTTTTGTTTCATAAACCACCTAAGAGTGAACTTTATGGCAAATGTCAAGAAGATTGTGAAAACAGAATTTGCGCTACAATTGCTAGCCTAAAAATGTATTTTTGTAAATTTAAAGCGCAAACATCTTCGTGGAGCTGCGGTTTTCAATATCTAAGCTCATGGCTATCCAGTTAACATAATCTGGAAAACGTAGCTTCTTACATGAAAATAATGATTTTTAGGAAATTTTTCAAATTTGAAATTTTAAATGATCATAAACCACGCCCACATTGATCAATCATTACCATATTGATAATGTAGTCTTAAGACTCTACAATGATGACAACCACTAAGTTTCGTGCAGATCCATTTAACCAGGTCAGCAGTATAATGTATTGCTATTTATAGCGCCCCCTATTGTTTAATCAAGGTGAAAATCAAGACATACACTTGAATTGACCTTAGGTTTGACTGTTATGAACAGCTTTGAAAAATGTCCAAATATTTTGAAGTTATGCTAAAAAAACTTTTTCATTCCCCAAAAAATATTTAAAAAATTCATATTTAAAAAAGTAAGAAAATTATCCAAAATCCCTTCAGATCGTTTGGTCAGCCGCTCCTCCTCTCTTGTCAGGCAAAGTTGTGATGTGATTGGGTTTGACGGCCGGGAGGAGTTAACGAAAGTACGTTTGACTTACTATGCAAATTTCTACTAATTAGCATAAGTTTAAAACATTTTTTAAAATACTCATCTTAATTTGAATGAGTCAATGAACATACTGGATGAGACCATTTGCTTGTTTACTAAAATATTGAGGAGAAAAATGCCAAAAACATTTTTGGGGTACAACAGCGCCAACTATTGGACAAACTTCAAACTTTTTTTCTGTGATTGTAGATGTCACTATGACTGATATAATTTGTAACTTTCTGTATAGAATATGTATTTTTCATCAGTTAAAGGGCAAAAAATTTTAAAGCCTATAAGCCACGCCCACTTTTTAATCATTTTCAAAATATAGCTTAAGGGTCCAATGATTAACATATGTGCCAAGTTCTGTGGAAATCCATCAAGCCGTTTAGCTCAAACTAACTTTTTGACTCTTTAGCGCCCCCTTTTGGTGAATCCAAACAAAATGGGGAAGGTAGGGCTTACCGCTCATACTTCATAAGGGTCTAGAGTCTCATCACTTTATCTTGAGATATGGTGAAGATATCATCAATTAGCACATGTGCTAGCTAGCGTACTGATTTTGACATGGTGTCATTAGCCCAATTTTCAATATTTCTGCGTTTTTCTGCATCACAACAACTTATCTTAGTCCATAGATCATATGTACGAAGTTTGAAGTTGATTCGACGAAAAATGACGAATAGGTGATTAAAACTAAGCTTTGCATTTTTTGCGATCTAGCAAAAAATCTAGTTAGGCGGAAATGGGCGTGGCCAATACAAAAAAGATGGGGAATCATCCAAGGATCATGTACATATAAAGTTTTTGACTGTAGGACCTACGGTTTGGGAGCTAGTAGCTGAAACGTCTTGACCTCCGCAATAGCGCCACCTAGGTGACGCGGGGTCCAAATTTTTGAATCTGAGTAGCGGTCAGGATTTTCTATCAGACTGCCATGTCAGATTTTCCCTGACAATTTCAGGCTCTTGCGCCCATATAGTTTTAGCGGAGAAGAATAATAATAAATAACTAGAACTGCAAGCAGTTATCAACGGGTTCCAAGCCCCCAGCGCCAGTCGCCCACCCGCCCCGCCCTCAACTTCGCCAGTCCTCACGCGGTCCCGCCCCAAAAACACGTTCTCCCGCCGGCGTCCCGTCAGCTCACTTCAACCGGCGCAATGAAAGTAACACTCAGGATACGTCATTAAACCTGCAAAGCCTATACACATATCTTTCAGAGGCATGGCTGACTTCTCAATCGTGATTACAATGGAATTCCACTGTTTCCTTATTAAAGAACGTGAAGATTTAATGAGTGAGATTATCAAACAATCATCTATACATCAACAGAATATTACAAATAACATAAAGACTTGATAATGTCTTTAGATTTAATAGATTTTCAACAAAAACAATGAGTTTCATTTTGTGACTTACTGATCAATTGTTTTAAAAAATCATGAAAAATACATAAATCATCATAAAATTACCAAAATATTCTCACATGGCAGTGTTAACATGCGGAATAATATGATGTTGTTTTTAAATCAGTTGACTCAAAGCTTTTTTGAAGAAAAATTAGGAAATATAACTATAAAGGTCACAACAAAAATTTAAATATTCATAAAAATATAGTGCTACTTTCTATAATTAGGAGAAAAATCTCAGATCACCATAGGTACGTGTGGAATGTTGTAAATGGCTTATATTTACTGTATACCTAAAAAGTTTTCTAACAAAAATTAATTACGTTGTTGTCCAACTATACAGAAAAACTGGTAAAAAGTTAAAAATTAATTAAAAATCTATGCTTTTGTACAGAAATCTCAAAATATTCCCAGGTTGCCTCTGTGACGTGAGAATTCTTCTTATATTTTTGTTGGGGTCATAAATGTAAAACTGTACTTACAATAAAATAATATTTGCATTAGTGTCTGTAGACAAAAATATGTCCTAAAATTAAACACAAGGGGGAGCTCATATCAAGACGACATTTTTTGTGTTTCATAAACCACCTAAGAGTGAACTTTGTAGCAAATTACAAGAAGGTTGTGAGAACAGAATTTGCGCTACAATTGCTAGCCTAAAAATGTATTTTCATAAATATAAAGCGTAAACCTCAACATGGAGCTGTGGCTTTCGTGACATAAGCTCTAGCCTATCCAGCTAACACAATCTGGAAATCTTAGCCTCTTACATGCAAATAATGATTTTTAGGAAATTTTTCAAATTTGAAATTTTAAATGATCATAAGCCACGCCCACTTTGATAAATCATTACCATATTGATAATGTAATCTTAAGACTCTATAGTGATGACAACCACTAAGTTTCGTGCAGATCCATTTAGCCAGTTCAGCAGTATAATTTCTTCCCAGTTATAGCGCCCCCTATTGTTTAATCAAGTTGAAAACCAGGACATACACTTGAATTGACCTTAGGTATGACTGTTATGAACAGCTTTGAAAAATGTCAAAATCTTTTGAAGTTACTTTTAAAAAAACTTTTTCATTCTCCAAAATTTAAAAAAAAAAATCATATTAAAAAAAATAAGCAAATTATCCAAAATCCCTTCACATCTTTTGGTCAGCCGCTCCTCCTCTCTTGTCAGGGAAAGATGTGATGTGATTGAGTTTGACGGCCGGGAGGAGTTAACGAAAGTACGTTGGACTTACTATGCAAATTTCTACTAATTTGCATAAGTTTAAAACATTTTTTAAAATACTCATCTAAATTTGACTGACTCAATGAACATACTGGATGAGATCATTTGTTTTTTTACGAAAGTAATGGGGAGAAACATGCCAAAAATATTTTTGGGGTACCACAGCGCCACCTATTGGACAAAATTCAAAAAATTTTCTGTGATTGTAGATGTCATTATGACTGATATGAATTGTAATTTTCTGTATAGAATATGTATTTTTCAGGAGTAAATGGGCGAAAACGTTTAAAGCCTATTTATAGCCTATAAGCCACGCCCACTTTTTAATCATTTTCAAAATATAGCTTAAGGGTCCGATGATTAACATATGTGCCAAGTTCTGTGGAAATCCATCAAGCAGTTTAGCTGAAACAAACTTTTTGACTCTTTAGCGCCCCCTATTGGTGAATCCACACAAAATCGGGTAGATAGGGCTTACCGCTCATACTTCATAAGGGTGTAGAGTCTCATCAATTTATCTTGAGAAATGGTGAAGATATCATCAATTACCACATGTGCTAGCTAGCACACTGATTTTGACATGGTGTCATTAGCCCAATTTTCAATATTTCTGCCTTTTTCTTCATCACCACAACTTATCTTAGTCCATAGATCTAATGTCCGAAGTTTGAAGTTGATTCGACGAAAAATGACGAATAGGTGATTAAAAGTAAGTTTTGAGTTTTTTGCGATCTAGCAAAAAATCTAGTTAGGCGGAAATGGGCGTGGCCAATACAAAAAAGATGGAGAATCACCCAAGGATCATGTACATATAAAGTTTATGACTGTAGGACCTA
Source organism: Nothobranchius furzeri (assembly GCF_043380555.1). Classification (NCBI taxonomy): domain Eukaryota; kingdom Metazoa; phylum Chordata; class Actinopteri; order Cyprinodontiformes; family Nothobranchiidae; genus Nothobranchius; species Nothobranchius furzeri. The sequence goes on along the minus strand of NC_091757.1, from coordinate 27,793,818 downwards.
CGGTTTGGGAGCTAGTAGCTGAAACGTGTTGACCTCCGCAATAGCGCCACCTAGGTGACGCGGGGTCCAAATTTTCGAATCTGAGTAGCGGTCAGGATTTTGTATCAGACTGCCATGTCAGATTTTTCCTGGCAATTTCTGGCTCCTGCCCCCATACAAACGTAGCGGAGAAGAATAATAAATAATAATGAAAAATCCGTAGAAAAACAATAGGGTTCCCTGCCCTTTGGGCTTGGAACCCTAACTAGAACTGCAAGCAGTTATCAACGGGTTCCAAGCCCCCAGCGCCAGTCGCCTACCCGGCCCCGCCCTCCACTTCGCCAGTCCTCACGCGGTCCCGCCCCAAAAACACGTTCTCCCGCCGGCGTTCGTCAGCTCACTTCAACCGGCGCAATGAAAGTAACACTCAGGATACGTCATTAAACCTGCAAAGCCTATACACATATCTTTCAGAGGCATGGCTGACTCCTCAATCGTGATTACAATGGAATTCCACTGTTTCCTTATTAAAGAACGTGAAGATTTAATGAGTGAGGTTATCAAACAATGATCTATACATCAACAGAATATTACCAATAACATAAACACTTGATAATGTCTTTAGATTTAAAAGATTTTCAACAAAAACTATGAGTTTCATTTTGTGACTTACTGAACAAATGTTTTAAAAAATCATGAAAAATACATAAATCATCCTAAAATTACCAAAATATTCTCACATGGCAGTGTTAACATGCGGAATAATATGATGTTGTTTTTAAATCAGTAGACTCAAAGCTTTTTTGAAGAAAAATTGGGAAATATAACTATAAAGGTCACAACAAAAATAAAAATATTCATAAAAAAATAGTGCTACTTTCTAAAATTAGGAGAAAAATCTCAGATCACCATAGGTACATGTGGGATGTTATAAATGGCTTATATTTACTGTATACCTAAAAAGCTTTCTAACAAAAATTAATTACGTTGTTGTCCAAATATACAGAAAAACTGGTAAAAAGTTAAAAATTCATTAAAAATATACACTTTTGTACAGAAATCTCAAAATATTCCCAGGTTGCCTCTGTGATGTGAGAATTCTTCTTATATTTTTGTTGGGGTCATAAATGTAAAACTGTACTTACAATAAAATAATACTTGCATTAGTGGCTGTAGACAAAAATATGTCCTATAATTAAACACTAGGGGGAGCTCAAATCAAGACGACATTTCTTTTTGTTTCATAACCCACCTAAGAGTGAACTTTGTGGCAAATTACAAGAAGATTGTGAGAACAGAATTTGCGCTACAATTGCTAGCCTAAAAACGTATTTTCGTAAATATAAAGCGCAAACCTCTTTGTGGAGCTGCGGCTTTCGTGACATAAGCTCTAGCCTATTCATTTAACACAATCTGGAAATCTTAGCCTCTTACATGCAAATAGTGATTTTTAGGAAATTTTTCAAATTTGAAATTTTAAATGATCATAAACCACGCCCACTTTGATCAATCATTACCATATTGATAATGTAGTCTTAAGACTTTATAGTGATGACAGCCACTAAGTTTCGTGCCGATCCATTTAGCCGGTTCAGCAGTATAATTTCTTCCCAGTTATAGCGCCCCCTATTGTTTAATCAAGTTGAAAACCAGGACATACACTTGAATTGACCTTAGGTATGACTGTTATGAACAGCTTTGAAAAATGTCAAAATCTCTTGAAGTTACGCTAAAAAAACTTTTTCATTCCCAAAAAATTATTTAAAAAAATCATATTTAAAAAAATAAGCAAATTATCGAAAATCCCTTCACATCTTTTGGTCAGCCGCTCCTCCTCTCTTGTCAGGGAAAGTTTTGATGTGATTGAGTTTGACGGCCGGGAGGAGTTAACGAAAGTACGTTGGACTTACTATGCAAATTTCTACTAATTTGCATAAGTTTAAAACATTTTTTAAATTACTCATCTAAATTTGACTGACTCAAAGAACACATTGGAATAGATCATTTGTTTTTTTACAAAAGAAATGGGGAGAAACATGCCAAAAATATTTTTGGGGTACCAGAGCGCCACCTATTGGACAAAATTCAAAAAATTTTCTGTGATTGTAGATGTCACGATGACTGATATGAATTGTAATTTTCTGTATAGAATATGTATTTTTCATGAGTAAAAGGGCGAAAATTTTTAAAGCCTATAAGCCACGCCCACTTTTTAATCATTTTCAAAATATAGCTTAAGGGTCCGACGATTAACATATGTGCCAAGTTCTGTGGAAATCCATCAAGCCGTTTAGCTGAAACAAACTTTTTGACTCTTTAGCGCCCCCTATTGGTGAATCCAAACAAAATGGGGTAGATAGGACTTACCGCTCATACTTTGTAAGGTTCTAGAGTCTCATCAATTTATTTTGAGAAATGGTGAAGATATCATCAATTAACACATGTGCTAGCTAGCGCACTGATTTTGACATGGTGTCATTAGCCCAATTTTCAATATTTCTGCATTTTTCTTCATCACAACAACTTAGCCTAGTCCATAGATCACATGTACGAAGTTTGAAGTTGATTCGACGAAAAATGTCGAATAGGTGATTAAAACTAAGTTTTGCATTTTTTGCGATCTAGCAAAAAATCTAGTTAGGCGGAAATGGGCGTGGCCAATACAAAAAAGATGGAGAATCAATCAAGGATCATGTGCATATAAAGTTTTTGACTGTAGGACCTACGGTTTGGGAGCTAGTAGCTGAAACGTGTTGACCTCTGCAATAGCGCCACCTAGGTGACCCGGGGTCCAAATTTTCGAATCTGAGTAGCGGTCAGGATTTTCTATCAGACTGCCATGTCAGATTTTTCCTTGCAATTTCAGGCTCTTGCGCCCATACAGACACAGCGGAGAAGAATAATAATAATAAATAATAAATAATAAATAATGAAAAATCCGTAGAAAAACAATAGGGTTCCCTGCCCTTTGGGCTTGGAACCCTAACTAGAACTGCAAGCAGTTATCAACGGGTTCCAAGCCCCCAGCGCCAGTCGCCCACCCGCCCCGCCCTCAACTTCGCCAGTCCTCACGCGGTCCCGCCCCAAAAACACGTTCTCCCGCCGGCGTCCCGTCAGCTCACTTCAACCGGCGCAATGAAAGTAACACTCAGGATACGTCATTAAACCTGCAAAGCCTATACACATATCTTTCAGAGGCATGGCTGACTTCTCAATCGTGATTACAATGGAATTCCACTGTTTCCTTATTAAAGAACGTGAAGATTTAATGAGTGAGATTATCAAACAATCATCTATACATCAACAGAATATTACAAATAACATAAAGACTTGATAATGTCTTTAGATTTAATAGATTTTCAACAAAAACAATGTTTCATTTTGTGACTTACTGATCAATTGTTTTAAAAAATCATGAAAAATACATAAATCATCATAAAATTACCAAAATATTCTCACATGGCAGTGTTAACATGCGGAATAATATGATGTTGTTTTTAAATCAGTTGACTCAAAGCTTTTTTGAAGAAAAATTAGGAAATATAACTACAAAGGTCACAACAAAAATTTAAATATTCATAAAAAAATAGTGCTACTTTCTATAATTAGGAGAAAAATCTCAGATCACCATAGGTACGTGTGGAATGTTGTAAATGGCTTATATTTACTGTATACCTAAAAAGTTTTCTAACAAAAATTAATTACGTTGTTGTCCAACTATACAGAAAAACTGGTAAAAAGTTAAAAATTAATTAAAAATCTATGCTTTTGTACAGAAATCTCAAAATATTCCCAGGTTGCCTCTGTGACGTGAGAATTCTTCTTATATTTTTGTTGGGGTCATAAATGTAAAACTGTACTTACAATAAAATAATATTTGCATTAGTGTCTGTAGACAAAAATATGTCCTAAAATTAAACACAAGGGGGAGCTCATATCAAGACGACATTTTTTTTGTTTCATAAACCACCTAAGAGTGAACTTTGTAGCAAATTACAAGAAGGTTGTGAGAACAGAATTTGCGCTACAATTGCTAGCCTAAAAAATGTATTTTCATAAATATAAAGCGTAAACCTCAACATGGAGCTGCGGCTTTCGTGACATAAGCTCTAGCCTATCCAGCTAACACAATCTGGAAATCTTAGCCTCTTACATGCAAATAATGATTTTTAGGAAATTTTTCAAATTTGAAATTTTAAATGATCATAAGCCACGCCCACTTTGATAAATCATTACCATATTGATAATGTAATCTTAAGACTCTATAGTGTTGACAACAACTAAGTTTCGTGCAGATCCATTTAGCCAGTTCAGCAGTATAATTTCTTCCCAGTTATAGCGCCCCCTATTGTTTAATCAAGTTGAAAACCAGGACATACACTTGAATTGACCTTAGGTATGACTGTTATGAACAGCTTTGAAAAATGTCAAAATCTTTTGAAGTTACTCTAAAAAAACTTTTTCATTCTCCAAAATTTTTAAAAAAAAATCATATTAAAAAAAATAAGCAAATTATCCAAAATCCCTTCACATCTTTTGGTCAGCCGCTCCTCCTCTCTTTTCAGGGAAAGATGTGATGTGATTGAGTTTGACGGCCGGGAGGAGTTAACGAAAGTACGTTGGACTTACTATGCAAATTTCTACTAATTTGCATAAGTTTAAAACATTTTTTAAAATACTCATCTAAATTTGACTGACTCAATGAACATACTGGATGAGATCATTTGTTTTTTTACGAAAGTAATGGGGAGAAACATGCCAAAAATATTTTTGGGGTACCACAGCGCCACCTATTGGACAAAATTCAAAAAATTTTCTGTGATTGTAGATGTCATTATGACTGATATGAATTGTAATTTTCTGTATAGAATATGTATTTTTCAGGAGTAAATGGGCGAAAACGTTTAAAGCCTATTTATAGCCTATAAGCCACGCCCACTTTTTAATCATTTTCAAAATATAGCTTAAGGGTCCGATGATTAACATATGTGCCAAGTTCTGTGGAAATCCATCAAGCCGTTTAGCTGAAACAAACTTTTTGACTCTTTAGCGCCCCCTATTGGTGAATCCACACAAAATCGGGTAGATAGGGCTTACCGCTCATACTTCATAAGGGTGTAGAGTCTCATCAATTTATCTTGAGAAATGGTGAAGATATCATCAATTACCACATGTGCTAGCTAGCACACTGATTTTGACATGGTGTCATTAGCGCAATTTTCAATATTTCTGCCTTTTTCTTCATCACCAACACTTATCTTAGTCCATAGATCATATGTACGAAGTTTGAAGTTGATTCGACGAAAAATGACGAATAGGTGATTAAAAGTAAGTTTTGAGTTTTTTGCGATCTAGCAAAAAATCTAGTTAGGCGGAAATGGGCGTGGCCAATACAAAAAAGATGGGGAATCATCCAAGGATCATGTACATATAAAGTTTTTGACTGTAGGACCTACGGTTTGGGAGCTAGTAGCTGAAACGTGTTGACCTCCGCAATAGCGCCACCTAGGTGACGCGGGGTCCAAATTTTCGAATCTGAGTAGCGGTCAGGATTTTGTATCAGACTGCCATGTCAGATTTTTCCTGGCAATTTCTGGCTCCTGCCCCCATACAAACGTAGCGGAGAAGAATAATAAATAACTAGAACTGCAAGCAGTTATCAACGGGTTCCAAGCCCCCAGCGCCAGTCGCCCACCCGCCCCGCCCTCAACTTCGCCAGTCCTCACGCGGTCCCGCCCCAAAAACACGTTCTCCCGCCGGCGTCCCGTCAGCTCACTTCAACCGGCGCAATGAAAGTAACACTCAGGATACGTCATTAAACCTGCAAAGCCTATACACATATCTTTCAGAGGCATGGCTGACTTCTCAATCGTGATTACAATGGAATTCCACTGTTTCCTTATTAAAGAACGTGAAGATTTAATGAGTGACATTATCAAACAATCATCTATACATCAACAGAATATTACAAGTAACATAAAGACTTGATAATGTCTTTAGATTTAATAGATTTTCAACAAAAACAATGAGTTTCATTTTGTGACTTACTGATCAATTGTTTTAAAAAATCATGAAAAATACATAAATCATCATAAAATTACCAAAATATTCTCACATGGCAGTGTTAACATGCGGAATAATATGATGTTGTATTTAAATCAGTTGACTCAAAGCTTTTTTGAAGAAAAATTAGGAAATATAACTATAAAGGTCACAACAAAAATTTAAATATTCATAAAAAAATAGTGCTACTTTCTATAATTAGGAGAAAAATCTCAGATCACCATAGGTACGTGTGGAATGTTGTAAATGGCTTATATTTACTGTATACCTAAAAAGTTTTCTAACAAAAATTAATTACGTTGTTGTCCAACTATACAGAAAAACTGGTAAAAAGTTAAAAATTAATTAAAAATCTATGCTTTTGTACAGAAATCTCAAAATATTCCCAGGTTGCCTCTGTGACGTGAGAATTCTTCTTATATTTTTGTTGGGGTCATAAATGTAAAACTGTACTTACAATAAAATAATATTTGCATTAGTGTCTGTAGACAAAAATATGTCCTAAAATTAAACACAAGGGGGAGCTCATATCAAGACGACATTTTTTTTGTTTCATAAACCACCTAAGAGTGAACTTTGTAGCAAATTACAAGAAGGTTGTGAGAACAGAATTTGCGCTACAATTGCTAGCCTAAAAATGTATTTTCATAAATATAAAGCGTAAACCTCAACATGGAGCTGCGGCTTTCGTGACATAAGCTCTAGCCTATCCAGCTAACACAATCTGGAAATCTTAGCCTCTTACATGCAAATAATGATTTTTAGGAAATTTTTCAAATTTGAAATTTTAAATGATCATAAGCCACGCCCACTTTGATAAATCATTACCATATTGATAATGTAATCTTAAGACTCTATAGTGATGACAACCACTAAGTTTCGTGCAGATCCATTTAGCCAGTTCAGCAGTATAATTTCTTCCCAGTTATAGCGCCCCCTATTGTTTAATCAAGTTGAAAACCAGGACATACACTTGAATTGACCTTAGGTATGACTGTTATGAACAGCTTTGAAAAATGTCAAAATCTTTTGAAGTTACTCTAAAAAAACTTTTTCATTCTCCAAAATTTTTAAAAAAAATCATATTAAAAAAAATAAGCAAATTATCCAAAATCCCTTCACATCTTTTGGTCAGCCGCTCCTCCTCTCTTGTCAGGGAAAGATGTGATGTGATTGAGTTTGACGGCCGGGAGGAGTTAACGAAAGAACGTTGGACTTACTATGCAAATTTCTACTAATTTGCATAAGTTTAAAACATTTTTTAAAATACTCATCTAAATTTGACTGACTCAATGAACATACTGGATGAGATCATTTGTTTTTTTACGAAAGTAATGGGGAGAAACATGCCAAAAATATTTTTGGGGTACCACAGCGCCACCTATTGGACAAAATTCAAAAAATTTTCTGTGATTGTAGATGTCATTATGACTGATATGAATTGTAATTTTCTGTATAGAATATGTATTTTTCAGGAGTAAATGGGCGAAAACGTTTAAAGCCTATTTATAGCCTATAAGCCACGCCCACTTTTTAATCATTTTCAAAATATAGCTTAAGGGTCCGATGATTAACATATGTGCCAAGTTCTGTGGAAATCCATCAAGCCGTTTAGCTGAAACAAACTTTTTGACTCTTTAGCGCCCCCTATTGGTGAATCCACACAAAATCGGGTAGATAGGGCTTACCGCTCATACTTCATAAGGGTGTAGAGTCTCATCAATTTATCTTGAGAAATGGTGAAGATATCATCAATTACCACATGTGCTAGCTAGCACACTGATTTTGACATGGTGTCATTAGCCCAATTTTCAATATTTCTGCCTTTTTCTTCATCACCACAACTTATCTTAGTCCATAGATCATATGTACGAAGTTTGAAGTTGATTCGACGAAAAATGACGAATAGGTGATTAAAAGTAAGTTTTGAGTTTTTTGCGATCTAGCAAAAAATCTAGTTAGGCGGAAATGGGCGTGGCCAATACAAAAAAGATGGAGAATCACCCAAGGATCATGTACATATAAAGTTTATGACTGTAGGACCTACGGTTTGGGAGCTAGTAGCTGAAACGTGTTGACCTCTGCAATAGCGCCACCTAGGTGACGCGGGGTCCAAATTTTCGAATCTGAGTAGCGGTCAGGATTTTGTATCAGACTGCCATGTCAGATTTTTCCTGGCAATTTCTGGCTCCTGCCCCCATACAAACGTAGCGGAGAAGAATAATAAATAATAATGAAAAATCCGTAGAAAAACAATAGGGTTCCCTGCCCTTTGGGCTTGGAACCCTAATAATGAAAAATCCGTAGAAAAACAATAGGGTTCCCTGCCCTTTGGGCTTGGAACCCTAATGAAAAATCCGTAGAAAAACAATAGGGTTCCCTGCCCTTTGGGCTTGGAACCCTAACTAGAACTGCAAGCAGTTATCAACGGGTTCCAAGCCACCAGCGCCAGTCGCCCACCCGCCCCGCCCTCAACTTCGCCAGTCCTCACGCGGTCCCGCCCCAAAAACACGTTCTCCCGCCGGCGTCCCGTCAGCTCACTTCAACCGGCGCAATGAAACTAACACTCAGGATACGTCATTAAACCGGCTAAGCCTATACACATATCTTTCAGAGGCATGGCTGACTTCTCAATCGTGATTACAATGGAATTCCACTGTTTCCTTATTAAAGAACGTGAAGATTTAATGAGTGAGATTATTAAACAATAATCTATACATCAACAGAATGTTACAAATAACATAAATACTTTATAATGTGTTTAGATTTAATAGATTTTCAACAAAAACAATGAGTTTCATTTTGTGACTTGCTGACCAAATGTTTAAAAAAATCATGAAAAATACACAACTCATCCTAAAATTACCAAAATATTCTCACATGGCAGTGGTAACATGCGGAATAATATGATGTTGTTTTTAAATCAGTAGACTCAAAGCTTTTTTAAAGAAAAATTGGGAAATATAACTATAAAGGTCACAACAAAAATTAAAATATTCATAAAAAAATAGTGCTACTTTCTAAAATTAGGAGAAAAATCTCAGATAACCATAGGTACATGTGGAATGTTGTAAATGGCTTATATTTACTGTATACCTAAAAAGCTTTCTAACAAAAATTAATTACGTTGTTGTCCAACTATACAAAATAACTGGCAAAAAGTAAAAAATTCATTAAAAATCAATGCTTTTGTACAAAAATCTCAAAATATTCCCAGATTGCCTCTGTGACGTGTGTATTGTGGTCATATTTTTGTAAGATCATAAATGTAAAACTTTTCTTACAATAAAATAATATTTGCATTAGTGGCTGTAGACAAAAATATGTCCTATAATTGAACACTAGGGGGAGCTCAAATCAAGACGACATTTTTTTTGTTTCATAAACCACCTAAGAGTGAACTTTGTGGTAAATTACAAGAAGATTGTGAGAACAGAATTTGTGCCACACTTGCTAGCGTAAAAATGTATTTTTGTTAATATAAAGCGCAAACCTCTTTGTGGAGCTGCGGCTATCGTGACATAAGCTCTAGCCTATCCAGTAACCACAATCTGGAAATCTTAGCCTCTTACATGCAAATAGTGATTTTTAGGAAATTTTTCAAATTTGAAATTTTAAATGATCGTAAACCACGCCCACTTTGATCAATCATTACCATATTGATAATGTAGTCTTAAGACTCTATAGTGATGACAACCACTAAGTTTCGTGCAGATCCATTTAGCTGGTTGAGCAGTATAATTTCTTCCCAGTTATAGCGCCCCCTATTGTTTAATCAAGTTGAAAACCAGGACATACACTTGAATTGACCTTAGGTATGAGTGTTATGAACAGCTTTGAAAAATGTCAAAATCTTTTGAAGTTACGCTAAAAAAACTTTTTCATTCCCAAAAAATTATTTAAAAAAATCATATTAAAAAAAATAAGCAAATTATCCAAAATCCCTTCACAACTTTTGGTCAGCCGCTCCCCCCCTCTTGTCAGGCAAAGTTGTGATGTGATTGAGTTTGACGGCCGGGAGGAGTTAACGAAAGTACGTTTGACTTACTATGCAAATTTCTACTAATTAGCATAAGTTTAAATTATTTTTTAAAATACTCATCTAAATTTGACTGACTCAATGAACATACTGGATGAGCCCATTTGTTTTTTTACTAAAACATTGAGGAGAGACATGCCAAAACCTTTTTTGGGGTACAACAGCGCCACCTATTGGACAAAATTCAAATTTATATCTGTGATTGTAGATGTCACTATGACTGATAAAATTTGTAACTTTCTGTATAGAATATGTATTTTTCATCAGTTAAAGGGCGAAAATTTTTAAAGCCTATAAGCCACGCCCACTTTTTAATCATTTTCAAAATATAGCTTAAAGGTCTGATGATTAACATATGTGCCAAGTTCTGTGGAAATCCATCAAGCCGTTTAGCTCAAACTAACTTTTTGCCTCTTTAGCGCCCCCTTTTGGTGAATCCGAACAAAATGGGGAAGATAGGGCTTACCGCTCATACTTCATAAGGGTCTAGAGTCTCATCACTTTATCTTGAGATATGGTGAAGATATCATCAATTAGCACATGTGATAGCTAGCGCACTGATTTTGACATGTTGTCATTAGCCCAATTTTCAATATTTCTGCGTTTTTTTGCATCACAACAACTTATCTTAGTCCATAGATCATATGTACAAAGTTTGAAGTTGATTCGACGAAAAATGACGAATAGGTGATTAAAACTAAGTTTTGCATTTTTTGCGATCTAGCAAAAAATCTAGTTAGGCGGAAATGGGCGTGGCCAATACAAAAAAGATGGAGAATCATCCAAGGATCATGGACATATAAAGTTTTTGACTATAGGACCTACGGTTTGGGAGCTAGTAACTAAAACGTGTTGACCTCCGCAATAGCGCCACCTAGGTGACGCGGGGTCCAAATTCTCGAACCTGAGTAGCGGTCAGGATTTTCTATCAGACTGCCATGTCAGATTTTCCCTGGCAATTTCAGGCTCTTGCGCCCATACAGACACAGCGGAGAAGAATAATAATAACTAGAACTGCAAGCAGTTATCAACGGGTTCCAAGCCCCCAGCGCCAGTCGCCTACCCGGCCCCGCCCTCCACTTCGCCAGTCCTCACGCGGTCCTGCCCCAAAAACACGTTCTCCCGCCGGCGTTCGTCAGCTCACTTCAACCGGCGCAATGAAAGTAACACTCAGGATACGTCATTAAACCTGCAAAGCCTATACACATATCTTTCAGAGGCATGGCTGACTCCTCAATCGTGATTACAATGGAATTCCACTGTTTCCTTATTAAAGAACGTGAAGATTTAATGAGTGAGGTTATCAAACAATGATCTATACATCAACAGAATATTACCAATAACATAAACACTTGATAATGTCTTTAGATTTAAAAGATTTTCAACAAAAACTATGAGTTTCATTTTGTGACTTACTGAACAAATGTTTTAAAAAATCATGAAAAATACATAAATCATCCTAAAATTACCAAAATATTCTCACATGGCAGTGTTAACATGCGGAATAATATGATGTTGTTTTTAAATCAGTAGACTCAAAGCTTTTTTGAAGAAAAATTGGGAAATATAACTATAAAGGTCACAACAAAAATAAAAATATTCATAAAAAAATAGTGCTACTTTCTAAAATTAGGAGAAAAATCTCAGATCACCATAGGTACATGTGGGATGTTATAAATGGCTTATATTTACTGTATACCTAAAAAGCTTTCTAACAAAAATTAATTACGTTGTTGTCCAAATATACAGAAAAACTGGTAAAAAGTTAAAAATTCATTAAAAATATACGCTTTTGTACAGAAATCTCAAAATATTCCCAGGTTGCCTCTGTGATGTGAGAATTCTTCTTATATTTTTGTTGGGGTCATAAATGTAAAACTGTACTTACAATAAAATAATACTTGCATTAGTGGCTGTAGACAAAAATATGTCCTATAATTAAACACTAGGGGGAGCTCAAATCAAGACGACATTTTTTTTTGTTTCATAACCCACCTAAGAGTGAACTTTGTGGCAAATTACAAGAAGATTGTGAGAACAGAATTTGCGCTACAATTGCTAGCCTAAAAACGTATTTTCGTAAATATAAAGCGCAAACCTCTTTGTGGAGCTGCGGCTTTCGTGACATAAGCTCTAGCCTATTCATTTAACACAATCTGGAAATCTTAGCCTCTTACATGCAAATAGTGATTTTTAGGAAATTTTTCAAATTTGAAATTTTAAATGATCATAAACCACGCCCACTTTGATCAATCATTACCATATTGATAATGTAGTCTTAAGACTTTATAGTGATGACAGCCACTAAGTTTCGTGCCGATCCATTTAGCCGGTTCAGCAGTATAATTTCTTCCCAGTTATAGCGCCCCCTATTGTTTAATCAAGTTGAAAACCAGGACATACACTTGAATTGACCTTACGTATGACTGTTATGAACAGCTTTGAAAAATGTCAAAATCTCTTGAAGTTACGCTAAAAAAAACTTTTTCATTCCCAAAAAATTATTTTAAAAAATCATATTTAAAAAAATAAGCAAATTATCGAAAATCCCTTCACATCTTTTGGTCAGCCGCTCCTCCTCTCTTGTCAGGGAAAGTTTTGATGTGATTGAGTTTGACGGCCGGGAGGAGTTAACGAAAGTACGTTGGACTTACTATGCAAATTTCTACTAATTTGCATAAGTTTAAAACATTTTTTAAATTACTCATCTAAATTTGACTGACTCAAAGAACACATTGGAATAGATCATTTGTTTTTTTACAAAAGAAATGGGGAGAAACATGCCAAAAATATTTTTGGGGTACCAGAGCGCCACCTATTGGACAAAATTCAAAAAATTTTCTGTGATTGTAGATGTCACGATGACTGATATGAATTGTAATTTTCTGTATAGAATATGTATTTTTCATGAGTAAAAGGGCGAAAATTTTTAAAGCCTATAAGCCACGCCCACTTTTTAATCATTTTCAAAATGTAGCTTAAGGGTCCGACGATTAACATATGTGCCAAGTTCTGTGGAAATCCATCAAGCCGTTTAGCTGAAACAAACTTTTTGACTCTTTAGCGCCCCCTATTGGTGAATCCAAACAAAATGGGGTAGATAGGACTTACCGCTCATACTTTGTAAGGTTCTAGAGTCTCATCAATTTATTTTGAGAAATGGTGAAGATATCATCAATTAACACATGTGCTAGCTAGCGCACTGATTTTGACATGGTGTCATTAGCCCAATTTTCAATATTTCTGCATTTTTCTTCATCACAACAACTTAGCCTAGTCCATAGATCACATGTACGAAGTTTGAAGTTGATTCGACGAAAAATGTCGAATAGGTGATTAAAACTAAGTTTTGCATTTTTTGCGATCTAGCAAAAAATCTAGTTAGGCGGAAATGGGCGTGGCCAATACAAAAAAGATGGAGAATCAATCAAGGATCATGTGCATATAAAGTTTTTGACTGTAGGACCTACGGTTTGGGAGCTAGTAGCTGAAACGTGTTGACCTCTGCAATAGCGCCACCTAGGTGACCCGGGGTCCAAATTTTCGAATCTGAGTAGCGGTCAGGATTTTCTATCAGACTGCCTTGTCAGATTTTTCCTTGCAATTTCAGGCTCTTGCGCCCATACAGACACAGCGGAGAAGAATAATAATAATAAATAATAAATAATAAATAATGAAAAATCCGTAGAAAAACAATAGGGTTCCCTGCCCTTTGGGCTTGGAACCCTAACTAGAACTGCAAGCAGTTATCAACGGGTTCCAAGCCACCAGCGCCAGTCGCCCACCCGCCCCGCCCTCAACTTCGCCAGTCCTCACGCGGTGCCGCCCCAAAAACACGTTCTCCCGCCGGCGTCCCGTCAGCTCACTTCAACCGGAGCAATGAAAGTAACACTCAGGATACGTCATCAAACCTCTAAAGCCTATACACATATCTTTCAGAGGCATGGCTGACTTCTCAATGGTGATTACAATGGAATTCCACTGTTTCCTTATTAAAGAACGTGAAGATTTAATGAGTGAGATTATCAAACAATAATCTATACATCAACAGAATATCACAAATAACATAAATACTTGATAATGTCTTTAGATTTAAAAGATTTTCAACAAAAACTATGAGTTTCATTTTGTGACTTACTGACCAAATGTTTTAAAAAATCATGAAAAATACATAAATCATCATAAAATTACCAAAATATTCTCACATGGCAGTGTTAACATGCTGAATAATATGATGTTGTTTTTAAATCAGTAGACTCAAAGCTTTTTTGAAGAAAAATCGGTAAATATAACTGTAAGGCTCACAGTCAAAATTAAAATATTCATAAAAAAATAATGCTACTTTCTAAAATTAATAGAAAAATCTCAGATCACCATAGGCACATGTGGAATGTTATAAATGTTTTTTATTTACTTTGTACCTAAGAAAAACTTTCTAACAAAAAATAGTTACTTTTTGTCCAACTATACAAAAAACTGGCAAAAAGTAAAAAATTCATTAAAAATCAATGCTTTTGTACAAAAATCTCAAAATATTCCCAGATTTTCTCTGTGATGTGTCTATTGTGCTCATATTTTTGTAAAGATCATAATTGTTAAACTTCTCTTACAATAAAATAATATTTGCATTAGTGGCTTTAGACAAAAATATGTCCTATAATTAAACACAAGGGGGAGCTCAAATCCAGACGACATTTTTTTTGTTTCATAAACCACCTAAGAGTGAACTTTGTGCCAAATTACAAGAAGATTGTGAGAATAGAATTTGCGCTACAATTGCTAGCCTAAAAATGTATTTTCATAAATATAAAGCGCAAACCTCTATGTGGAGCTGCGGCTTTCGTGGCATAAGCTCTAGCCTATCCAGTTAACACAATCTGGAAATCTTAGCCTCTTACATGCAAATAATGATTTTTAGGAAATTTTTCAAATTTGACATTTTAAATGATCATAAACCACGCCCACTTTGATCAATCATTACCATATTGATAATGTAGTCTTAAGACTCTATAGTGATGACAACCACTAAGTTTCGTGCAGATCCATTTAGCCGGTTCAGCAGTATAATTTCGTCCCAGTTATAGCGCCCCCTATTGTTTAATCAAGGTGAAAATCAAGACATACACTTGAATTGACCTTAGGTTTGACTGTTATGAACAGTTTTGAAAAATGTCCAAATATTTTGAAGTTATGCTAAAAAAACTTTTTCATTCCCCAAAAAATATTTCAAAAATTCATATTTAAAAAAGTAAGCAAATTATCCAAAATCCCTTCAGATCGTTTGGTCAGCCGCTCTTCCTCTCTTGTC
Organism: Nothobranchius furzeri; assembly: GCF_043380555.1. Classification (NCBI taxonomy): domain Eukaryota; kingdom Metazoa; phylum Chordata; class Actinopteri; order Cyprinodontiformes; family Nothobranchiidae; genus Nothobranchius; species Nothobranchius furzeri. Next base: position 27,778,429 of record NC_091757.1, on the reverse strand, counting down.
AGGCAAAGTTGTGATGTGATTGGGTTTGACGGCCGGGAGGAGTTAACGAAAGTACGTTTGACTTACTATGCAAATTTCTACTAATTAGCATAAGTTTAAAACATTTTTAAAATACTCATCTTAATTTGACTGAGGCAATGAACATACTGGATGAGACCATTTGCTTGTTTACTAAAATATTGAGGAGAAAAATGCCAAAAACATTTTTGGGGTACAACAGCGCCAACTATTGGACAAACTTCAAACTTTTTTCTGTGATTGTAGATGTCACTATGACTGATATAATTTGTAACTTTCTGTATAGAATATGTATTTTTCATCAGTTAAAGGGCAAAAAATTTTAAAGCCTATAAGCCACGCCCACTTTTTAATCATTTTCAAAATATAGCTTAAGGGTCCAATGATTAACATATGTGCCAAGTTCTGTGGAAATCCATCAAGCCGTTTAGCTCAAACTAACTTTTTGACTCTTTAGCGCCCCCTTTTGGTGAATCCAAACAAAATGGGGAAGGTAGGGCTTACCGCTCATACTTCATAAGGGTCTAGAGTCTCATCACTTTATCTTGAGATATGGTGAAGATATCATCAATTAGCACATGTGCTAGCTAGCGCACTGATTTTGACATGGTGTCATTAGCCCAATTTTCAATATTTCTGCGTTTTTCTGCATCACAACAACTTATCTTAGTCCATAGATCATATGTACGAAGTTTGAAGTTGATTCGACGAAAAATGACGAATAGGTGATTAAAAGTAAGTTTTGCATTTTTTGCGATCTAGCAAAAAATCTAGTTAGGCGGAAATGGGCGTGGCCAATACAAAAAAGATGGGGAACCATCCAAGGATCATGTACATATAAAGTTTTTGACTGTAGGACCTACGGTTTGGGAGCTAGTAGCTGAAACGTGTTGACCTCCGCAATAGCGCCACCTAGGTGACGCGGGGTCCAAATTTTCGAATCTGAGTAGCGGTCAGGATTTTCTATCAGACTGCCATGTCAGATTTTCCCTGGCAATTTCAGGCTCTTGCGCCCATATAGTTTTACCGGAGAAGAATAATAATAAACTAGAACTGCAAGCAGTTATCAACGGGTTCCAAGCCCCCAGCGCCAGTCGCCCACCCGCCCCGCCCTCAACTTCGCCAGTCCTCACGCGGTCCCGCCCCAAAAACACGTTCTCCCGCCGGCGTCCCGTCAGCTCACTTCAACCGGCGCAACGAAAGTAACACTCGGGATACGTCATTAAACCTGCAAAGCCTATACACATATCTTTCAGAGGCATGGCTGACTTCTCAACCGTGATTACAATGGAATTCCACTGTTTCCTTATTAAAGAACGTGAAGATTTAATGAGTGAGATTATCAAACAATGATCTATACATCAACAGAATATTACAAATAACATAAATACTTGATAATGTCTTTAGATTTAAAAGATTTTCAACAAAAACTACGAGTTTCATTTTGTGACTTACTGACCAAATGTTTTAAAAAATCATGAAAAATACATAAATCATCATAAAATTACCAAAATATTCTCACATGGCAGTGTTAAGATGCGGAATAATATGATGTTGTTTTTAAATCAGTAGACTCAAAGCTTTTTTGAAGAAAAATTGGGAAATATAACTATAAAGGTCACAACAAAAATTCAAATATTCATAAAAAAATAGTGCTACTTTCTAAAATTAGGAGAAAAATCTCAGATCACCATAGGTACATGTGGAATGTTGTAAATGGCTTATATTTACTGTATACCTAAAAAAAACTTTCTAACAAAAATTAATTACGTTGTTGTCCAACTATACAGAAAAACTGGTAAAAAGTTAAAAATTCATTAAAAATCTATGCTTTTGTACAGAAATCTCAAAATATTCCCAGGTTGCCTCTGTGATGTGAGAATTCTTCTTATATTTTTGTTGGGGTCATAAATGTAAAACTGTACTTACAATAAAATAATATTTGCATTAGTGGCTGTAGACAAAAATATGTCCTACAATTAAACACAAGGGGGAGCTCAAATCAATACGACATTTTTTTTCTTTCATAAACCACCTAAGAGTGAACTTTGTGGCAAATTACAAGAAGATTGTGAGAACAGAATTTGCGCTACAATTGCTAGCCTAAAAATGTATTTTCGTAAATATAAAGCGCAAACCTCTTCATGGAGCTGCGGCTTTCGTGACATAAGCTCTAGCCAATCCAGTTGACACAATCTGGAAATCTTAGCCTCTTACATGCAAATTGTGATTTTTAGGGAATTTTTCAAATTTGAAATTTTAAATGATCATAAACCACGCCCACTTTGATCAATCATTACCATATTGATAATGTAGTCTTAAGACTCTATAGTGATGACAACCACTAAGTTTCGTGCAGATCCATTTAGCTGGTTCAGCAATATAATTTCTTCCCAGTTATAGCGCCCCCTATTGTTTAATCAAGGTGAAAACCAGGACATACACTTGAATTGACCTTAGGTATGATTGTTATGAACAGCTTTGAAAAATGTCAAAGTCTTTTGAAGTTACGCTAAAAAAACTTTTTCATTCCCAAAAAATTATTTTAAAAAATCATATTAAAAAAAATAAGCAAATTATCCAAAATCCCTTCACATCTTTTGGTCAGCCGCTCCTCCTCTCTTGTCAGGGAAAGTTGTGATGTGATTGAGTTTGACGGCCGGGAGGAGTTAACGAAAGTACGTTGGACTTACTATGCAAATTTCTACTAATTTGCATAAGTTTAAAACATTTGTTAAAATACTCATCTAAATTTGACTGACTCACTGAACACACTGGATGAGATCATTTGTTTTTTTACGAAAGAAATGGGGAGAACCATGCCAAAAATATTTTTGGGGTACCACAGCGCCACCTATTGGACAAAATTCAAAAAATTTTCTGTGATTGTAGATGTCACTATGACTGATAAGAATTGTAATTTTCTGTTTAGAATATATATTTTTCATGAGTAAAAGGGCGAAAAATTTTAAAGCCTATAAGCCACGCCCACTTTTTAATCATTTTCAAAATGTAGCTTAAGGGTCCGATGACTAACATATGTGCCAAGTTCTGGGGAAATCCATCAAGCCGTTTAGCTCAAACAAACTTTTTGACTCTTTAGCGCCCCCTATTGGTGAATCCAAACAAAATGGGGTAGATAGGGCTTACCGCTCATACTTCATAAGGGTCTAGAGTCTCATCAGTTTATCTTGAGAAATGGTGAAGATATCATCAATTACCACATGTGCTAGCTAGCGCGCTGATTTTGACATGGTGTCATTAGCCCAATTTTCAATATTTCTGCATTTTTCTTCATCACAACAACTTAGCTTAGTCCATAGATCACATGTACGAAGTTTGAAGTTGATTCGACAAAAAATGATGAATAGGTGATTAAAAGTAAGTTTTGCGTTTTTTGCGATCTAGCAAAAAATCTAGTTAGGCGGAAATGGGCGTGGCCAATACAAAAAAGATGGAGAATCATCCAAGGATCATGGACATATAAAGTTTTTGACTATAGGACCTACGGTTTGGGAGCTAGTAGCTAAAACGTGTTGACCTCCGCAATAGCGCCACCTAGGTGACGCGGGGTCCAAATTTTCGAATCTGAGTAGCGGTCAGGATTTTCTATCAGACTGCCATGTCAGATTTTCCCTGGCAATTTCAGGCTCTTGCGCCCATACAGACACAGCGGAGAAGAATAATAATAATAAATAATAAATAATAAATAATGAAAAATCCGTAGAAAAACAATAGGGTTCCCTGCCCTTTGGGCTTGGAACCCTAATAAACTAGAACTGCAAGCAGTTATCAACGGGTTCCAAGCCCCCAGCGCCAGTCGCCCACCCGCCCCGCCCTCAACTTCGCCGGTCCTCACGCGGTCCCGCCCCAAAAACATGTTCTCCCGCCGGCGTCCCGTCAGCTCACTTCAACCGGCGCAATGAAAGTAACACTCAGGATACGTCATTAAACCTGCAAAGCCTATACACATCTTTCAGAGGCATGGCTGACTTCTCAATCGTGATTACAATGGAATTCCACTGTTTCCTTATTAAAGAACGTGAAGATTTAATGAGTGAGATTATCAAACAATAATCTATACATCAACAGAATATTACAAACAACATAAATACTTGATAATGTCCTTAGATTTAATTGATTTTCAACAAAAACAATGAGTTTCATTTTGTTACTTACTGACCAAATGTTTCAAAAAATCATGAAAAATACATAACTCATCATAAAATTACCAAAATATTCTCACATGGCAGTGTTAACATGTGGAATAATATGATGTTGTTTTTAAATCAGTAGACTCAAAGCTTTTTTGAAGAAAAATCAGTAAATATAACTGTAAGGGTCACAGTCAAAATTAAAATATTCATAAAAAAATAGTGCTACTTTCTAAAATTTATAGAAAAATCTCAGATCACCATAGGCACATGTGGAATGTTATAAATGTGTTATATTTACTTTGTACCTAAAAAAAACTTTCTTACAAAAATTAGTTACTTTTTGTCCAACTATACAAAAAACTGGCAAAAAGTAAAAAATTCATTAAAAATCAATGCTTTTGTACAAAAATCTCAAAATATTCCGAGATTGCCTCTGTGATGTGAGAATTCTTTTTATATTTTTGTTGGGGTCATAAATGTAAAATTGTACCTACAATAAAATAATATTTGCGTTAGTTGCTGTAGACAAAAATATGTCCTATAATTAAACACAAGGGGGAGCTCAAATCAAGACGACATTTTTTTTGTTTCATAAACCACCTAAGAGTGAACTTTATGGCAAATGTCAAGAAGATTGTGAAAACAGAATTTGCGCTACAATTGCTAGCCTAAAAATGTATTTTTGTAAATTTATAGCGCAAACATCTTCGTGGAGCTGCGGTTTTCAATATCTAAGCTCATGGCTATCCAGTTAACATAATCTGGAAAACGTAGCTTCTTACATGAAAATAATGATTTTTAGGAAATTTTTCAAATTTGAAATTTTAAATGATCATAAACCACGCCCACATTGATCAATCATTACCATATTTATAATGTAGTCTTAAGACTCTACAATGATGACAACCACTAAGTTTCGTGCAGATCCATTTAACCAGGTCAGCAGTATAATGTTTTGCTATTTATAGCGCCCCCTATTGTTTAATCAAGGTGAAAATCAAGACATACACTTGAATTGACCTTAGGTATGATTGTTATGAACAGCTATGAAAAATGTCAAAGTCTTTTGAAGTTACGCTAAAAAAACTTTTTCATTCCCAAAAAATTATTTTAAAAAATCATATTAAAAAAATAAGCAAATTATCCAAAATCCCTTCACATCTTTTGGTCAGCCGCTCCTCCTCTCTTGTCAGGGAAAGTTGTGATGTGATTGAGTTTGACGGCCGGGAGGAGTTAACGAAAGTACGTTGGACTTACTATGCAAATTTCTACTAATTTGCATAAGTTTAAAACAGTTTTTATAATACTCATCTAAATTTGACTGATTCAATGAACACACTGGATGAGATCATTTGTTTTTTTACGAAAGAAATGGGGAGAACCATGCCAAAAATATTTTTGGGGTACCACAGCGCCACCTATTGGACAAAATTCAAAAAAATTTCTGTGATTGTAGATGTCACTATGACTGATATGAATTGTAATTTTCTGTATAGAATATGTATTTTTCATGAGTAAAAGGGCGTAAATTTTTAAATCCTATAAGCCACGCCCACTTTTTAATCATTTTCAAAATATAGCTTAAGGGTCCGATGATTAACATATATGCCAAGTTCTGTGGAAATCCATCAAGCCGTTTAGCTGAAACAAACTTTTTGACTATTTAGCGCCCCCTATTGGTGAATCCAAACAAAATGGGGTAGATAGGGCTTACCGCTCATACTTCATAAGGGTCTAGAGTCTCATCAATTTTTCTTGAGAAATGGTCAAGATATCATCAATTACCTCATGTGCTAGCTAGCGCACAGATTTTGACATGGTGTCATTAGCCCAATTTTCAATATTTCTGCATTTTTCTTCATCACAACAACTTACCTTAGTCCATAGATCACATGTACGAAGTTTGAAGTTGATTCGACGAAAACTGACGAATAGGTGATTAAAAGTAAGTTTTGCGTTTTTTGCGATCTAGCAAAAAATCTAGTTAGGCGGAAATGGGCGTGGCCAATACAAAAAAGATGGAGAATCATCCAAGGATCATGGACATATAAAGTTTTTGACTATAGGACCTACGGTTTGGGAGCTAGTAACTAAAACGTGTTGACCTCCGCAATAGCGCCACCTAGGTGACGCGGGGTCCAAATTTTCGAATCTGAGTAGCGGTCAGGATTTTCTATCAGACTGCCATGTCAGATTTTCCCTGGCAATTTCAGGCTCTTGCGCCCATACAGACACAGCGGAGAAGAATAATAATAATAAATAATAAATAATAAATAATGAAAAATCCGTAGAAAAACAATAGGGTTCCCTGCCCTTTGGGCTTGGAACCCTAATAATGAAAAATCCGTAGAAAAACAATAGGGTTCCCTGCCCTTTGGGCTTGGAACCCTAAATAGAAACATCTAATGTTACGATTTGGTCTTGAAATTTTTTAAACAGCAGTAGTACAGAAAATGGTTAATCAAAATATCATAAATTATCTGGATGATTATCATCAATTATCTTGTATTAAATGAAAACTAAAAGGATGTACTGAAACCTATTTCTTTGCAGATCAGTATTCTATTTTACTTTAATCTCTGTGAGTATTTATTTTTATAGACATATGTTTCTTTATTTAGTTTAAAAGCTGTGTTTGTGATTAAATTGTAATAAACCATCCCACTAACATCACCTGTTGAAACACTGCCAGTTAATTGTTCACTAAAAACCAACGTGCTCATGCACATCAAAGTTTGTCTTATGCAAAAATTTGAGAAATTATTATTTTTATTGTAATTTTTCCATGAGTATTTTTACTCTTTCACAAAGTCATAACAGTTCTCTACATACATTGCATTCTGCGAGAGTGAATGACTTTACAATCAGCAAATTATGTCACAAAAAAAGAAGAATGTTGCTGACAAAACTGCACGTATGGTATAGAAAAGACAAAGTGGGACCTCTGTTAACCCTTTCATCCTCTCTTTGACCCCCGTGTTGTACGAGAAGCAGCCACTCAAAGGATTTGAGCTCACTGGCCCCTGGAAATGTTGACAATTCTTCTATATTCTGTGCCTTTCTATGACGTTACTGACTCAGGGAGTTTGGACAAAGGATCAGTCTGTGGGTTGAGTCTAAAAGGACCGGGTTAAACCAGGAAGAGCACAGTTTGGTGCAAGAACAGCAGCAGCAGCAACCTACCGACCATCAAAATGACCTCCAGTGGAATGAACACGATGAGCAGGGTAAGTTTTGTAATGTTTAGTGATCCTGGACTGGAAATATCTGTCTTTAAACATTTTTGATAAATAGCTTCGCTAGTTTCATACATTTATTTCATAATGAGGAAAAAAGCTTCAAATCTGACCCCAGAAGAATGAAAACGAAAGTTAAAACAGGACATAGTGTTCAGCAGCCAGGGGCCTACATGTTTTTTTAATTTATTTTTTAAATAAGGAGAAAACCAAAGACCCACTCCAGTAAATGGACCTTTTGTTTTTTCTTCAGATCATCTTCTACGAGGACAGGAACTTCCAGGGTCGTTCTTATGTGTGCATGAGCGACTGCCCAGACATGTCCTCCTACCTGAGCAGGTGCCACTCCTGCAGGGTGGAGAAAGGCTGCTTCATGATCTACGACCGCACCAACTACATGGGCAACCAGTACTTCATGAGGAGGGGCGAATATGCTGACTACATGAGCATGATGGGCATGAGCGACTGCATCAGGTCCTGTCGTATGATCCCCATGGTAAGAAACCATCTTAAACTTCTTTTTAAAGGTGGCTTCTGTTCTGTTCTGGGTTTAACCTGGTCATCATTGGCTCCACAGCACAGGGGATCTTACAGAATGAGGATCTACGAGAGGGAGAACTTTGGAGGTCAGATGTACGAGCTGATGGAGGACTGTGAAAGCATCATGGACCGTTACCGCATGTCCAACTGCATGTCCTGCAATGTGATGGATGGCCACTGGCTGATGTACGAGCAGTCCCATTACAGAGGCAGGATGATGTACATGAGGCCTGGCGAGTACAGGGACTTCATGAACATGGGCATGAGTGGCATGAGGTTCATGAGCATGAGGCGCATCACCGACTCCTGCTATTAAACTCTCTGCACTAAATAAAACTGTCATAATCTGATCTGATGTTGTATTTTAGTCATTATTCTCATTTAGTCCTGATAGACGTGGATGTAATCAAGACTAGTGTTCTATTCTCTATTTCTAAACGACACAAAACCAAACCAAACTTTCGGTTTTATCTAACGCTGCAGTAACCTTCCAGCCTCACAGAAATTAAGCCTCTTCTTGCTCACAAACACTTCAAGGTCTCCTCTGCAAATTCTAAACTTAAAAAGGTAGCTTTATTTCATACACACACATCTTTTAGGTGCAAGAAAAACAGTGAAAACATTTAACTGTAAATTTCAAATAAACAAATAAAATTTTACTCTATTTCCTGCATTAGCTGCAGATAGAACATAGATGAGAAAATGCTTGGATTGGAAAAACCACGCATCATCATGAATCAGCATTCAACAAGTGTTGCCATTTTCACAGCTCACAGTGCAGCCGTTAAGACAACTCCGGTCTCCTTTTGGTTCTTTCCCCACCTGATTCAGTCTGTCCAACCCCAGAGAGTTCACTCAGGCATTCAGGAGATGCTGCAGACGGTACTGCTGCTTTGGTTTTTTATAGTCTCCCTCCTCTTCAGCTCTGTGGCACTCATCCTTCTCTTTATGCCCTCCAAATACAAACTTGGGTCAAACTTTCCTGCACATAGAGGAATACTGACAAACACACAAGCTATGAGGCACAGTTTGGTCAGAATCAGAAATCCAGCTGCAAAAATGTTTAGTTTCATTCAGATAAACTAATAATAACTAGATAAATTGCTTTTTTTGCAGAAATGCTGTTTAAATGCTGGATAGCTTAAACTGTTAGCTGAATCAGCTTAATAGTTGAACTGAGGCTGAAAGTAAGCAAAACTGTCAAAATGAGCTGAATGTCTTGAAAGATGTGGAAGCAACAATCAGAAACAAGCAAGTAAAGCACAAAAAGTAAGTGAAGAATGGAGAAAAATAATCCTAAATAGCAAAAAACTGAAATCTGTGAACATTGTATAAAAATATAATGAAAAAAGATCAGAACATAGGTGGAGAATGGACAAAAAATGCTGAACAGCAGAAAACTTAAATCTTTGAACATTGATTAAAAACTCAAAAGTTGAAATGTTAAACAGCTGGCATTTGAATGAGAATAGTTTAATATGTACATTTTTACAATTGGTTGAACTGTGAATTTAGAAACATTTACGGATATCTGAAACTGATAGATTAACATGTTCGGATTTGATATGGGATGGATGAATGGTTGGACGAATGAAATGTTGGATGGATGTTAGATGGTTTATTGGATGGATGGATTCCTTAGGCCAAGCGGATCGATTTGATGTCTCCCATGTGTGGGTGAGTAATTCCATTTAGCCAGAAGATAATTGACCTCTCTCAACCAGTCAGGGAGCTGGGAGGGAGCGGGGAACTTTCCCACCTTCTGACGGTCAATCAAATTTAACTTGTTTCTAGTTTTAAGTACAGATTGTTCAAAAAGATCAAAAACAGAAGTCTGTTATTGGCTCAATTCAGCTTTTTATATTCATTCCTATGAGACTTGGTTAAAGTGATTTGTAGTTCCTTGTGTTGCCATGGTAACAGATGACAGGAGTCTGCTTTAATAAAGCAATGTACAATGTCACATGACTCTTTTAAACTTTGAATAACATTTCTATATTAAAGTATGTTGATACAGTTGTGTCTAAAATGTTGTTAAATGTTGTTGTTAAGCACGTTGCCATGGTAACACAGAACACAATATCAAGTTAATACAAGACTCTTGGGACCAAGCAGGTTGAATTGATGTATCATATGTGTGGGTGCATATTTCCTTTTAGGCATAAGACAATTGAAAACTCCCAGCCAATGAGAGAGCAGCGAAGGAGGAGGGGGCGGTTCCTGCCTTCTGACTAGTGTTAAAATGTCAGCTATGCTGCTAGTTTTAAGTGTATAGAGCTCAGAAAGATAAGAAACAGCAGTATGTTATAGGCTCAATATTAGGTGTTTCACATTCAATTTCAATGAGACTTCTTTGGGGATATCCTTATAAACTTGTGTTACCTTGGTAACAGATAATGCAGTTGAAATTGAATACCAGATTCCTGAGATAAAGCTGGTCGATTTGATGTGTCATATGTGTGGGTGCTCGATCCTGCTTGGACAGAAAATGGTTGAACACTCTCAACCAACCAGAGAGCAGCACTGTTTTCCCACCTTTTCCTTGGCTGTTGGAGTGACTGTACTCCTGTTAAGGTTGGTTTATGCTTGACGCGTCCGCGAGGTCCGCACGGCTCCACGCAGCGAAATTGCATCATTTTAACAACCACGCCCCTCCACGGCCCAAAATTTCCGCTACACGCACCTAGGAAAATTCCTAATCACGCGGACGGTCGGACGTGGAAAAACATGGCGGACCGGCATACTAGATATGCTGGGACAATTGTTACGCAGTTTATGTAATCGCTCTTCTTCTGTCGTTGTAAGACCCAGAAAATGAGAAATAGTAATTAGCGCCCCCACAGTCACAGATTACGCTAGGTCACAGATTTTGCTGTAAGACCTGTGCACCACATTCTCTCTAAATGCGCAAAAGGCGCACCACTGCTGTGAAGCACGCCGCACATACAGCTACGTCAGCTCAGGCAAGAGGAGAGAGAAAAAGAGACGAGTTTTCTGACACCATGTGCTTTCCTGCAATGATTGACATCACGCAGCAGCTGACCATGCAGGCGTCAGATGTGGAAGAGACGGCATCCAAACAGAAATATAGACAAGGATCAAGCACAAGAAAGAAAAAGTCAAAACCAGATGAGTGTGTTGTTGGAACTAAAAAGAAAACCTTTGTTTGAATAAACATCCCAGCTGCTGTTCATGAGACAGAAGAGAGAATTATTGTGTCTGGATGTGGACTGGAGATGGACTTTTACAGCAGCATCACTCATTCAGTTCAATTCAGTTTATTCATATACCATCAAATAACAAGAGTCATCTCAAGGCACTTCACACAAACATTCCAATTGACCCTTTGCACGTGACGTCACGCCACTCCTGAGACCTCCACCATCACCATGATGGACGGCAAAAAGACCATTTACACCTGTTGAAACTCAAGTGAAGCTAGTCAAAACAAGCCAGTTTGTAGCCTTTTATCGCTTTTATTTAGTTGATTTGACAGTAAAATGGTTTTAGCTTGCTGCATGGTTGGCTGCACAAACAGACAAGGATGTAAACTCAACTCGTTTTGTTTTTTTAATAACTTTCATGGAGATCGAGGACGGAGATGAACTGCAGCTATCAATCAAGCGGACTAGCAGCCCTCAGATTTGCAGCAAACATGTTTTTAGCGGGTAAGATTAACGTTCATTTATTTCACGAGGAAGACAGGGACAGGGATAAATGTGATGTGTTAATACTAGTTATTGATAATCCTGATGGATGGGTATTTCACCACGGAGGATGTGCCCTGTCCACTGTAGTGTAAAGCGAGATAATTATTAACAATATTAAAGCTCCAATGTATGACTATGTGTGTTAAAATTACATTATTTATTTATATAAGCGTCTGTGTTTAGTGATCTTCTCATTCCAGTGTGAGAGCAGCAGCTGAACCCGGTAACACCACCAGCATCAGAAGCTGGTAGAGATCCGGACTTTTTAAAAACCAGCTTTGGTGTAAAGTGAAACGCTGTTTATAACATGTTATAAATCCAGCGGGGTGAATTTAGGCAAAGTCAGCAACATGTTCAACATGACAGCTCTAGAGAAAACTGCAAGGAAGAATGGGCCAAAATACCAGCTAGTGTGTCAAAGCTGCAGAGCTCCAGACGTTTGTCCTCGCCCTCCTAAGTGTTGAGGTGAACTTTTTTTATTGACCAAATACTTATTTTCTTCACCATCTTCCAAATAAATTCTTTAAAAACCAAACAATGTGATTTATTAGATTTTTTTAAACATCTTGTCTCACAGTTGAAATTTACATATAATAAAAATTACAGACCTCTCATATTTTTGACTTTATTTTGGTGGCTGCCAAATAATCTTTTACTCCACTATAGCCACAGCTGCCCTGGGGCACAGGCGCTGCAGGATCCCTCAGATCCTCACCAGCAGGCAAGGAAGTTGAAGTGTCTTGCCCAAGGACACGTCTGTGACAGAGGGCGTGACACACACCCGAAGCCCTCCGGTTACAGGGCGGGCCCTTAACTCCTCAGTCACCATCACCCCGACTTGTGTTTCCTACAGTAGCAGCCCAGTGACACCATCAGTCCTACTAAGTCTGGTTGGATATTTTTCTTGATTTTCCAGCACTGTGAACGTTTTGCAGACACAAATATATGATGTTATCCAGAGACAGCAGCACCTCTGGGACCTCGAAGATAGTTAATGTCTACAAGAATATGTCATTTGAACTTATTAACCAAATAACTAAGTCAAATAATAAAACTGTATAATATGCATCATTTGTACAGCTATAAGGCCTCTTTAAATGTAAATGTGTGTGAAGCTTGGCCATATTTAGACTTGGTTCTAATCCACCGAATCATTCCTGAAATAGATTCAACATGGGTGATGTCAGCTTGCAAATATTTGTGCCAACCAGCAGGTGGTGCTGTTTCGTGAAGGTGGGGTTTACCAGGGAGATCCTGTTCTCCTTGAGGTGCCGTGTACAAATGTTTTTGATAGAGCTAAAGCCAGAGAGAGGGAGCAGCAGTAAATGGTACCATATCAGCTGAACCAGTGAAGAAAGGGAACCATCCTCCCATAAATATACGTTTGCAGACAAACGCTGCAGTCCCACAGTTGCATATCCTCTTTTCCTGGAACTTATTTGTTGTTTGTCCCTCAGCTCCAAGATCCTTCCTCTTCAAGTTGTCACCGAGCTTCTGGTTTCCCACACTAGCCCAAGACGAAAAAAAGTACAAGTGCAACGATGATGACAACTACTCCGACTGCAACGCCGATGAGTACTCGTTTGGTCTTCTGGTTCTGACATCTTTTCTGTTCCTTCACTTTGTAGGTGCTCTTTTCAAAAACTTTACCCTGTGGAGAAAAACACAAAGTCAGAGGTAATTTCCCCTCTCCTCTAAACAATTTAAACTGAAATAAATGCATCACACCAATACATTTAGTCAGACCGAGCGAGATTTGTGTCCTCGGTCTGATGTGCTGCTTTGCCTCAAAACACTTCCTGCATATTAAAAAGTCTGGATTGTTGCACAAACACTCTTTTTGTGTCTCTGCATACCCACACAAACGTAATGCAGCCCACTTTAGGTCTTCTCTCTGAGCTCAAGCATTGTGAAACTTGTTCTCTGGGATTTCCACATCCCCCTCTCGCTCTCTGATCACGGTGGAAAACCCCATTAAAACTCCCCAGGCCAGCAGAACGCCAGACATGATGCTGACAAACGGGACTGTCCCCTCCCAAAAGGCCACGCCTCTCTGACCTCACAACCATCACCGATGAACTCGTTGCTGTTATCATGCATCTAACTTCTCCTCCTCTAGGGTATTTAGAGGTGATAAAGGACACGCTGTAATGACATATGTTATATAAAACTTTAGTTTTTGTACCTGCACCAAATACTTACATGTCTGAGATTCCTGGTTTAAGTTAACCAGACAATGTGATCCTCTGAGGTCAGCTGACCTAAACCACACATGCTGATATAAATCACTTTCTGTAGATAATTACTTTCATCTCCACATAAAGCACTTTCATTTAATTTAATGAACAGTTCATAAACACACGACCACATAGGAAATACTATAAATTGTCACATTTAAATGAGATAATTAAAATGAAGTGTACTCCTTCATAAATCATTATTTTTGTCTTTTTTAGACAAATTTCACATTTTATTTTGACGATAGACATTTGTATGTAGAAAACTGCGGCTGGTGTTTTGCATGGGGGCGTGGCCTAAAGAAGATCATCGACCCAAGTGGTGAGTGCTCTGTGCGTTTGTGTTTAAAGGCTGGCTTGTTTTGAAGATTTGATACTGCAGCTTTAAATGTGATGAAACGGACCTCTTGTCTGCTGCTGCTCGCCCTCTTCCTTTCTCTCAGACTTTTACCTGAATTTTAATTCATACTGCCATACTGTGCAGCTTTTTCATATTTTTAAATCATTGTCTTGTGCTGAAAGGACCCTTTACAGCCTCGACTCGAGAACTGAATACCCCTGCTGACCCTGGCTTCTCTGGTCCAACACACTTGATTCATGGTTGGATCACCTGTGCAGCAGCTCATCAGGCTCTGCAGAAGTCTGTTAATCACCTGCTGATTGTTGAAACAGAGTTAAAGCTAAAATGTGCTAGATACCAGCCCAGCAGGCACAGAACTGAATACCCTTGCTTTACAGGGTTAATGAAATGTCTGTCAGACCCCCACCGCTCTCTGTGGCCAAAATATCGCACTTGCAACTTCAGAGTTGCCAGTCCAGTCCCTGTTGAACTTGGTACAAATTAAGCTGACATACCTGGTGCTACAGTCTGCTCCCAGCATGTTTCCTGTATGTTTTGCTTTGTGAACACAGCTGAGTTGTATGATTTAGTGATGAATCACTTCTGTAGAAACTAATGAAGGCTCAGGAGACATTTCAGCTGGTAGGTTAGTGTGTTAAAAAGACTAACGCACCAATGCTGTCTCTAACAGCCAATAGGGGGTGCTAAAAGCAAGTCAAAACTACCTAGCATCACTTTAAGGAAGAAAAGGAGTGATACGAGTGTTGGGTGGAGGGGAGTTCCAGTATTCAATAATCTCACATTAAAGCTGGAACACAAACACCAGCGCGGCATCTACAGTGTGGAGGTTGTAGGTTCAACAATAGAATGACCCAGAATAAGGTCAGATCAGCGGGGCTGTGTTCCCACTCTGGCCTCTGGTCTGTTTACACAGCTGAGATGTTTTCAGAGGGACAAAAATGCAGATGGGCAGACCGTGGAGATTTATATTCAAGAGGCAGACCTGCTGAGCTTGGAGCCAGTAAAAAAGAAGTCTCTGCACTGAAAGCACCAAAACCACAAGGCAGATCTTTCCACATGAAACCTGTATACTTGTGTGTCTATATTCACACTAAGCAAAGCACCAGTCTTCTCTAGGTGGCAGCAGGATTGTGTGATATGACGAAAATCCTGACAGAGATTCTAGAAAATGATAAATTACAGTTTAGGGCCGTTTGTGTAAATGCTGAAGAGTTTTCATGTTTAACTTTAACTCATTATTGCTGCTGTAGCCTCTCAGCTCCTCAACCCGATGTGTCCAGATGTGTTCCCCTGATGAAAACTGTTTTGGTTCCGTCTCTCCTCCACATGCTGCTAGCTCTGTGTCCATGGTGACAGCTGATGCTGCCATGAATACCACAGTTTAAACTCGACTATGAAGAGACAGACACGCTGGTTTCATCATCCGACATATTTCATTACACCACTCAGCCCTACTGACCACCATACAACAAGCCAACAGCTAATGGTGTCTTAAAATAAAATAGGAAACACTATTTTATAACCCTATACAGCTGTAGGGACATCATTAATCACACTGGTTTTTATGTTCTTGCGCAGCGGAAGTGAAGCAGGAAACGGTTACCTGCAGCGCTTTTGGAACAACCCTGGTGCAGCTAGCTTACATCTTCAGTTTCATCAAACTGTGGTCACTGACAAAGTTCTTTACAACAGGTGAGATGATAGCTGGCCGGAACCGTTCCACAGAAACCTGCTTTTATTAACCCTTTGCTTTTAGGGAAGAACCCTGCATGTGAGGCAACGTGGGAGCGGTGTGACCCACGTGTCGACCGCCGGACACACTGGCCTTGTGGTATGTCCTGGACACTTGGTCGTACCCAGGGAGACCAGCTCGCTTCATTCATCTTGGGAAACAATAGGAAATACCTTTCTAAACATAGCACCGTTTAACACAATCAGGATGTAAATTGTACATTAGTTTTCCTCTCCAGCTCCACCTAAAGAATATTTATAGACATCAATATGACATTTCTTGATCCCATCGAAATTTCCAGGAGAAATTCACCTCAGACCCTTGAACTCAAAATAGTATGATGGGCCTCCTACCTTCTCCATCAGCTCTTCAGCCTGAACCTCCAAGTCGCTCAGTTTGTTGTGCCTTTCATCAGCTTTGTTCAAGTTGTCCAGCATGATCTCCTTCACCTCCTCCACCTCCTCCTGCGCCTGCTGCAGGCGACTCTTCCCGTTCTCCTGGAGCACATCACCACACACAGCATGGTGTCAAAATATTTATGTACACCACTTTTCCAAGCGAGAGGACTCCACAGCGCCTTACGCTAGTCATTCACACGCGGGTGCTGATGAGATACGTGGTAGCCGCAGCTGGCCTGGAGCACACTCACAGAAACCACCAGCAGCAGGGCTAAGTGTCTTCCTCATGGACAAAATGACTGACACAGACGGCCTGGCTTCAAACCAGCAACCCACTGGTTACAGGGGAAACCCCTGAGCTGCCATCACAAAAAAATGTGTCCCGTTACTCGCTTAGCTGTGTTTCTCACACGGTTTCAGTTGTGGTGTAAGGGTTAATGGCTACATGTTTAGTCAACACACACACACACACACACAGTGTTTAGAGATAAACAGAATCTGGCAGCACTGCTTGTTTTGTGGTGGTTATCTCCTGCTTTGACAGTCATCTCTGTAGGCTGACGGAGAATATGATTAATTATGTCGAGTTCTGCAGTAAATAACAGGAAACAGATTCAGAAAGCTCTCTGAAGCTTTACTTTCACAAGCCTGGACTTTTATGGCAGAAGGTGACCTTAAGGAGACTGAAATGCGAGTACGGGATTTTAATTTCCTTTCAGGAAGACAAACAAAAGCATAATAATAATAATACATTTTATTTAAAAAAAGCACCTTTCTGGTCACCCAAGGACACTGTACAGAATAAAAACACAAATCATTCAGTAAGTAAACAAACATGAACAAACAAGGCACTCTAAAATTCAAAGCTGATATGTGGTTTTGAAGAGGTGAGTTTTGAGTTGTTTTTTGAATTCTGTGAATGAGTTAATGTTCTTGATGAGAGGGGGAAGGGAGTTCCAGAGTTTGGGAGCGGTGCAGCTGAAGGCTCTACTCCCCATGGTGCTGAGACGAAAGGAGGGCACAGAGAGATGGAGGAGGAGGACCTGAGGGAACGGGACGAGGTGACGATGTGAACGAGATCTGTGAGGTAGTGAGGGGCGAGGTTATGGATGGCCTTGAAGGTGAGAAGGAGAATCTTGTAGTTAATCCTGGTGTGCACTGGTAGCCAATGGAGTTGTTTGAGGATGGGGGTGATGTGATGAGAGATGGGAGTTTTAGTAATGATGCGTGCTGCTGCATTCTGAACCAACTGGAGCTTACAGAGGGTTTTCTGAGGGAGACCTGAGAGAAGAGAGTTGCAATAATCAATACGTGATGTAACCAGACTATGGACAAGGATAGAAGTAGAGTGGACATCAAGGGAGGGGCGAAGACGATTAATGTTATGAAGATGGAAATAAGCTGACCGTGTGATGCTATTGATATGAGATTGGAAGGATAGTGTGCTGTCTAGGATGACACCCAGACTCTTGACCTGGGGAGAGGGGGAAACTGAAGTATTATCAACAGTGAGAGAGAAACTGTCCAATTTTGAGAGTGTGTTCTTGGTACCAACCAAAAAAAGTTCTGTTTTGTCTGTATTTAATTTCAGGAAGTTCGAACTGAACCAGGATTTTATTTCTTGAAGGCAGGTGATGAGGGAGGAGAGAGGAAGTGCAGAATTGGCTTACTGGACAAATAGAGCTGGGTGTCATCCGCAAAGCAGTGAAAATGAATATTGAATCTGCGGAAAATATTGCCAAGGGGAAGGATGCATATAATGAAAAGGAGGGGCCCCAGGACAGAGCCCTGGGGCACGCCAGAAGAGACAGAAGAGGGCTGTGAGCGGGAGGATTTGGTAGTAATGAACTGAGTGCGACCTGATAGGTAGGACTGAAACCACCGAAGTGAGATGTTAGCAATGCCGATGGAAGATAACCTATGGAGGAGAATGGAATGAGATAGTGTCAAAGGCCGCACTCAGATCAAGGAGGACCAGGATGGATAGTAGACCGGAATCAGCAGCAATGAGGAGATCGTTAGTTATTTTGAGGAGGGCTGTTTCTGTGCTGTGAAGTGGGCGGAAACCGGACTGGAAGGGTTCATAGGAGTTTAGTGTCAGATGGGTTTGGGGCTGGGCAGCGACAATTTTTTCTAAAACTTTGGAGACAAAGGGTAGGTTGGAGATGGGACTGAGATTAATAAAAATGTTAGGATCCGAACCAGGTTTTTTAAGTATTAGAGTAACTGCAGCAGTTTTGAAGATAGAGGGAACAATACCGGAGGAAAGGGATGCGTGTATGAGAGCGGAGAAGAGAGGGAACAGAGAGGGGAGGCAGGATTTAACCAAGGCCGTGGGAAGGGGATCCAGAAGGCAAGTAGAAGGCTTTGAGTTGTGGATAATATCTGATATCTTAGAATCACTGGGAAGTTAGAAACTGGAAAATAACTGTGTTGGTTCGGGAGGATCATATGGGGAGGTAGGGGGGATGCTTTGGTTGATTGCACGGTGAATGTTTATTATTTTTTCGTTGAAGAACAGAAGAAGGGCATTACAGGTAGCAGTACAGCACATGTAGGGGAGAATATCGGATGGCCAGTGAATTTTATTGATATTGGAGTACAATGGCTTAGTGTTGCCTCGATTGGAGTTGATTAGACAGGAGTAATACTGTTGTTTGGTTAGTATAATTAAGTCCTTATACTGAGTCATATGATTTTTATATAGTTCTTTGTGAATGGTGAGACCAGTTTTTCTGTAGAGGCGTTCAAGCTGCCTGGATTTGGTTTTCAGCGTCTGGAGTTGAGGGGAAAACCAGGGAGCAGACTGACAGAAAGTAACAGAACAGGTTCTAACTGGAGCAAGGGAGTTTAAAATGTGAGCTAACTGGTCATTGTAGAGAGCAGCCAGGTCATCAGGAGAGGAGAGATTGTCCGGTAGCTGAATATTATCAATATAGGAGGATAAAGTGTTGATATTGATGTCCTTTATATTCCTAAAAGAAATGAGCCGGGTTGGTTTGGTAAAAGAAAGCTGGGTTACAATATTGAAGGAAATAAAATAGTGATCAGTGATGTGGAGGTCATCAGCTGCACAGTTAAGGGGGGTGAGACCAGAGCAGCACAGCAGATCCAGGCAGTGTCCTTTGGAGTGAGCTGGAAAGTTGATGTGCTGATTAAATCCAAGGCTGTCCAGGCAGGATGAGAAGTCTTTGGTGAGGGAAGATCGCTGTTGTCCATGTGTATGTTAACATCTCCAAGCACTATTACATTAGATGAGAGTGTAGTTAAATGAGTGAGCAGTACTGAGACTTCTGACAGAAAGTCTTTGTGAGGTTTAGGGGGGCGGTAGATTGATCCAATGATAGTGGGGGTAGGCCCATTAAGTTTAAAAACCAAATACTCAAAAGGTATTAAAATCAGAGACAGACACTGGCAAAACTTTCTAATTCTCGCGATGGATTATCGCGAGACCTCCTCCGCGAGAACCGCGTGGTTTGGTGAGGTAAACAAACCCGGGAGGAGTAGCGTCGTTGAGCTGGGAGAAATCAGCGGGCTGCTGCCAAGTTTCGCAAACGCACATGAAGTCGAGTCCACGGTCCTTGATGAGATCGTGAATGAGATGACCTTTCCCAGTGAGAGAGCGGATGTTGAGAAGGCCGAAGTTGACGGTGGTGCTGTCACATCCATGAGCGTTAGCCGTCCTGGCGAGGTTGGCTAACGAGGACTGATCAGCTGTCCGGCGGTATGAGTTCCTGTGAGGATGACGGCGAGTGGTGGACCAGAAAGAATTGATTGAAGCGGAGTTGTGGTAGTGGAAATTCCTGCGTGAGCCGAGGTGGACATATCTCCGACGGAGAAGATGGGAGATGTCCGGGTCGAGGTGCAGTGAAGCCGGTGGAGATCCAGGGCGGTGGCAAATCCTGAGGAGCTCAGCGGCAGTGTACTGGAGGAAGCCAGCAGCAGGTCGGTGGAAGATGAATGATAAAATCCAGATGAGTGCGGACCACACGTGAATAGCGTTGGTCCACATAATAGAGGTTAGGATTGATATAGATATTATATATATATAGAAATGATATAGATAGCATGCTTCTTCTATTTTAATAAAAGCCACTCAACATCAAATCTACTGTACAACCCTACTAGACCTGCACACAAATCTCCACCTTGGTCTGAGGTATTGGTAGAATCGTTTTTGGCGGCATACGTCCCCACTTTTGTGAGGATGACGGGCCAAATTGTAGAAACGTTTTTGGCCACGTGGGCACAGCTGTAGATGGAAACTGACTTTCTGACGCAGCAACGCTGCCTGGATGAGTTTTAGTTTGCATTCAGCTCTTGTTCTCAGGTAAATCGAAACCAGAGTCGTTGCTCTAATCAGATGAAGTAAGACAGGTCTTCCAAGAACACATTCAGGTAGAACCGTGTCTGGATAGACAGGAACAACAACAGTTTCCTTTCTGTTTTAACCCTGAGCCACGACAGGAAGCCAGCATCCTAGAAGGTGAGGAGAACAGGAAACCAGCAGTCAGAAGACAAAATCCACACTCTGGTCTGGTCCTTATGGTCCGTTTTCCCTCCGACTGGACCTGATCACAGAGTGTGAATCTGTCTGAAGAAAGAATGAACACGTGCCACTTATTTATCTGGCAGTTATAAATGCGCTGGGAGACTCGAGTCTCATTCTGGGCACACCACATATTGGCCAAACAATAGAGTGTTGCAAAATGAGCTGGCTGTGTCTTAACACAGGAACTGCTGCCCATTCCAGTTTCCTTCCTTCCTCCCTCCTGCCTGCATGAGTTTACCTGGTCTCACAACACCTATGTTCACCACAGCTCACTTTTGCCCTTTGTTTACTCACACGAATGCCCTTACGTGTGCTCTCGACCTTTAAAAAGTTATAGTGTTAGTTATTAATAGATTTACTTCACCACAAAAGCAGGGCTGACGTCATGTAGGTAAAATCTCGTGTTCTTGCTCTGACTGACCGCTGCAGCCAGACTGAACACCTGTGAGTGGGAGCGCCTGTCGGCCATGAGCAGCGCGTGTTTGTCAGCAGCCGGAGCAGAAGTTAGTCTCCATGAGGACGGAGGTCTGTACTCACCATGTCTGTGGCGGCGCTGCTCGGGTCTGACAAGGAACTTTGTCCGCGCGAGCTTTAAAGGTCGACCACAACCAAGAAACACCACTCACTCACTCACTCCGGTTAACGCCGCGCGTGTCGGTAACGTCAACCGCCCCTCCTCCGGGCTCCGTCACTTTCGCTCTTCTGTCTGTCATTGGGACGTGAGGCGTTCAGGGACCTCGCGGGAAGTTCGCAACTCAGCCTCACACAAAGGAGAGGCGGACCAAATATTTATGTTCTACGTTCTGACTTTATGTAAGCTTTCATTAGAATTAAGTGTTTAGAGTTTCTTCATTTCCATTTCAGGTAAAAACATCAGAAGAACAACGTTCGTCCTCCATTTAGTTGTAGATCACTTCATTGCCAATTAGCTGACTAACTAATTAACGAACTAACCAATTAAATAACCAACTAATTGTATAATAATCAAACTAACTAACCTATTAATTGACTATAAGTTAATTTTGTTGAAACAAAAAATATGTAGTATGTATGTATGTTAGTAATCTTTTTTCGTGTCATTTCCTGTAACAGCAACCCAGGACTTTTTAAGTCTTTGAAGTGAGTAATTTTTAGAAACTTCAATTTGAAATATTTTGTAGTTTTAGTGCATTTAATCCTGCTAGAATGCTACTAAATGTTAGCCTAGAAATCTAGACAGCAGCAGAAAATGAATTGGCTCTGCAGGTCGGTCTAGCCACGCTCCATTGAACATCAGCAGCTCAACTATTGGCCTGAGCAATTTTGTGCCTTGCCAATCAGAGCGCTCTATCTGTTTGGTGGGCGGGATGTTGCGATGGAGCGAGTAAACAAATATGGCAGCGGATCGTTTAAAACGCCTTTGGCATTAACTTTGGACTAATTAGACTTGGGCTTTTCTTTGAGTCAAGAGCAGATAGAGGTACATAAGTCCTTTCTCTAGAGTAAGAATGTATTTGCGTCTTCTACAGTGTATGGCAGACTTCTCCGATGACTGACATCTGTAGTGGTGAGTATGTCACATTGTTCTTTATCCAATAGCACGCGGAGACAGTTTGAAAGACAACCATAAGTCCTGCCCCATGATTGAGCTCTGTGTGTTGTGGCATACTGTATATAGAATGGTTTGTTGTCAGGCTAACTAAATGATAGATTCCACACACACTCATGTTGGGATGGTGATTTGGACAGGTATGTCAAAAGTGTGACCCGGGGGCCGTTTGCAGGACTTAGTGATTTTATTTGGCCTCCAGCTGCATTTCTAGACCGGTGGAATTTTCTTTCTCCAGCAGGTTGCTGATGTACATCAAGCGCATGTTCCTCGACAGGCCTAGGTTTGAACAGTGCTAATATAAAAAGACAACATAAACTATTTTAGTATATTTTAAGGATAAACTTTTTTGTGACCCTCAGGGGAGTTTGGACATGCCCGCTGAAAACAGCCTAGGTAGCAACATCAGATTCTTTTTATACGTTTATCTTGTTTTTCAGATAATCTAAAACACATGAGACATACTGATGGTAATATTTATTGTGTGTCGTGTCTCTTGTGTAGAGTTTGTCCCCTGAGCTGGTATTCCAGTCCGAGTCGAGCAGCTGAACGGAGCTCAGCTGTGTTCTTTACAGATATTTCTTTATCTCCTCCCTGCAGCAGGAAACCCACAGCCACAGCTCAGGAGATACGTGCTGAACCCAGTCACGTGCTGTTGTCTGTCCAGAAGGTCAGGCCCTGTGACACCAAGCCATTCCTCACTGCTGAAACACCGTAGAGTCAGCTTGCTCAGACGGGCTCATGACTGTTTGGTCCCTTAAGGGTGTTGTCTACATCTGGGTTGTGCAAGTTTTTAACAAAGTGACAGCCAGTCCACCCTTAGATATATGTGAAAAATTCACATGATATTCCCAGAGAGACTACCACTCAGTCTGTGCTAGGAATATCGCAGTCCTGCTGCTTTTTATTATGTTTTGTGTCATGGAACACCATCGTGTTGTTTTTAATTGCAGAAGCTGGATTTAAATCTTGTGTTTGTGAAAGAATAAAACAATAGTATTATTGTAAAGTTCATCTTTTGTACGTTCTTGCTGTGTTAGTCTTCAAATTCCATTTTTGGTTCTTTTTTAAACACAGATGAGGTTTTTTCTTTACCTTGCTGACGTTTCGTTTGCGTCTGCAAACATCCTCAGAGCTGACGCTGATGGTGGCGTCACTTCCTATTCCGTTTATCCGCGGGCAGCTTGGAATGTTACCTTTACTAAAACAGCAACAACAAAAAATCCCTCCCGAGTTTCAGTTTAAACAGAAAACAAATGGTTGAAGGGAAATGTGTGTAAAGTAAATAAAATATACCAAAGGAAGAGTCGGAGTTCCTCAGGCGTCCCTCCGTGCCCCGTCACCGCCATGTAGGAACACACAGCAGCTTGTTCCAGAGGCTCCAGTTTTCTGTTGTCAACCCGGAAGTGGACGTGGGGCTGGGTGATATGTGCCCAAACTTATGTCTGAATTCTTATGTATGATTAATAATTGTTTTTCTTCCTGTAAAGTATGTCCAAAAGCTACAGCCCATTTCTGCACACATAGAGGAAAAACCAAACCTGTCAGTCATGGCGGAAAGGCTCGCTGAAACACGAACATCTCCCAAAATTAAAAAACGATGGAGCTGGGTGCAAAGTGTAGAATGGATTCAAACACAGACAAGCTGGATATTCACCACCGGAAAGCTGTTGGTTTGATTTCCAGACTTTCTTGTGTCATGTTCTTGGGCAGAGGTGAGTCACACCATCTCCTCTCACCAGATTCTGAGCTAATTCTCCACAGGTGAGGAACAGGGGGAGTGGCAGCTGCAGGAGATTTTCCAATCAGGGACGCGGGTTCAAAAGGAGGTTGGAGACACATCACTTTGCCGGATGATTGCACCAGTTTAGGTAGCACCAGCCTTTGACCTTGAGCTAGTTCGTTCGTGGTTTGACTCGTGTTTGACCATTGGATTTATGACCTTGGATTGTGTTTTGGATTACGATTTGGATTATCCCTCACGCCTGGTTTTTGTTCTACTCAGGATCCTCTCCTCATCTACTCACCTTCGCTGTCTGCGTTCCCTGGATTATACTCACCATGTCCCATCCTCCTCCGCTGCTCCTGTTTGGCTTCCCTCTGCTACCTCGCCCCTGCCTGGACCTCTCACCCTCTGCCCAGCGCCCTTCCCGGCTTTCTGTCATCTCCTCATTAACCTGAGCACTTCAGAGACTCGAGCCGTATTGCTCATCCCACAGGACTTCCCTGTGCGGTCTCAGTTCCCGTTTTATAATAAAGACATTTTACTTTACTGCTTTGGACTACGTGTGTTGATTCTGCATGTCTTGGGTTAGGCACTTACCTCGAGTCATGACATCTTGTCCTGGAATCACATTGATGAGTGTGTAAAATAATCCTCCACTAGAGAGAAAGTGCTGCTTGAGTTTAGTGTTTTACAGCAAACACATGGATGCTCCAGAATGAGATAACTTCACAGATGTGATCTGACAGTCAGCTTGTATGGGGTCAAAGGTCAGGGCCAGCAGTCAGCCTGATCTGGCTAAACAACAGATTATCCTCATGACTCCATCACTCTGAGTCTGGCCTCGTTTCCCATCAACAACAATCAGGCTCTGTGTTCATCCAGGAGGTTGTCATGTGTTCACCTCTGTTACACAAAGATCACAACCACACAGTAACACACACGGCTGCAGGTGAGTTTGGCTGATTGGCTAAATGTCTTAGTTTCACTTATTAGTTTTCACTTTTATCATAAAATAATGTAATGAAGTAAAGAAGGATAAACTAATTAGATGATCTGGTGCTTTATTGTTTTTTCACACAGGTTTTTTTCTGCACAGAACACATTTTTTGTCATCTGAAATCTATGTTTTGTTGAAGCACAGCAGAGATATTCTGGAAATCAGCCCCACCATCTGGGTCTTATTCACCGCCCACCCTCCTCTTTTCTTCGGCCTGCATTCTTACTGCGCTGATGCTCATGTTGGTGCAGATAGCTGGCTCAGTAGTCTGACTCTCCAGCTGAGAAAGGTACACATAGATCTAGAGATCTGTAGTTCTGAGATTCCTTGATTGCATTGGCAAGATAAGAAAACAAGTCACAGCAGGTTTTGAGACAATTCTACATGGATTTAGACCATTGGAAACCTTGTCTTCTTAAAAAAACACACGCTGGACTCCACAGATACTACTACTACTAATACTAATACTACTAGTGCTGGTGGTGGCTGAAGGGACCAGTGGTGCCTGTCCTCGACTGCCTCGCCTCTGTCAGTGTGCCCCAGAGCAGCTGTGGCTGCAGAGTAGCTCATCCCCACCGGTGTGTGCATGTGTGTGAATGGACTGCTGTACTACTACTGCTACTACTACTACTACTACTACTATGACTACTACTGCAACAACTGCTACTACTACTTCTGCATCTACTACTACTGCAACTACTGCTACTAATACTATTGCAACTACTGCTACTACTACTACAACTACTGCTGCTTCTACTACTATACTACTACTACTACTACTGCTTCTTCTACTATACTACTACCACTACTACTACTACTACTACTACTACTACTACAACTACTGCTCCTTCTACTACTATACTACTACTAGTGCTACCACTACTGCTACTGCTGCTGCTACTACTACTGCTACTACTACTATTGCAACTACTGCTACTGCTACTGCTTCTACTACTACTACTGCAACTACTGCTACTACTACTACTATAACTACTACTGCAACTACTGCTACTGCTGCTTCTACTTCTATACTACTACTACTGCTTGTCAGAACCCAAGCCCCCGGACCGGCTTCTCCCAGCTAACCGGCCTCCATCTGGGACCACATTTCCCAGCATGCTCCTCGCGGGAACACCCGGCATTCTCCCAGTCACACCCAAGCCTATATATGGAACACGCCGCACCGGCTCTTCATTCAGTCATCGTTTCATTGAACCCCATGATCAGAGTTCTCTACCTAATAACCCAGACATCAAACATTCTTACCAAGCTCAACTCCCGTACCCAGTCGACCATCGTGACAGGATGACTGAGTCCGTAGATCCAGCAGAGTTTGAGCGAATGAAAAGAAAGATGGAGCAAATGGTGAATGAACTCATTCAGCTCCACACCCTGATCGATCGGCTCAACACCAAACAAAACTCCCAGACCGATCTCATCCTGCACTTATCCACAGCCCTCCATGCTCTCCAGCAGCAAGCCCTCGCTCCACCAACAGAGGGGCCGCACTTCAGTCTCCCGGAGAGGTGGAATGGAGAGACGGGGAGCCCAGACGGTCTGCTCACCACCCTCGACATGCAGTTTGAGTGCCAGCCAGGACGCTTCCCCACTGCGCGCTCTCGGGTGGCGCATCTCACCTCCCTGCTCTCCGGACGCGCGGCTGAGTGGGCCGCTGCGCTTTATAATTCCAAGTCACCGGCTTGCAATGACTATGCTGCTTTTGTGTCCGCCCTCAGAAAGACTTGTGTTCCACCCAGCAGCGAAGTGGGAGCAGAAGCACAACTCCTAAAGCTCCGCCAGCGGGAGCGCACGGTGTGCGCTTATGCGTCAGAGTTCCGCACCATCTCTGCCAAGCTGCGGTGGGATGACTTTGCCCTCCGAGCCGTCTTCTTGGAGGGACTGGCGACCTACATCCGTGACGAGATGGCGGGAAAGGAACTGCCCCAGACCCTGGATGAAGTGGTTGATCTGGTGCTGCGCATCGATCAGCGGGTTTTGGTTCGGCTCAAGCCCTTCACTCGCCCATCCAGGGTGCCTGGACCTCTTCCTCGTTCCCCCACGCCTGCTCCCGGACCCGCTTCTGCTGATGAGCCCATGCAATTAGGCCACCTTCCTCCAGAGGAGAGACAGCGACGGTGGCGCGAGGGTCTCTGTGCCTATTGTGGCTCCTCCGACCACAGACGCCTGAACTGTCCATTACGTTTGGGAAACGAAGGAACCCACTGAGTATTGAGGTCGCTCAGCCTGGGTCACCTTCAACCCCTGCCCCTTTAAATCGACTCCTTCTTCATGTCACCCTCCTTCATGGTGAGACCTCACTTCAGATGCATGCGCTGGTGGACTCGGGGGCCGCTGACAATTTTATGGACATGGATCTAGCTAAGCGCCTACGGATCCCCATGACCCACTTAGAGAGAGTTGCGCCAGTGACCTCGGTGGACGGTAGGCCCCTCCAACCCTATCCGGTCCAAAACCGAACCCAGCCACTCCAGATGATCGTCCAAGGCCACCGAGAGACCCTCCAGGTTCTGATAATATGTGCTCCCTCGTCTCCTCTAATTCTGGGATTTCCCTGGCTCCGTCTCCACGACCCCCAGATTTCCTGGTCCCAGGGCCGCCTTTTGGAATGGGGGACCCAGTGCCAGGCCCACCTCTCTCCTCCTCCATCCATGCCAGACCGCCCGGACGGTGACCCCAGCCCAACATCGCCCAATCTGCCACTGCCCTATCGGGACCTGGCTGCGGTGTTCGACAAGCGGCGCGCCACCACGCTGCCGCCTCACCGCCCGTACGACATGGAAATCAAGCTGCAACCAGGAGCCAGTCCACCCCGGGGGCGCCTTTTTTCTCTCTCTCCCGCCGAGTCCAGAGCCATGGAGGATTATATCGACCAGGCCCTCCAGCAGGGTTTCATCCGACCTTCCTCCTCCCCGGGTGCCACAGGCTTCTTCTGTGTAAGGAAAAAGGAGGGTGATCTCCGCCCCTGTATCGATTACCGAGGACTGAACAAAATCACAGTCAAAGACCGTCATCCTCTGCCGCTCCTCACGTCTGCTC
The DNA here is from genome assembly GCF_043380555.1 of Nothobranchius furzeri. Taxonomy (NCBI): domain Eukaryota; kingdom Metazoa; phylum Chordata; class Actinopteri; order Cyprinodontiformes; family Nothobranchiidae; genus Nothobranchius; species Nothobranchius furzeri. The sequence continues at coordinate 27,750,120 of NC_091757.1, read as the reverse complement.
TGGACGCCATCTCCCAGGCGCGGATCTTCACCAAACTGGACCTCCGGAGCGCCTACAATCTGGTCTGTATTAAAGCTGGAGATGAGTGGAAGACCGCGTTCATCACACCCACCGGTCTTTGGGAGTACCAAGTCATGCCCTTCGGGCTGTGCAATAGCCCCGCCGTTTTTCGATGCCTAATAAACGATGTCCTCTGCGACATGTTGGGACGGTGGGTGTTTGCCTACCTGGACGACATCCTGATCTACTCCAAGTCCGAGGCCGAACACCTCCACCATGTTCGCGCTGTTCTAACCCGGCTCCTGGATAATAACCTGTTCTGTAAGCCCGAGAAGTGCTCCTTCCACCAGCGGTCCGTATCATTCCTGGGCTACATGATTTCGGATAAAGGACTAACCATGGACCCTCAGAAAGTCCAGGCGGTGAAAGACTGGCCCCTCCCAACAAGCCTGAAACAACTGCAGAGTTTTCTGGGTTTCTGCAACTTTTACTGCCATTTTATTAAGGACTTTAGCACCATTGTGGCACCTCTCACTTCTCTCACCCGACCAAGCCCTCCCGGCCAACCGTTCCAGCTGACTCCAGACGCCGTTCGGGCCTTCCAATACCTAGTCGCCCATTTCACGTCGGCTCCTATCCTCCGCCATCCGGATCATGCAGTCCCCTTTGTGGTCGAGGTCGACGCCTCGGATGTCGGCGCCGGTGCCATCTTGTCCCAAGCCGGGCCCGACGACAGGCTTCATCCCTGCACCTACTTCTCCAGGAAGTTTTCCACCACCCAGCAGAAGTATGGCGTAGGGGATCGCGAGCTGCTGGCCATAAAGTGGGCATTGGAGGAATGGAGGCAGTGGCTTCTGGGCACCACACACCCTAATAATCCAGACATCAAACATTCTTACCAAGCTCAACTCCCGTACCCAGTTGACCATCGTGACACTGCTAGTACTACTACTACTACTGCAACTACCACTACTGCTGCTTCTACCACTATTCTACAACTACTACTGCTGCTGCTGCTGCTGCTGCTGCTGCTACTGCTAATACCATTACTGCTGCTTCTACTACTGCTACTACTACTAATACTGCAACTATCACTACTTCTTCGTCTACTACTATACTACTACTACTGCTGCTTCTACTACTGCTACTACTACTACAACTGCAACTACCACTACTGGTGCTTCAACTGCTACTGCTTCTACCACTACTGCTGCTCCTACTACTATACTACTACTACTACTGCTGCTGCTGCTGCTACTACTGCTACTACCACTACTGCTGCTTCTACTACTGCTACTACTACTATTGCTACTACTACTAGAACTACAACTGCAACTACTGCCATTACTACTGCTACTACTACTACTACTACTACTGCTGCTTCTACTACTGTACTACTACCACTGCTACTACTACTACCTCTGCTGCTGCTGCTACTATTACTACTTTAACTACTACTGCAACTACTAATACTACTGCTACGATTATCTAATTTATTTGATTTTATTTTTAACATAATCCTATTTTGTAGGTGGGATGGTCCTTGTGTAGCGTTGTACATGTAATATGTAGAGATGGTAAATGTGTTGCTTTTATGCTTATTATATTACCTTTACTTATGACCAGGAATATGTAATACTCTATATAAATATAGAATGTCAACCTGCTGGGTCTTTGGATGTTTAATCAGAAGATTCTAGGATTCTTTGTTTTTTCAGTGATCAAACACACTTCGTGTTACTTCAAGAAGAGAGTCAAGTTTATAAAAAGTAAGAATTTGTTTTCCAAACCATTAAAAACATGACAAGTTAACCAAGGCTACTGTGATGGATGAATCTAGGTGGAGAGGATGTGATGTATGGTGACTATGTGTGAATGAGATGATCAGAACCTTCGTATCTAGAAGAACTTGAGTTCTGGGTGAAAAGAATTTGGTTTGCATAAACTATGAAGTTCTAATCAAAGACACGCCAGACGCAATCTCACTGTGTTCTACCTCACCCTTTTGGAGACCCTCGTTGTGGATCTGGAGGTCAGGGAGGTCGGATGACCTCTGGGCACCCAGGTCCAGAAGACTAACCTCTGTACTGACTTCCCCAGTCCAGAGATGTCACCAGGCACACAGGTTGGAACTAGTTTGCGTCTCAGGAACAACTCTTAAGGGATTGAAGTTGTCTCGGCTTGGCTCTGAAGGAACCGTTTTGCTGTGTCAGCTGTACGCAGCTTTTAGCATGGTTTTGGCAGCTTGCCAAAATTGCTCAGGGTTAAAGAGATTTCACTACGGATGGCCTGTCCGTAGCTTTCTCTAGAACTGAGTCACCGTAAAGTGACCTATGTATAATTACATATATATATATATAACAATATTCTCATATTCATTTCTCAACAAATCAGAGCGTGCCATATTAAGGGATATTACCAAGAATCTCAGAAACACGCCTTCTTTCAGATACAGAGATTCTGATTTGTGGGGGTAAGAAAATATCTATGTGTCATGACATTTAACTCAACTTTAATTTATCTCTAATGAACCTTGTCATATCCAACATTCATTTCATCATATATACAAGTCATTTCAAACGTCAGTCATTCAAGCACAGATTAATCAACCTTATTAATTTAAGCACAGATTATTGAAAGCATTTCATTTATATTATAAAAATTATAAGTGACAATAAACAAATGTTTATTTAATGATTATTTAACTTAGTAGTTGTGGAAGTTCATCTTTTGTCTTGTGAAGCAGGCGGATAGATAAGGCCAGCTTAAGGCCTTGAGGAAGGGCACGATGTTGACAACACGTTATCATGTGTTCAGAACTGCAGAGAGGCTCTGAACTCCAGCTGATGGAATGCAGTATCCTTCTGGCTTCAGGAAGATAGTGTAAAATCCACTTTAGGGGATAGAATTAAGTCTGCAGATGACCAGTGGCATCTAGGTCAATATGTAGGTGGAAATGGACCATTTCTGGACATTACACTTGTGTCTTCATTCAATTTCTAGCAGCAGCCTTATTTTATGGTATTTTGCCATCACTGTCATGGATTTGTCTGTTGATGGACGTAAAGACAAATAAACAAACAGTAGGACTACATGTATGTTTTATAAAAGCTGTGGATGTTCTGCAATGTCTCCTGGAACTTTCTAAGAAACTAAGGTGCTTGTCCTTATAGGTGCAAGAGCTCTCAGTGGTTCTGAGCATTTACACACATTGGGGGGATCATGGTGGTAGCATACCCATGATGTGAGGGGCCTACAGGAACCATCTTGGCTTGGCTGTGGGCTCGGTGTCTTCTATGTCTGAGCAGTTGTACTCCTCAGAAGTCTGAGATGTTCCTCCTGTTGCGTACTTTACTGACTTTACAGCACAACAGGCCCCATCCAGAGAGACAAACAGGATAAAAAATTCACTCATTAGTTTTCATTCAACATTCAACCTTTTTGAAGACTAGAGTTGTAATAATATCTAATATTAGTAATAAATATCTACTTTTATAACTAGGCCCAGTTACAGTGCCTTGCAAGTCTTCATACCCGTTAGTAGCGCCACGGAACAGGTGTACTTAGAATGTGATTCAATTACACACAGGTGAACTCTGTTATGTCATCAGGGGACTTCTGAAGACAAGGGATTGGACTGGGTATCGGGGGCTGAACACAAACACATGCCGCACTTTTCTGTTGATCCAAACTGAGGTTGTTCAATGAACTTCCTCACCTCCGACCAGGCCCTGTCCATGAGGCTGACGTTACTGCTGAACCACTCAAACACAGTGAGTCTGCTGCCTGCAGCCTAGCATAAATGACTTGTTCACAGCTGACTAACTCACTGCATATCTGTCAGTGGCCTAACACCCCACTCCAATCAGCACCTGTGTGAATGTGACTATTGTCCACCATGTGTCTGCTCCACAGACTTAGTTCTTGTTAGGACTCTATCAGCAGCCTTCTGAACAAGCTGCAGTTGCTTCACAGCTTTTTTTTTTTTTTTGAAAGACCAGTTAGGAGACCATTGCATTAGTCCAGCCAACTAGAAATAAAAGCATGAATAAGTTTCTCTAAGTCTGGTCTGGAAATGAGACCTCTGACTCTTGATGTTTGATGAAGGTGATAAAACGCAGACTTAGTTATAGCCTTAATATGTCCAGATACGTTCAGGTTGGAGTCAATGATAACACCAAGATTTCTAATCTAGTCTTTATTCTCCTGAAGTCCAGCTGAGCAATAACATCCATTCTATCCCTCTTGTTGCCAAAGACAATAACTTCAGTCTTGTCTTTGTTTAGTTGAAGGAAGTTTGACTTCTAAGTTCGAAGTTCTAACTTTGAAAACCCCGAAAGATAAATAAAATAATAAGAACTGAGGATGAGGAAACACCTGGGAGCTCAGGTGAGTCCAGATCAAACTGGGTTTTATATGGTAAAGGTGGAAAACCAGATGAGGAGCTAACGGGACAGGAAGAGGATTAACTCTGAAGTCAGGCAGGTTTCCTGTAACTCAAACACCTCAGAGCCAAATGGTCTGATGGTGATCTGCTCAACCTTTGACCCCCCAGAGGCAGGAGGGAACAGCCTAAGAAATAAACAACAACACAAAACTATTAGTCTAAACTTCAGAGATTTGTATTATTTATTCTTAGGTTATGTAAACCTTTTCAGAGATGTTCAGATTCGATGCAGCTGAAAAGTCGTGTCAGAAAAACCCAAACATTACTTTAGTGAGTACTTATTTCTCTACAACCCCCATGCTTTGGTTGTTTACGCTGTTTGTTTTGGAGCATTTAACTTTATTCTTCAATTCCGAATCTATAGCAGATGTTCTAATGTCGTTTATATTACCTGATAAAATTATTCGTATGATAAATGTATTATACAGGATAACTTTCAGCTAAAATCGTGTCAGTTTTAAAATAAAAACAAAAGCAAGTCCTCTCCTGATTTAAAGGTGAATCAAACATTTGAACCATGCACGTCAAGATTCAAGATTCAAGATAACTTTATTAGTCCCCGAGGGGCAATTCGAGACAGCATTGTGAAGCAGCCGGCACTAAAATCTCTAAAGTCTAAAAACACAACCAATTTACACATTTGTAAAACCCATAAAACCTATATACACATTCATGTCATATCCTCACATGTGAATGACCAACAATGAGTAAACCTTTGGCTCACACACACACACACGCACACACAAATACACATGCATACATGTAACTACATGCATGCACACATACAAGTAATGCACACGCCCCCTATCTGCACTGAGAATTAAGAAGAAGCACAGCTCTGGGAACAAAGGAGCTTCTCCTCCTCTGTGTTTTACAGCATGGGCATCGAAGTCGGCGTTTGGAGAGCAGCCACTCGAAAACAGTATGAAGAGGGTGTGATGGGTCTTTAATGATTTTCTGTGCTAAACTTCCTGTATGGTGGTCACATTGAGAAGTTAAGTTTCGCAGTGGTAGTCCAATGATCCGAGAGCACACCTTGACGGTGCTTTGTAGACGGTTTCTATACTTCAGGCTGACAGAATAAAACCAGCAGGGGATGGAAAATGTGATAATACTCTCTATGAAAGAATAATAGAAAGTCAGTAAAATGTCCTTCCTGACTCCAAATGAATTCAACTTCCTCAGGAGGTAGAGTCGTTGGAAAAGGTGCATGTGCTCATATGGAAGGTGGAAAAGGTGCATGTGCACATATGGAAGGTGGAAAAGGTGCATGTGCTTATATGCAAGGTGGAAAAGGTGCATGTGCTCATATGTAAGGTGGAAAAGGTGCATGTGCTCATATGTAAGGTGGAAAAGGTGCATGTGCTCATATGGAAGGTGGAAAAGGTGCATGTGCACATATGCAAGGTGGAAAAGGTGCATGTGCTCATATGTAAGGTGGAAAAGGTGTGTGTGCTTATATGCAAGGTGGAAAAGGTGGATGTGCTCATATGTAAGGTGGAAAAGGTGCATGTGCACATATGCAAGGTGGAAAAGGTGCATGCGCTCATATGGAAGGTGGAAAAGGTGCATGCACTCATATGTAAGGTGGAAAAGGTGCATGCGCTCATATGGAAGGTGGAAAAGGTGCATGTGCTCATATGTAAGGTGGAAAAGGTGCATGTGCACATATGCAAGGTGGAAAAGGTGCATGTGCTCATATGGAAGGTGGAAAAGGTGCATGTGCTCATATGGAAGGTGGAAAAGGTGCATGTGCTCACATGTGAGGTGGAAAAGGTGCATGTGCTCATATGTGAGGTGGAAAAGGTGCATGTGCTTATATGCAAGGTGGAAAAGGTGCATGTGCTCATATGGAAGGTGGAAAAGGTGCATGTGCACATATGTAAGGTGGAACAGGTGCATGTGCTCATATGTAAGGTGGAAAAGGTGCATGTGCTTATATGCAAGGTGGAAAAGGTGCATTCGCTCATATGCAAGGTGGAAAAGGTGCATGTGCTCATATGCAAGGTGGAAAAGGTGCATGTGCTCATATGTGAGGTGGAAAAGGTGCATGCGCACATATGGAAGGTGGAAAAGGTGCATGTGCTTATATGCAAGGTGGAAAAGGTGCATGTGCTCATATGCAAGGTGGAAAAGGTGCATGTGCTCATATGCAAGGTGGAAAAGGTGCATGTGCTCATATGTGAGGTGGAAAAGGTGCATGTGCTTATATGCAAGGTGGAAAAGGTGCATGTGCTCATATGTAAGGTGGAAAAGGTGCATGTGCTCATATGGAAGGTGGAAAAGGTGCATGTGCTTATATGTAAGGTGGAAAAGGTGCATGTGCTCATATGTAAGGTGGAAAAGGTGCATGTGCACATATGGAAGGTGGAAAAGGTGCATGTGCACATATGGAAGGTGGAAAAGGTGCATGTGCTCATATGTAAGGTGGAAAAGGTGCATGTGCTCATATGTAAGGTGGAAAAGGTGCATGTGCTCATATGTAAGGTGGAAAAGGTGCATGTGCTCATATGCAAGGTGGAAAAGGTGCATGTGCTCATATGCAAGGTGGAAAAGGTGCATGTGCTCATATGTGAGGTGGAAAAGGTGCATGTGCTTATATGCAAGGTGGAAAAGGTGCATGTGCTCATATGTAAGGTGGAAAAGGTGCATGTGCTCATATGGAAGGTGGAAAAGGTGCATGTGCTTATATGTAAGGTGGAAAAGGTGCATGTGCTCATATGTAAGGTGGAAAAGGTGCATGTGCACATATGGAAGGTGGAAAAGGTGCATGTGCACATATGGAAGGTGGAAAAGGTGCATGTGCACATATGGAAGGTGGAAAAGGTGCATGTGCTCATATGTAAGGTGGAAAAGGTGCATGTGCTCATATGTAAGGTGGAAAAGGTGCATGTGCTCATATGTAAGGTGGAAAAGGTGCATGTGCTCATATGGAAGGTGGAAAAGGTGAATGTGCTCATATGTAAGGTGGAAAAGGTGCATGTGCTCATATGTAAGGTGGAAAAGGTGCATGTGCTCATATGTAAGGTGGAAAAAGTGCATGCGCTCATATGTAAGGTGGAAAAGGTGCATGTGCACATATGGAAGGTGGAAAAGGTGCATGTGCACATATGGAAGGTGGAAAAGGTGCATGTGCACATATGGAAGGTGGAAAAGGTGCATGTGCTCATATGTAAGGTGGAAAAGGTGCATGTGCTCATATGTAAGGTGGAAAAGGTGCATGTGCTCATATGTAAGGTGGAAAAGGTGCATGTGCACATATGGAAGGTGGAAAAGGTGCATGTGCTCATATGGAAGGTGGAAAAGGTGCATGTGCTCATATGTAAGGTGGAAAAGGTGCATGTGCTCATATGTAAGGTGGAAAAGGTGCATGTGCTCATATTATAAGGTGGAAAAGATGCATGTGCTCATATGCAAGGTGGAAAAGGTGCATGTGCTCATTTGGAAGGTGGAAAAGGTGCATGTGCTCATTTGGAAGGTGGAAAAGGTGCATGTGCTCATATGGAAGGTGGAAAAGGTGCATGTGCACATATGGAAGGTGGAAAAGGTGCATGTGCTCATATGGAAGGTGGAAAAGGTGCATGCGCTCATATGTAAGGTGGAAAAGGTGCATGTGCACATATGGAAGGTGGAAAAGGTGCATGTGCTCATATGGAAGGTGGAAAAGGTGCATGTGCTCGTATGTAAGGTGGAAAAGGTGCATGTGCTCGTATGTAAGGTGGAAAAGGTGCATGTGCTCGTATGTAAGTTGGAAAAGGTGCATGTGCTCATATGTAAGGTGGAAAAGGTGCATGTGCTCATATTATAAGGTGGAAAAGATGCATGTGCTCATATGCAAGGTGGAAAAGGTACATGTGCTCATATGTAAGGTGGAAAAGGTGCATGTGCACATATGGAAGGTGGAAAAGGTGCATGTGCTCATATGGAAGGTGGAAAAGGTGCATGTGCTCGTATGTAAGGTGGAAAAGGTGCATGTGCTCGTATGTAAGGTGGAAAAGGTGCATGTGCTCGTATGTAAGTTGGAAAAGGTGCATGTGCTCATATGTAAGGTGGAAAAGGTGCATGTGCTCATATTATAAGGTGGAAAAGATGCATGTGCTCATATGCAAGGTGGAAAAGGTGCATGTGCTCATTTGGAAGGTGGAAAAGGTGCATGTGCTCATTTGGAAGGTGGAAAAGGTGCATGTGCTCATATGGAAGGTGGAAAAGGTGCATGTGCACATATGGAAGGTGGAAAAGGTGCATGTGCTCATATGGAAGGTGGAAAAGGTGCATGCGCTCATATGTAAGGTGCAACAGGTGCATGCGCTCATATGGAAGGTGGAAAAGGTGCATGTGCTCATATGGAAGGTGGAAAAGGTGCATGTGCACATATGGAAGGTGGAAAAGGTGCATGTGCTCATATGGAAGGTGGAAAAGGTCCATGTGCTCATATGTAAGGTGGAAAAGGTGCATGTGCTCATATGGAAGGTGGAAAAGGTGCATGTGCACATATGCAAGGTGGAAAAGGTGCATGTGCTCATATGGAAGGTGGAAAAGGTGCATGTGCACATATGCAAGGTGGAAAAGGTGCATGTGCTCATTTGTAAGGTGGAAAAGGTGCATGTGCTCATATGGAAGGTGGAAAAGGTGCATGTGCTCATATGGAAGGTGGAAAAGGTGCATGTGCTCATATGGAAGGTGGAAAAGGTGCATGTGCACATATGGAAGGTGGAAAAGGTGCATGTGCTCGTATGTAAGGTGGAAAAGGTGCATGTGCTCGTATGTAAGGTGGAATAGGTGCATGTGCTCATATGTAAGGTGGAAAAGGTGCATGTGCTCATATGGAAGGTGGAAAAGGTGCATGCGCACATATGGAAGGTGGAAAAGGTGCATGTGCTCATATGTAAGGTGGAAAAGGTGCATGTGCACGTATGGAAGGTGGAAAAGGTGCATGTGCTTGTATGGAAGGTGGAAAAGGTGCATGTGCTCGTATGTAAGGTGGAAAAGGTGCATGTGCACATATGGAAGGTGGAAAAGGTGCATGTGCTTATATGCAAGGTGGAAAAGGTGCATGTGCTCATATGTAAGGTGGAAAAGGTGCATGTGCACATATGGAAGGTGGAAAAGGTGCATGTGCACATATGGAAGGTGGAAAAGGTGCATGTGCACATATGGAAGGTGGAAAAGGTGCATGTGCTCATATGTAAGGTGGAAAAGGTGCATGTGCTCATATGTAAGGTGGAAAAGGTGCATGTGCTCATATGTAAGGTGGAAAAGGTGCATGTGCACATATGGAAGGTGGAAAAGGTGCATGTGCTCATATGGAAGGTGGAAAAGGTGCATGTGCTCATATGTAAGGTGGAAAAGGTACATGTGCTCATATGTAAGGTGGAAAAGGTGCATGTACTCATATGTAAGGTGGAAAAGGTGCATGCACTCATATGCAAGGTGGAAAAGGTACATGTGCTCATATGTAAGGTGGAAAAGGTGCATGTGCTCATATGCAAGGTGGAAAAGGTGCATGTGCTTATATGCAAGGTGGAAAAGGTGCATGTGCTCATATGTAAGGTAGAAAAGGTGCATGCGCTCATATGCAAGGTGGAAAAGGTGCAAGTGCTTATATGCAAGGTGGAAAAGGTGCATGTGCACATATGGAAGGTGGAAAAGGTGCATGTGCACATATGGAAGGTGGAAAAGGTGCATGTGCACATATGGAAGGTGGAAAAGGTGCATGTGCTCATATGTAAGGTGGAAAAGGTGCATGTGCTCATATGTAAGGTGGAAAAGGTGCATGTGCTCATATGTAAGGTGGAAAAGGTGCATGTGCTCATATGTAAGGTGGAAAAGGTGCATGTGCACATATGGAAGGTGGAAAAGGTGCATGTGCTCATATGGAAGGTGGAAAAGGTGCATGTGCTCATATGTAAGGTGGAAAAGGTGCATGTGCTCGTATGTAAGGTGGAAAAGGTGCATGTGCACACATGGAAGGTGGAAAAGGTGCATGTGCTCATATGGAAGGTGGAAAAGGTGCATGTGCTCGTATGTAAGGTGGAAAAGGTGCATGTGCTCGTATGTAAGGTGGAAAAGGTGCATGTGCTCGAATGTAAGGTGGAAAAGGTGCATGTGCTCATATGCAAGGTGGAAAAGGTGCATGTGCTCATATGTAAGGTGGAAAAGGTGCATGTGCTCGTATATAAGGTGGAAAAGGTGCATGTGCTCATATGTAAGGTGGAAAAGGTGCATGTGCTCATATGGAAGGTGGAAAATGTGCATGTGCTCATATGTAAGGTGGAAAAGGTGCATGTGCTCATATGTAAGGTGGAAAAGGTGCATGTGCTCATATGTAAGGTGGAAAAGGTGCATGTGCACATATGGAAGGTGGAAAAGGTGCATGTGCTCATATGGAAGGTGGAAAAGGTGCATGTGCTCATATGTAAGGTGGAAAAGGTGCATGTGCTCATATGTAAGGTGGAAAAGGTGCATGTGCTCATATTATAAGGTGGAAAAGATGCATGTGCTCATATGCAAGGTGGAAAAGGTGCATGTGCTCATTTGGAAGGTGGAAAAGGTGCATGTGCTCATTTGGAAGGTGGAAAAGGTGCATGTGCTCATATGGAAGGTGGAAAAGGTGCATGTGCACATATGGAAGGTGGAAAAGGTGCATGTGCTCATATGGAAGGTGGAAAAGGTGCATGCGCTCATATGTAAGGTGGAAAAGGTGCATGTGCACATATGGAAGGTGGAAAAGGTGCATGTGCTCATATGGAAGGTGGAAAAGGTGCATGTGCTCGTATGTAAGGTGGAAAAGGTGCATGTGCTCGTATGTAAGGTGGAAAAGGTGCATGTGCTCGTATGTAAGTTGGAAAAGGTGCATGTGCTCATATGTAAGGTGGAAAAGGTGCATGTGCTCATATTATAAGGTGGAAAAGATGCATGTGCTCATATGCAAGGTGGAAAAGGTACATGTGCTCATATGTAAGGTGGAAAAGGTGCATGTGCACATATGGAAGGTGGAAAAGGTGCATGTGCTCATATGGAAGGTGGAAAAGGTGCATGTGCTCGTATGTAAGGTGGAAAAGGTGCATGTGCTCGTATGTAAGGTGGAAAAGGTGCATGTGCTCGTATGTAAGTTGGAAAAGGTGCATGTGCTCATATGTAAGGTGGAAAAGGTGCATGTGCTCATATTATAAGGTGGAAAAGATGCATGTGCTCATATGCAAGGTGGAAAAGGTGCATGTGCTCATTTGGAAGGTGGAAAAGGTGCATGTGCTCATTTGGAAGGTGGAAAAGGTGCATGTGCTCATATGGAAGGTGGAAAAGGTGCATGTGCACATATGGAAGGTGGAAAAGGTGCATGTGCTCATATGGAAGGTGGAAAAGGTGCATGCGCTCATATGTAAGGTGGAACAGGTGCATGCGCTCATATGGAAGGTGGAAAAGGTGCATGTGCTCATATGGAAGGTGGAAAAGGTGCATGTGCACATATGGAAGGTGGAAAAGGTGCATGTGCTCATATGGAAGGTGGAAAAGGTCCATGTGCTCATATGTAAGGTGGAAAAGGTGCATGTGCTCATATGGAAGGTGGAAAAGGTGCATGTGCACATATGCAAGGTGGAAAAGGTGCATGTGCTCATATGGAAGGTGGAAAAGGTGCATGTGCACATATGCAAGGTGGAAAAGGTGCATGTGCTCATTTGTAAGGTGGAAAAGGTGCATGTGCTCATATGGAAGGTGGAAAAGGTGCATGTGCTCATATGGAAGGTGGAAAAGGTGCATGTGCTCATATGGAAGGTGGAAAAGGTGCATGTGCACATATGGAAGGTGGAAAAGGTGCATGTGCTCGTATGTAAGGTGGAAAAGGTGCATGTGCTCGTATGTAAGGTGGAATAGGTGCATGTGCTCATATGTAAGGTGGAAAAGGTGCATGTGCTCATATGGAAGGTGGAAAAGGTGCATGCGCACATATGGAAGGTGGAAAAGGTGCATGTGCTCATATGTAAGGTGGAAAAGGTGCATGTGCACGTATGGAAGGTGGAAAAGGTGCATGTGCTTGTATGGAAGGTGGAAAAGGTGCATGTGCTCGTATGTAAGGTGGAAAAGGTGCATGTGCACATATGGAAGGTGGAAAAGGTGCATGTGCTTATATGCAAGGTGGAAAAGGTGCATGTGCTCATATGTAAGGTGGAAAAGGTGCATGTGCACATATGGAAGGTGGAAAAGGTGCATGTGCACATATGGAAGGTGGAAAAGGTGCATGTGCACATATGGAAGGTGGAAAAGGTGCATGTGCTCATATGTAAGGTGGAAAAGGTGCATGTGCTCATATGTAAGGTGGAAAAGGTGCATGTGCTCATATGTAAGGTGGAAAAGGTGCATGTGCACATATGGAAGGTGGAAAAGGTGCATGTGCTCATATGGAAGGTGGAAAAGGTGCATGTGCTCATATGTAAGGTGGAAAAGGTACATGTGCTCATATGTAAGGTGGAAAAGGTGCATGCACTCATATGCAAGGTGGAAAAGGTACATGTGCTCATATGTAAGGTGGAAAAGGTGCATGTGCTCATATGCAAGGTGGAAAAGGTGCATGTGCTTATATGCAAGGTGGAAAAGGTGCATGTGCTCATATGTAAGGTAGAAAAGGTGCATGCGCTCATATGCAAGGTGGAAAAGGTGCATGCGCTCATATGCAAGGTGGAAAAGGTGCAAGTGCTTATATGCAAGGTGGAAAAGGTGCATGTGCACATATGGAAGGTGGAAAAGGTGCATGTGCACATATGGAAGGTGGAAAAGGTGCATGTGCACATATGGAAGGTGGAAAAGGTGCATGTGCTCATATGTAAGGTGGAAAAGGTGCATGTGCTCATATGTAAGGTGGAAAAGGTGCATGTGCACATATGGAAGGTGGAAAAGGTGCATGTGCTCATATGGAAGGTGGAAAAGGTGCATGTGCTCATATGTAAGGTGGAAAAGGTACATGTGCTCATATGTAAGGTGGAAAAGGTGCATGTACTCATATGTAAGGTGGAAAAGGTGCATGCACTCATATGCAAGGTGGAAAAGGTACATGTGCTCATATGTAAGGTGGAAAAGGTGCATGTGCTCATATGCAAGGTGGAAAAGGTGCATGTGCTTATATGCAAGGTGGAAAAGGTGCATGTGCTCATATGTAAGGTAGAAAAGGTGCATGCGCTCATATGCAAGGTGGAAAAGGTGCAAGTGCTTATATGCAAGGTGGAAAAGGTGCATGTGCACATATGGAAGGTGGAAAAGGTGCATGTGCACATATGGAAGGTGGAAAAGGTGCATGTGCACATATGGAAGGTGGAAAAGGTGCATGTGCTCATATGTAAGGTGGAAAAGGTGCATGTGCTCATATGTAAGGTGGAAAAGGTGCATGTGCTCATATGTAAGGTGGAAAAGGTGCATGTGCTCATATGTAAGGTGGAAAAGGTGCATGTGCACATATGGAAGGTGGAAAAGGTGCATGTGCTCATATGGAAGGTGGAAAAGGTGCATGTGCTCATATGTAAGGTGGAAAAGGTGCATGTGCTCGTATGTAAGGTGGAAAAGGTGCATGTGCACACATGGAAGGTGGAAAAGGTGCATGTGCTCATATGGAAGGTGGAAAAGGTGCATGTGCTCGTATGTAAGGTGGAAAAGGTGCATGTGCTCGTATGTAAGGTGGAAAAGGTGCATGTGCTCGAATGTAAGGTGGAAAAGGTGCATGTGCTCATATGCAAGGTGGAAAAGGTGCATGTGCTCATATGTAAGGTGGAAAAGGTGCATGTGCTCGTATATAAGGTGGAAAAGGTGCATGTGCTCATATGTAAGGTGGAAAAGGTGCATGTGCTCATATGGAAGGTGGAAAAGGTGCATGTGCTCATATGGAAGGTGGAAAAGGTCCATGTGCTCATATGTAAGGTGGAAAAGGTGCATGTGCTCATATGGAAGGTGGAAAAGGTGCATGTGCACATATGCAAGGTGGAAAAGGTGCATGTGCTCATATGGAAGGTGGAAAAGGTGCATGTGCACATATGCAAGGTGGAAAAGGTGCATGTGCTCATTTGTAAGGTGGAAAAGGTGCATGTGCTCATATGGAAGGTGGAAAAGGTGCATGTGCTCATATGGAAGGTGGAAAAGGTGCATGTGCTCATATGGAAGGTGGAAAAGGTGCATGTGCACATATGGAAGGTGGAAAAGGTGCATGTGCTCGTATGTAAGGTGGAAAAGGTGCATGTGCTCGTATGTAAGGTGGAATAGGTGCATGTGCTCATATGTAAGGTGGAAAAGGTGCATGTGCTCATATGGAAGGTGGAAAAGGTGCATGCGCACATATGGAAGGTGGAAAAGGTGCATGTGCTCATATGTAAGGTGGAAAAGGTGCATGTGCACGTATGGAAGGTGGAAAAGGTGCATGTGCTTGTATGGAAGGTGGAAAAGGTGCATGTGCTCGTATGTAAGGTGGAAAAGGTGCATGTGCACATATGGAAGGTGGAAAAGGTGCATGTGCTTATATGCAAGGTGGAAAAGGTGCATGTGCTCATATGTAAGGTGGAAAAGGTGCATGTGCACATATGGAAGGTGGAAAAGGTGCATGTGCACATATGGAAGGTGGAAAAGGTGCATGTGCACATATGGAAGGTGGAAAAGGTGCATGTGCTCATATGTAAGGTGGAAAAGGTGCATGTGCTCATATGTAAGGTGGAAAAGGTGCATGTGCTCATATGTAAGGTGGAAAAGGTGCATGTGCACATATGGAAGGTGGAAAAGGTGCATGTGCTCATATGGAAGGTGGAAAAGGTGCATGTGCTCATATGTAAGGTGGAAAAGGTACATGTGCTCATATGTAAGGTGGAAAAGGTGCATGTACTCATATGTAAGGTGGAAAAGGTGCATGCACTCATATGCAAGGTGGAAAAGGTACATGTGCTCATATGTAAGGTGGAAAAGGTGCATGTGCTCATATGCAAGGTGGAAAAGGTGCATGTGCTTATATGCAAGGTGGAAAAGGTGCATGTGCTCATATGTAAGGTAGAAAAGGTGCATGCGCTCATATGCAAGGTGGAAAAGGTGCAAGTGCTTATATGCAAGGTGGAAAAGGTGCATGTGCACATATGGAAGGTGGAAAAGGTGCATGTGCACATATGGAAGGTGGAAAAGGTGCATGTGCACATATGGAAGGTGGAAAAGGTGCATGTGCTCATATGTAAGGTGGAAAAGGTGCATGTGCTCATATGTAAGGTGGAAAAGGTGCATGTGCTCATATGTAAGGTGGAAAAGGTGCATGTGCTCATATGTAAGGTGGAAAAGGTGCATGTGCACATATGGAAGGTGGAAAAGGTGCATGTGCTCATATGGAAGGTGGAAAAGGTGCATGTGCTCATATGTAAGGTGGAAAAGGTGCATGTGCTCGTATGTAAGGTGGAAAAGGTGCATGTGCACACATGGAAGGTGGAAAAGGTGCATGTGCTCATATGGAAGGTGGAAAAGGTGCATGTGCTCGTATGTAAGGTGGAAAAGGTGCATGTGCTCGTATGTAAGGTGGAAAAGGTGCATGTGCTCGAATGTAAGGTGGAAAAGGTGCATGTGCTCATATGCAAGGTGGAAAAGGTGCATGTGCTCATATGTAAGGTGGAAAAGGTGCATGTGCTCGTATATAAGGTGGAAAAGGTGCATGTGCTCATATGTAAGGTGGAAAAGGTGCATGTGCTCATATGGAAGGTGGAAAATGTGCATGTGCTCATATGTAAGGTGGAAAAGGTGCATGTGCTCATATGTAAGGTGGAAAAGGTGCATGTGCTCATATGTAAGGTGGAAAAGGTGCATGTGCACATATGGAAGGTGGAAAAGGTGCATGTGCTCATATGGAAGGTGGAAAAGGTGCATGTGCTCATATGTAAGGTGGAAAAGGTGCATGTGCTCATATGTAAGGTGGAAAAGGTGCATGTGCTCATATTATAAGGTGGAAAAGATGCATGTGCTCATATGCAAGGTGGAAAAGGTGCATGTGCTCATTTGGAAGGTGGAAAAGGTGCATGTGCTCATTTGGAAGGTGGAAAAGGTGCATGTGCTCATATGGAAGGTGGAAAAGGTGCATGTGCACATATGGAAGGTGGAAAAGGTGCATGTGCTCATATGGAAGGTGGAAAAGGTGCATGCGCTCATATGTAAGGTGGAAAAGGTGCATGTGCACATATGGAAGGTGGAAAAGGTGCATGTGCTCATATGGAAGGTGGAAAAGGTGCATGTGCTCGTATGTAAGGTGGAAAAGGTGCATGTGCTCGTATGTAAGGTGGAAAAGGTGCATGTGCTCGTATGTAAGTTGGAAAAGGTGCATGTGCTCATATGTAAGGTGGAAAAGGTGCATGTGCTCATATTATAAGGTGGAAAAGATGCATGTGCTCATATGCAAGGTGGAAAAGGTACATGTGCTCATATGTAAGGTGGAAAAGGTGCATGTGCACATATGGAAGGTGGAAAAGGTGCATGTGCTCATATGGAAGGTGGAAAAGGTGCATGTGCTCGTATGTAAGGTGGAAAAGGTGCATGTGCTCGTATGTAAGGTGGAAAAGGTGCATGTGCTCGTATGTAAGTTGGAAAAGGTGCATGTGCTCATATGTAAGGTGGAAAAGGTGCATGTGCTCATATTATAAGGTGGAAAAGATGCATGTGCTCATATGCAAGGTGGAAAAGGTGCATGTGCTCATTTGGAAGGTGGAAAAGGTGCATGTGCTCATTTGGAAGGTGGAAAAGGTGCATGTGCTCATATGGAAGGTGGAAAAGGTGCATGTGCACATATGGAAGGTGGAAAAGGTGCATGTGCTCATATGGAAGGTGGAAAAGGTGCATGCGCTCATATGTAAGGTGGAACAGGTGCATGCGCTCATATGGAAGGTGGAAAAGGTGCATGTGCTCATATGGAAGGTGGAAAAGGTGCATGTGCACATATGGAAGGTGGAAAAGGTGCATGTGCTCATATGGAAGGTGGAAAAGGTCCATGTGCTCATATGTAAGGTGGAAAAGGTGCATGTGCTCATATGGAAGGTGGAAAAGGTGCATGTGCACATATGCAAGGTGGAAAAGGTGCATGTGCTCATATGGAAGGTGGAAAAGGTGCATGTGCACATATGCAAGGTGGAAAAGGTGCATGTGCTCATTTGTAAGGTGGAAAAGGTGCATGTGCTCATATGGAAGGTGGAAAAGGTGCATGTGCTCATATGGAAGGTGGAAAAGGTGCATGTGCTCATATGGAAGGTGGAAAAGGTGCATGTGCACATATGGAAGGTGGAAAAGGTGCATGTGCTCGTATGTAAGGTGGAAAAGGTGCATGTGCTCGTATGTAAGGTGGAATAGGTGCATGTGCTCATATGTAAGGTGGAAAAGGTGCATGTGCTCATATGGAAGGTGGAAAAGGTGCATGCGCACATATGGAAGGTGGAAAAGGTGCATGTGCTCATATGTAAGGTGGAAAAGGTGCATGTGCACGTATGGAAGGTGGAAAAGGTGCATGTGCTTGTATGGAAGGTGGAAAAGGTGCATGTGCTCGTATGTAAGGTGGAAAAGGTGCATGTGCACATATGGAAGGTGGAAAAGGTGCATGTGCTTATATGCAAGGTGGAAAAGGTGCATGTGCTCATATGTAAGGTGGAAAAGGTGCATGTGCACATATGGAAGGTGGAAAAGGTGCATGTGCACATATGGAAGGTGGAAAAGGTGCATGTGCACATATGGAAGGTGGAAAAGGTGCATGTGCTCATATGTAAGGTGGAAAAGGTGCATGTGCTCATATGTAAGGTGGAAAAGGTGCATGTGCTCATATGTAAGGTGGAAAAGGTGCATGTGCACATATGGAAGGTGGAAAAGGTGCATGTGCTCATATGGAAGGTGGAAAAGGTGCATGTGCTCATATGTAAGGTGGAAAAGGTACATGTGCTCATATGTAAGGTGGAAAAGGTGCATGTACTCATATGTAAGGTGGAAAAGGTGCATGCACTCATATGCAAGGTGGAAAAGGTACATGTGCTCATATGTAAGGTGGAAAAGGTGCATGTGCTCATATGCAAGGTGGAAAAGGTGCATGTGCTTATATGCAAGGTGGAAAAGGTGCATGTGCTCATATGTAAGGTAGAAAAGGTGCATGCGCTCATATGCAAGGTGGAAAAGGTGCAAGTGCTTATATGCAAGGTGGAAAAGGTGCATGTGCACATATGGAAGGTGGAAAAGGTGCATGTGCACATATGGAAGGTGGAAAAGGTGCATGTGCACATATGGAAGGTGGAAAAGGTGCATGTGCTCATATGTAAGGTGGAAAAGGTGCATGTGCTCATATGTAAGGTGGAAAAGGTGCATGTGCTCATATGTAAGGTGGAAAAGGTGCATGTGCTCATATGTAAGGTGGAAAAGGTGCATGTGCACATATGGAAGGTGGAAAAGGTGCATGTGCTCATATGGAAGGTGGAAAAGGTGCATGTGCTCATATGTAAGGTGGAAAAGGTGCATGTGCTCGTATGTAAGGTGGAAAAGGTGCATGTGCACACATGGAAGGTGGAAAAGGTGCATGTGCTCATATGGAAGGTGGAAAAGGTGCATGTGCTCGTATGTAAGGTGGAAAAGGTGCATGTGCTCGTATGTAAGGTGGAAAAGGTGCATGTGCTCGAATGTAAGGTGGAAAAGGTGCATGTGCTCATATGCAAGGTGGAAAAGGTGCATGTGCTCATATGTAAGGTGGAAAAGGTGCATGTGCTCGTATATAAGGTGGAAAAGGTGCATGTGCTCATATGTAAGGTGGAAAAGGTGCATGTGCTCATATGGAAGGTGGAAAATGTGCATGTGCTCATATGTAAGGTGGAAAAGGTGCATGTGCTCATATTATAAGGTGGAAAAGATGCATGTGCTCATATGCAAGGTGGAAAAGGTGCATGTGCTCATATGTAAGGTGGAAAAGGTGCATGTGCTCATTTGGAAGGTGGAAAAGGTGCATGTGCTCATATGGAAGGTGGAAAATGTGCATGTGCACATATGGAAGGTGGAAAAGGTGCATGCGCTCGTATGGAAGGTGGAAAAGGTGCATGCGCTCATATGGAAGGTGGAAAAGGTGCATGCGCTCATATGTAAGGTGGAAAAGGTGCATGTGCTCATATGGAAGGTGGAAAAGGTTCATGTGCACATATGCAAGGTGGAAAAGGTGCATGTGCTCATATGGAAGGTGGAAAAGGTGCATGTGCACATATGCAAGGTGGAAAAGGTGCATGTGCTCATATGGAAGGTGGAAAAGGTGCATGTGCACATATGGAAGGTGGAAAAGGTGCATGTGCTCGTATGTAAGGTGGAAAAGGTGCATGTGCTCATATGGAAGGTGGAAAAGGTGCATGTGCACATATGCAAGGTGGAAAAGGTGCATGTGCACATATGGAAGGTGGAAAAGGTGCATGTGCACATATGGAAGGTGGAAAAGGTGCATGTGCTCATATGTAAGGTGGAAAAGGTGCATGTGCACATATGGAAGGTGGAAAAGGTGCATGTGCACATATGGAAGGTGGAAAAGGTGCATGTGCTCGTATGTAAGGTGGAAAAGGTGCATGTGCTTGTATGTAAGGTGGAAAAGGTGCATGTGCTCATATGTAAGGTGGAAAAGGTGCATGCGCTCATATGGAAGGTGGAAAAGGTGCATGCGCTCATATGTAAGGTGGAAAAGGTGCATGTGCTCATATGGAAGGTGGAAAAGGTTCATGTGCACATATGCAAGGTGGAAAAGGTGCATGTGCTCATATGGAAGGTGGAAAAGGTGCATGTGCACATATGCAAGGTGGAAAAGGTGCATGTGCTCATATGGAAGGTGGAAAAGGTGCATGTGCACATATGGAAGGTGGAAAAGGTGCATGTGCTCGTATGTAAGGTGGAAAAGGTGCATGTGCTCATATGGAAGGTGGAAAAGGTGCATGTGCACATATGCAAGGTGGAAAAGGTGCATGTGCACATATGGAAGGTGGAAAAGGTGCATGTGCACATATGGAAGGTGGAAAAGGTGCATGTGCTCATATGTAAGGTGGAAAAGGTGCATGTGCACATATGGAAGGTGGAAAAGGTGCATGTGCACATATGGAAGGTGGAAAAGGTGCATGTGCTCGTATGTAAGGTGGAAAAGGTGCATGTGCTTGTATGTAAGGTGGAAAAGGTGCATGTGCTCATATGTAAGGTGGAAAAGGTGCATGTGCTCATATGTAAGGTGGGAAAGGTGCATGTGCTCATATGTAAGGTGGAAAAGGTGCATGTGCACATATGCAAGGTGGAAAAGGTGCATGTGCTCATATGTAAGGTGGAAAAGGTGCATGTGCTCATATGGAAGGTGGAAAAGGTGCATGTGCACATATGGAAGGTGGAAAAGGTGCATGTGCTCGTATGTAAGGTGGAAAAGGTGCATGTGCTCATATGTAAGGTGGAAAAGGTGCATGTGCTCATATGTAAGGTGGAAAAGGTGCATGTGCTCATATGTAAGGTGGAAAAGGTGCATGTGCTCATATGGAAGGTGGAAAAGGTGCATGTGCTCGTATGTAAGGTGGAAAAGGTGCATGTGCACGTATGGAAGGTGGAAAAGGTGCATGTGCTCATATGTAAGGTGGAAAAGGTGCATGTGCTCATATGGAAGGTGGAAAAGGTGCATGTGCTCGTATGTAAGGTGGAAAAGGTGCATGTGCTCATATGTAAGGTGGAAAAGGTGCATGTGCACGTATGGAAGGTGGAAAAGGTGCATGTGCTCATATGGAAGGTGGAAAATGTGCATGTGCTCATATGGAAGGTGGAAAAGGTGCATGTGCTCATATGGAAGGTGGAAAATGTGCATGTGCTCATATGTAAGGTGGAAAAGGTGCATGTGCTCGTATGCAAGGTGGAAAAGGTGCATGTGCTCATATGGAAGGTGGAAAAGGTGCATGTGCTCATATGGAAGGTGGAAAAGGTGCATGTGCTCGTATGTAAGGTGGAAAAGGTGCATGTGCTCATATGCAAGGTGGAAAAGGTGCATGTGCACATATGCAAGGTGGAAAAGGTGCATGTGCTCATATGGAAGGTGGAAAAGGTGCATGTGCACATATGCAAGCTGGAAAATGTGCATGTGCACATATGCAAGGTGGAAAATGTGCATGTGCTCATATGGAAGGTGGAAAAGGTGCATGCACTCATATGTAAGGTGGAAAAGGTGCATGTGCTCATATGCAAGGTGGAAAAGGTGCATGTGCTCATATGGAAGGTGGAAAAGGTGCATGCGCTCATATGTAAGGTGGAAAAGGTGCATGTGCTCATATGGAAGGTGGAAAAGGTGCATGCGCTCATATGTAAGGTGGAAAAGGTGCATGTGCTCATATGTAAAGTGGAAAAGGTGCATGTGCTCATATGGAAGATGGAAAAGGTGCATGTGCTCATATGTAAGGTGTAAAATGTGCATGTGCTCATATGTAAAGTGGAAAATGTGCATGTGCTCATATGTAAGGTGGAAAAGGTGCATGTGCTCATATGGAAGGTGGAAAATGTGCATGCGCTCATATGTAAGGTGGAAAATGTGCATGTGCTCATATGTAAAGTGGAAAATGTGCATGTGCTCATATGTAAGGTGGAAAAGGTGCATGTGCTCATATGTAAGGTGGAAAATGTGCATCTGCTCATATGGAAGGTGGAAAAGGTGCATGCGCTCATATGTATGGTGGAAAAGGTGCATGTGCTCATATGGAAGGTGGAAAAGGTGCATGTGCACATATGCAAGGTGGAAAAGGTGCATGTGCTCATATGGAAGGTGGAAAAGGTGCATGCGCTCATATGTATGGTGGAAAAGGTGCATGTGCTCATATGGAAGGTGGAAAAGGTGCATGCGCTCATATGTATGGTGGAAAAGGTGCATGTGCTCATATGCAAGGTGGAAAAGGTGCATGTGCTCATATGGAAGGTGGAAAAGGTGCATGCGCTCATATGTATGGTGGAAAAGGTGCATGTGCTCATATGCAAGGTGGAAAAGGTGCATGTGCTCATATGGAAGGTGGAAAAGGTGCATGCGCTCATATGTAAGGTGGAAAAGGTGCATGTGCTCATATGTAAAGTGGAAAAGGTGCATGTGCTCATATGGAAGGTGGAAAAGGTGCATGCGCTCATATGTAAGGTGGAAAAGGTGCATGTGCTCATATGTAAGGTGGAAAAGGTGCATGTGCTCATATGCAAGGTGGAAAATGTGCATGTGCTCATATGGAAGGTGGAAAAGGTGCTTGCGCTCATATGTAAGGTGGAAAAGGTGCATGTGCTCATATGCAAGGTGGAAAAGGTGCATGTGCTCATATGCAAGGTGGAAAATGTGCATGTGCACATATGTAAGGTGGAAAAGGTGCATGTGCTCATATGTAAGGTGGAAAAGGTGCATGTGCTCATATGTAAGGTGGAAAAGGTGCATGTGCTCATATGTAAAGTGGAAAAGGTGCATGTGCTCATATGTAAAGTGGAAAAGGTGCATGTGCTCATATGTAAAGTGGAAAAGGTGCATGTGCTCATATGTAAATTGGAAAAGGTGCATGTGCACATATGGAAGGTGGAAAAGGTGCATGTGCTCTTATGGAAGGTGGAAAAAGACACGAAGGACGTAAATCTCACAGGAAAAATATTTAGTTTTTCTTCCAGTCATGAACAGTTATTAAAAATATAAATGTGATGGATTGAGTAATTGTCACATCTAGATGGGATTCATAAATGATTTTACTCTAATACACACTCACCCTCTTGTGGTCATGTGGTAACATTACAGGACCAGACCTGCTCTAGTTCTGATCCTTAGCAGCTGAAATGATGGCATTTAAAATTTGTTCAACTCTTATGAACATCTGTCATTATTCTGGCTTCATGAGTTATAAACATAACCTTCTAAAATCAGTTTCTTCGCTTATTTTTCTGAAATCTCGTGTTCAAACACTTTTCCTATCCAGTGTCTCACCCCAGCAGTCATCAGGAGAGAGGTGGGGACACCCTGGACAGGTCTCCAGCCAGTCACAGGGACACACACACACACACACACACCTGAAATTGTCAGCAGGAGGAAACCCCACACCTGCATGGAAAGAACACACCCATGCAGACAGGCTGCTGCTGAGATTTGAACCTGCAACCCCCCTCCCCCAAAACCCACAAAACGATATGCACCCCTATTCTGTTGATGACCTAAAGGAAAGGAACAAGAACACTTGGTGGTAAATCCAGTTTATTTCAGACCATTAAAACCAGCAAGAAGCATGAGCTCTTCGTGATTCTTACAATACTTCTGCAGCGTCAATGAAATCAACGCAGAACTAAATCAGGCCAGTTTCAGCCGAAGGCATCAGGCCAGCAGACTGCAGCATAAGCAGCACATGATACATACACCCTAGTCAGCCCACCACAGCAGGTCGCTTTCACACTACCCTTCATCACAGAATAAAACAACAACTTAATTTCTAAAGAAACCTTCATTACAGCTAATGACCGAAGCTAATACACGTGTGGGTGTAATTTATGAGAAGAAGCTTTTTGACCTCTTTCAGGTTTTACTGGTACTGTAACAGCACACAGACGAGGAAGTGGAAACAAGACATTCTACAATAAATAAAAATGAAAGACCCATAAACTAGAAATCCCAGTTCCAGCTGGTTACTGGTTAAGAGAAGCCCAGCAGAGGGCGGTCTGAAGGGGAATAAATAATCTTCTGCAGCTGGTAGGCTGGAAGACCCTGAACATTAAACAGCAGAAGAGTAGCAGCTAAACGTTAAGTAACAAAGAAACAAACACACTTAAAAAAACCTAAAATGTGGGTAAGTAACCTACTGTTGTGTTAGAAACCGTTTCACCTCCCCGCCTGCTGCTGTAGCACAAAGAGCCGAGGCTCCTACACGCTGCATGTCGAACACAACTACTGGCAAGGGAACAGAGTTCATCCCAAGCTCCAGCCTCTCCTAATACCACTGGCCCAGTTAGCGCTAGCTTCACCGTTGCCACCTTGGATGACGTCACACACGAGACTGAAGGAGTTCGTTCTTTATCTACAAACTCCTTCTTTGTCACGATGGAGCAGAAACAGTTAGGGACAGAATGAAATCTGGTGTTCAAATGGAAAAAAACAGTGAAGTCAGAGAACTTTGTTCAGAAGACTCGGTCATTCAAAGTATTTTTATGATTTTCACAAGCTTATGTGTCATTACAGTGCGTTACACAAAAGCATGAAAGTAACCGGAGGAAATATTAAATATTCACCAAACCAAAGTGATTTTTCATAGAGTTGATATATTACTGAGTTTACAACAGCGACGTGTTTCTGCTCTCATGGAGTCACTACGGACACGAGTTCAGGGCTTGGTGGTGGGGGTGATCGGACCCACGGATGAACTGGTAGGAATCACTCCAGTGGCCAGAAGGACGATGACGAGGATGATGATGACGACAATCACCACGATGACCACGATCAGCTTGACATTTTTCCACCAGTAGGCACGAGCTACTTTACCAGCCGACTGTTTGAAGGTCTGAGCCTGAGGAGGAGATCAGAGACACACAGGTGTGAGATGGTCCAGGTTTTAGGTCGAAGCTGCAGGTTTGGACAGCAAAAACAAGATCCTGTTAAAAAGGAACACGCACAGCTTCCAAGTTCCTGCTGCTTCTTGTTAATCATTTAATTACGCTGAATATATTGAATATTTACAACCTGCAGGTGAAGGGAAAGCAACACATTTCTGCCCGAGTGTGTCTGTTGAAACCATCGGCATGGTTGAAACACATTTAAAGAGCAAGTCACCCACAAATCAACTTTTTTCCCCGATAATCTATATAAATTTGCATGATTAAGAGCAGCAGATAAAGGTTCCTAGG
Organism: Nothobranchius furzeri; assembly: GCF_043380555.1. Classification (NCBI taxonomy): domain Eukaryota; kingdom Metazoa; phylum Chordata; class Actinopteri; order Cyprinodontiformes; family Nothobranchiidae; genus Nothobranchius; species Nothobranchius furzeri. Next base: position 27,724,826 of record NC_091757.1, on the reverse strand, counting down.
CAAGTTTCCACATGGACGCTGTATTGAGTGACGCATGATGCCTGCATGCGCCTGATCTCCGTTAAAAAAATGTGATCTGCAAATCCTGATCAACGCCTTTCAGAGCGGATCAAACCAGCTGGCTGCCGCTGCTGCTGTGGAGCCCGTAGAGATGCTGAACAGAGCGTCGCCCCTCCCTCCCGTCTCTCACACTGTGCAGGCACGCAGCGGCAAAAATGTAAACAAACAAGTCTGCTGAACTGCTGCCCTGGGACAGTTGATGAAACACGGTGTGGAGGAAGCTCGTTATTTAATATGAGTTTTAAAGAAGAAACTCTGGGCGGTAAGAGGTGAGGTTTTAAGGCTCGATGCACAAATAAAAACACGGAGCATCAACAGTCAAACACAGCACATCCAAAAATATTGGTCGTTCAAAATATATTTAAAAAAAGTTTACTTTATATATAAATAAAAGCCAGTCATTTGAAAATAAGGCCCATCACCATCTACAACATGTTTCAAGATAAACACCACCACTAATAAACTCACAAAACCAGCCACGGCTCAGCCAACATTACTGGTGCCATCAGTACTGGTATCAGTACCAGCAGGTAAGACCCCCACTCTCCAGTGGTAACACTGACCCCTGCTTGGAGATCCTCAGACTTGCCCATGAGGTCATCCAGCCTCTCTCCACGGGCCAGGATCCGATCCACGTTCTGCGTCATGATTTCTTTCACTCCATCCACTTGGTTCTTCAGATCCTGAACCTTGTCCTTTGGCGCTGCATCCTCAAACCCTCCTCGCTCCTGCAAAAGTGTGCAAAAAGGTCATTATTGCACAAGCTCAAATGACTGTTGCACAAAGGACCAGCAGCACCCTCACTGGAAGACGTGCTGGTGGGATTGAGGAGGTATTCAAAGTACTCCACCCACAGATCCACAACACCCTGAGTCGAGGTCAGCAGCCCACCATCCCCACTATAAACAGTCGTGGTAGTGGGGAGTAGCTCTCCCCTCCTGAAAAGCTGGATGGTGGACCTGGTCGTTACTGGCTAACATTTCCACAACAGTGCTGCTTTTTGCTGGCTGGTCTCAGATTAAGAATACGAATGCAGCAACATTTGGGTTAAGGATTTGGCAATCCTGCAGGCTCTAATACGATTGGCTCTAGAACCAGGAAGTATGGAGATGGGATAGTTGGTAAACAAAGAGGGTGTTTCACAATGTCAATGTTTCACAATGGAACCGTGCCTTGATGTCTTGGCCCCGCCCCGGTTGCCTAGGAGATACATCATCAGGAGCCGCCAAGACGTGTTCCAATTGGTTCCAATGTTCATGTTCTACCAAGGCATGTGCTCTCCGTTTGTTAGTGTTTAGCTAGCTGAGCAAGAATACACAGGAGGTGTCTTGTAGCCTAGCCTTGGTCAAAAATTACCTACAACACACCGCTGTATTTTCAAAAGAACGGCGGATCAGAAGCCGGCAGCTACATCGGGGACAATTTAAGTTTAAAAGTAAGTCAACTAATTTAAAATGGTTTTTTTTAGATCCAAAGAAGTTATCTATGGTTGGTTAGTTGCTTAGTAGTTGCAGCTTCGGTGGCTAGCGGGTAGTAACTCACTTATATTTTTAATTTAATAAATATATACACAATTTAAAAAGTAAAAAGGCTCGTTATATATTCATACTGAAACTAATACGTATAAAATATAACGTTGTCTCTCGTGTCACGTGACGTTACCGCCGTGGAAGCCGCGGTCATGTGATGCAAGTCTGTTCCATTTAACTGTTTTCTTTGACCAAGGAAGGCCAGTGTCCTCGTAAGCAAGGCGCCTGGCCTCACAAGACATCACCTCGCAAGGCCAGACGCCTTGACATTGAGAAACACCCCGAGTATGACCCTCTTGTGACTTTTTGTTTAAAAGGAGAAAAACAGACTAGCACACCCGGCTAAAGAGGAAATCTGTGTCAGTGTAACCTTCCTTCAAACATGACTGAGACGTTGGATCGTTTTGTGATTATCTCACTGCAGAATTGCTACATATTGCTTCTGTGAAGTGACAATGTGTAGTTTTCACCATTAATCTCTGGAAATATCCATCAAAATGTTGTAAATGAATTCAAAGATGCCCAGTTGATGAAAAAAATTGGCAGTTTCATAACGTATAACCATAAAAATCTGTTCTAAAATACATAGGAGCGGGTCTAAGTATCTGGGCAATGCCATGTTGGATGCCTTATTTCCTTCTACGGAAGCCTGCGAGGACAAAATGCATTTACTGATTTGTAACAAATGGTTACGAAACTTTCATCATTAATAAACGTTGTTTTACACATTTGCCTCTTCACTCGTTGCCAGTGATGAAAGGGACTCTGATGTGCTCCCTGGGATTTTTGACCCTAATGGCCATCCGTTGGTAAGATCTTACTTGAACACAAAAGTAATGCGTGCTTGCAATCATTTAGGTATGTACTGCCCCCTATCACCAGGGAAACTACACACTGTCACTTAGGGCTGCAGCTATCGAATATTTTAATATTCGGGTATTCTATCAAATCTTCCATCAATTAATCGAGTATTCTATCTGACAACGTTTCAAGTGAAATTAGATCATGGTCTGCTAAAAATATGAAAATAGAAAAGCAAAATTATAAAAGGCTTTTCCTTTCACTTGTGGAGTTTAGTCATTCACAACCATCACGTTTTTTTCTGAACCACACTTGCTCGTGAGAATGCTACCTGCTAGCTTAGCATTAGCCAATCTACCCGTAGTTTAATTCTTGCCAAGAGACTTTGGACCACTTCTGCCTTTTGTAATGGTTTTTGTCTTTGCTGGTTCCTCTATTTTCCTCCACAGCACCTAGATCATCATGTAGTTCGCCAGTAAAATGTGTTCAGACTGTGGAGCGCACAATTAACGAAGCTTCGAATCAGTAAAAAAAACGAATGGAGGAATTTAATGAATCGAACCCTTCGAATCATTCGATGATTCGTTTCAGCCCTACGGTCACTTTAAGGAGAGTGCATCGAATTGTTGGTGTCATAAAAATAAATGTGTGCCCATGAAGTGAAATTCTGTTTAAATCAGATGTTATAATTAGGGGTGTAACTGTTCACAGTGGAGTGTTGAACCGTTTCGGTTCACTTGCGTATCGTCTTGTTTTATTTTTTCTGATAAATAATTACATTTTATTTGTGTGATTTAAGTGGAGCAGATAAAAGTTCCTAGGTGAGTTTCCGCATGGACAATTGTATAGAGTGATGCATTATGGTTCCATGCGCCCGATCACCATTAAAAATATGATCTGCAAATTCTGATCAACGCCTTTTAAGAGTGGATGAAACCAGCTGGCTGTCGCTGCTACTGGAGCCTGTAGAGACGCTGAATGGAGCGTGGCTCCTACCTCCCTTCTCTCACACTGCCGGCATGCAGCGGCAAAAATGTAAACAAACACGTCTGCTGAACTTTCCCCCTGGATCAATTTATGTTTTCATTCTACAACGAAAAATACGGCTCGGAGGAAGCTCGTTACTGAATACGAGTTTTAAAGAAGAAACTCTGGGCGGTGTGAGGTGGGTTTTAAGAATCGCTGCAGAAATAAAAACACGGAGCATCAACAGTCAAACACAACACTTGTCTGTATGAGTGTGGCACTCATAGCTGTGCACATAACCTGTGAAATAACTTAAGAAATCACGCTAGATCAGTAGCCTGTGATGACACTTGGTTCTGCTTAGGGATGCACCGATGGATCGGCATTTGATCGTAATCGGCCGATAGCGCCCCTATCGGTTTTGATCGGAGTTTTCAAAATAGATCAAAGCAGACCGATCAGGTAGGGTTGTCACGGTAACCGGTGTAGCGGTAAACCCCGGTAAAAAAAGTTGACGATAATAATAACCATCTTGTTTTTTAAAAAAATATTATCTCGGAGGGTTTACCGTGGCTGCGGTGTAGGGGCGGTGACCCTTACCAGCCACCGTATCATCTGCTGAAGTTGCCGGCGGCACATGCACGCTTTGTTGTTTACAGCCAAAACTTTCTTGAAGCTAAAGCTGAAATAATGGCCAAAGGAGGAGACGGCAGCGCTCAGGACATTTATTATCCCTCAAAGAAGACAACGTTGGAAGTACGGGCATCTTTTGGATATTTGAAGAAGGCCGAGGGACAGTTGATAGAAGACGGCTATCCTGTTTGCAGCACGTGCAGGAAAAGTGTCTGTGAAAGGCAGCAACGCTTCAAATCTCATGACACATCTGCGTGACCATCACCCACAACTCTACAGTCAACGCAAGGCAAGCTAACGTTAGCGTTTTAGCTAAAATGCGTGATCCGAGGATTTGGGTTGAGGGAGAATGCAACGAGTCGCTATATAAAGCAGCCGCAGCGCCGCTACCTGCATATAAACCGTGTCGCGGACACCCCCATGTTGAAATGAAGCTATGCATTACGGGGCTCCCAGGGGCAGATAAGAGTTGGTCTCTCTCCGAGAATAATTAGGAATTTAACAATGATTACTGCCTGATGACATTTTCCCACATCTGCAAAGCTCACTGGAAGGACACAAACCGAGGACAATATTTTCCTGATATAGGGTTTATTACTCAAGTAAGGGTGAAAAAGTATCTGATTAGAAGGCTACTTGAGTACTGGGTATCATCTGATCTAATATTTTTTAAATGATGACATCAAACAGACATAAAATAAGAAGTTATGGGCAAATATTGGCATTTTAAAGACTAAAGGGAAAAAATGTAAACAAATAATATAATTACAAAATAACACATTTTAGGCAAAATTTAGACACAAACTGAGGACAATATTTCCTGACATACAGGGTTTATTTAATTGTGTGAAAATGTAGCACGTTTAAAAAAAATACCGCGATAATACCGAAAACCGTGGTAATTTTGGTCACAATAACCGAGAGGTTAAATTTTCACACCGTGACAACCCTAATACAGACCATTTTAGATTAGGTTCCATTTCCTTTATTCCCAGATTATGTAGTTTGTAGCACTCATAATTAAGAACATTTCTGGCCAATCCACGTGATCAGTATCGGTGATCGGTATCGGTGATCAGCATTCTTTGATATCAGTATCGGTGATCAGCATTCTTTGATATCAGTATCGGTGATCAGCATTCTTTGATATCAGTATCGGTGATTGGCAGCAAAAAACTTGATCAGTGCATCCCTAGTTCTGCTCACTATAGGAGCCGCTTTACATATTAAATAAATAAATATATACAGAAAATTTATCGATCCGAGCCCTTCAAAACACTGAACCGAATACAATTTTAGCATACCGCTACACTCCTAGTCTTAATGCATCTTTGTTTGTACAACGTTATTTTAGACATTATTCTTTCACCATCACGGCCCAGTGGTAGCCAGTAAAACTCATCCCTAGAACACCTGGTCAGTGAGCAGCATGCAGCCACCTGGATTAACTTCACACATGGAAACAAACTGCCTCCAACATAAATAACACATTTAGCCAGCAGCACCTTCAGCTAACAAATGGATAACTGCTGCTGTAATACTGCACCAGAGCAGCCTGTGTTACCATGGTGACCTAGCTGGCCTCAAAACACAGTTTCCTTTGTTAAAAAAAAAAAAACCTGACATTTAGCTCCACATAGCTGAAAGTCACTGTGAAGCACAACCCCCCAAACCTCAAGCACCCAGAGCTGAAATGGGCCAATAGCATAAAAGAAGTTTATAGCACTTTTCAAAGGAAGACGTCACAAAGTGCTTCACAGAAAAAAGCAAACCTAAAAACAACATAATTGCAAAAAGCCATTAAATACTAAAGATAGAAAACTAACAGAATTAAAACAGATAAGTAGCAAGTGACTAGTGGTGGAGAGGGCGTGGGTGGCCGGGGGGGAGCAAGCAGAAATAGTATAAACCAAACAGCAGAACTAGTATCATGTACCACACTAGTTACAATAAAACATAAAATACTAAAGAGATAAAAGTAGAAGTGTACAGTGGGGAGAGACTGAAAAAATCTCAAAGAAGTAGCGGGGTGTGTGTGTGTGTGTGTGTGTGTGTGTGTGTGTGTGTGTGTGTGTGCGTGCGCGAGCCCACAAAAGAAATAAGCCAACTCCTACAGATACAAGTCCTTTAGGCTTGGACAGTATTACCGTAAACAGCCGGTGTTAGTTCCAATACTGTCATGAAAAATACAGTACATGTAGGAGGCGAGGACTAAAACGATAAAAAAGTCATTTCATGTATAAAACAGAAGAGTGGTTGAATTTTTAGTTTTGCTCAAATAGTTTTAAATGTTTTGTCCAACTATTTTTTTATTTTTATTTTTTGGTTTTTGATGTGTGTGTAATGTTGTTATTGTTTTAGTAATAGTGTTTGTTATTCAGTTTCTGAATGATGAAGGTCCAAACCAACAGTTTGGTAAATCCACTTGAGACACATTACACCTTGGTAAAATGTGGAAGCTAGACGTTATTAAAATTTGGATACTGCCCAAGCCTGAAGTCAATGAATGTATCTTCCATAATAAAACACTTATGTTTATAGCCGTTATAAAATTAGGGACCTTCAAAACCTTATGCTACTGCAAATGCTAGTCTAAGCAACTACTAATGCGAGCCTGAGCTAGAGCTAGCCATCCTTGTTGGATGAGAGGAAAACAACACAGGAGAATGACGAAGCTCCCTTCTAAAGTTGCAGGATGTGCTGGGAACATCCAGACTTTGAATAAAGGACAGCTATATCCATAGCTTGGCTGTTAAACTATCCAGATAGTCTTCACAGCTGTACACACGTTCCTAACTTCAGGAAGTCATAGAGCCATCTAGGTAAACTGGCCAATCAGCACACAGCGCCTTTAATATTCATGTCCTGGCTGAGTGGGCGGAGAAAACCAGTCTTTCCATGGTAGAGCTTTATTATGAGGTTGTGTTTGGCTATTAATCAGAGCTCCTGGGCCATTTGGAGCCCCAACAAAGTTTGACACATTATCAATAGGCTCAAATAACAGTTTCTTATTCTAAAATGTTCTAGGATCCAGGCGCGTTGCAAGCTTTTCAAAAGAGTGGGGGATGTTGTCTGTGCCTAAAATAATTTCATGTTATTCATCTTGTTAGTTTAATTTCCATGATAGCGGAGCAGGTGCAAATTTTAGACGCGTCACGCACGTCTCCGTTTTAAAAATGTTTAAACTGTTCAGAGTACAAATCCAGGCTCTGTCTCGTTAGATCGGTGCAACTAAAGTTTGTACTGAATGAAACTTTACATTAAACCATGTTGAAAAGAAAAGGATCCGATTAAATCGTTTCCCCCTCATTTTACAGTCATGGAGTACAGCGCAGTGCGCGTGGCTCTGGGGTTAATCAAGTTTAATTGTTTCTGTTTGCAACAATCTTGACAAGAAGGCAAAACAGTTAAATGGCAGGTTACAGATACTTCCATAGCGCAGACAGCGCATGCGGTAAGAGTTCCTCCCACTGAAGCGGTCTGGAAAGCCGGTCTCTCTGAGGGATGTGTCACCTGGAAAAATGTTCTCTGATTATGAAACTTTGGCTGAATAGCGCTTGTTCCCGTCTCTAATATGGAGACGCATGACGCATCCAGTCCGAGGCAGAATAGCCTCTTCAGCGCAGAAAGCACCTGTAGAGACATTTGATCACGCACAAAGTTTATGTGGAGCAGAAGCGGTCGGGCCACGGCAGGTGAAACGTTCCTAGCCTACATGAAGTGAAACTGTTTAATTGTAACATTAATATGTTACTGGACACGCTGGTCTGGTTGGTTAGACCAGTGTTTGAAGCGGAAAACACACACACACACACGCACACACACACACACCATTTAAAATAATGCTGACAGCGTGGACTAGAAGACAGGTGATGGTTTACGTATTTAAATGATGATCAGGCTGATGTAAAACGTAATCTCCATCCACATCCAGACAGAATTATCCTCTATTCTTTCTCTATTTGCTCTGCTCTTGTCTGGGCTGACGGAGCGCGCGGCGCGCCTAGCGGCTGTGATGCACATTTTACACATTTGGAGAGGTGGGCTGGATGCTTTAATTTTACTGGAAGATGGATTTTTTTCTTCAAAAATGTCGGAGATTTTGCCCCATGAATAACCGTAAAAACTACCGGTGTGCATGTACCCTTATGAAAGAGAGGAAAGAGAGGTTGAGAGGTAAATAAATAGAAGTGCAGGTAATGCATTCTGGTGCCTATTAATGAAAAATGAATCAAAATTAAATTGGGAGTTTTTACTTCATATTTTAGAAATAAAAATGACGGGGGGAAAATGTATGACGTCTTTTTATACGAAATTTTCTAGCGCGACCTGCCTGCTTCACTTAAGTCTCTGCTTATTAAGGTCCATCTAAAATTACCGTGACCCACCCAAAAATGAAAACCTGGTGCTGCGCCTGTTATAAACCTCTGCAAATTGTTCTTCACTTTATCAAACTCAGACTTTGTACAGCTAATATCAAGACGTAAAATTATGAATTCAGTCGAGCTCCTGAAACCAGACATCGGCTGTCGGGTTTCAAGGAGAAACAGAAGAGGGAGGGGAAGAAGGAGATGAGGCAAACAGAGTGAGTATGACGTAGAGAAACCAGACTGGTGTGGAGGTGAGCAAAACGGCTGGAAAAGTGTGGGCGTTGAACCATCTCAATGAGAAAAGTGTGGGCGTTGAACCATCTCAATGAGAAAAGTGTGGGTGTTGAACCATCTCAATGAGAAAAGTGTGGGTGTTGAACCATCTCAATGAGAAAAGTGTGGGTGTTGAACCATCTCAATGAGAAAAGTGTGGGTGTTGAACCATCTCAATGAGAAAAGTGTGGGCGTTGAACCATCTCAATGAGAAAAGTGTGGGCGTTGAACCATCTCAATGAGAAAAGTGTGGGCGTTGAACCATCTCAATGAGAAAAGTGTGGGCGTTGAGTAGGGCTGGGGGTAAACGATTATTTTTAAAACGATTATTCTGACGATTATTTTATCGAATAGTCGACTATTCTAATGAATATTTATACAATTAATCTAATGATTATTTTTCTATTGCACAGTTAATAAAAACCAAAAAATCTCTAATAAATTCCTCCAAAAAATTGATCAATTGTTACTGTAAGAGAATAAACACTACAGGCCTCCCATTTTGTATAACACTGCTTTTATTGTGTTGGTTGGTTATGTTCTGGTGACGTGTAGAACTTGGGAGTGCAGGCTGCTGCCTGAGAGGTGGTAGAAGATGGAGTGTCTCCATGCTGCTTCGTCTTGGTCACTTATGAGCGTGAGGCGAGTGGTGTTACGACTCTTCCTGGGGAGTTTGGCTCGTGTGCAAAAAGGAAGGGACAATAATGTGGGATTTAAAAGTTAAAATGATGATCAGGTTTATTTACAACTACAAAAAACCAAATCTTTCCATCCACAGGTTGGGAGTAATAAAACTAATTCTGCCTGTGGGGAATTAAAACAAAAGTACAGATAACTAGGGATGTCCCACTGGGCAAAGATTACAGGGTTTTGGACCAAAATAAGAATCTCCAAAGTTCCAAACTCTAAACTGGGCGGTTAAACCAACCTCAAGGTGATATTTTAAACTAAACCGAAAACCCAAAACACTCTAAATGTAACAAAAGGGAGATTTTATTACATTTAGACATTTATTAATTTGTACCACAAATTATTATTTTTTATATGTGTTCAACATGTTTAAATATCGCTTGTTTAATTAACCAACATTTCTAGTGTACAGCGCCTTGTTTGGTTGTAATGCCTTGTGAATGCGCTTTATAAATAAAATTGGATTGGATTGGATTGAAAAAAGATGAACTCTAAACCAAAACGTAACACAGGGTATATACAGCAATCCTTAAGTAAAATTTACTACTTTTTAATACCTTTTTTTACTACCTTCAGAATTTTTTTAAAACCATCACAACACTAAATTGCAAGTGTTAATCAGCGACCTATTTACACATATTTTAACATATATAACATACAAAAAGAATAGACTTAGAGACTCACTGATGTTGACAACGTATTGCACATATTTATTTTACTTAGAAAATAAGCCAGGCACTTCTGTTCAGCGGTTCAGTCAGTTGACTACGAGGCCTGAAATGATGCACAACGACCACTGAATATGACGTCATCATTATGTGACCGGATATGCTAAAGTAGGGCTGCTCGATTAAGGTAAAAACAATAATCACGATTATTGTGACTGAAATTGAGATCTCGATTATTTAAGATGATTTTTCAATTAATGTAGATTTTTTATTTTATTTTTTTTATTCAGTCATAAAATTGCTCAGTGCTAGAGCTGTGGCGACGCATCGATGACGTCGACGGCTCGATTCTAAAAATTCGTCGACGTCAGATCCGGTAGTCAACGCACCGCGCCCACTTGTTGCATCCCCAGGAGTTTGTAAATGGAGGAGGAATCTGCCTGTTTTTCCTCTAGTTCGCCCTCTTCTCCGCCTTCACTAACATCTCCGCCAAATACCGAAGACCCGGAACAACGTCCGTCCACTACTAGATTCCTTTCCTGTTTTGCCCGCCTTCGTCTCCTGCATCGGACAACAACTTCCGGGGTCAGATGTGCTGCTTTGTCTCTATCGCAGATGTAGAACATCACCGGGAGCGTTTCTCCCTTCATTAAGGAGCTTCTTTCAGACATTAGGAGAGCTGTTTTGGTGGTAGCAGTCTCTCCTTCATGCTGGTCTGTTTGCTGGGTGTTTTTGGTTTATTTAAACTTGGTAACTTGAATTTAACGTTGGTAAAGCTACTGTTAGCTTTTCGCTAACAGCTTCTTGCGTTTGGATAAGCGGTTACGTTTTGGTTTAGAGTTCATCTTTTTTGTGGTGCAGATCTTCCTTTTATTACATTTAGAGTGTTGTGGGTTTTCGGTTTAGTTTAAAATATCACCTCGAGTTTGGTTTAGAGTTTGGACCTTTGGAGATCCTTATTTTGGTCCAGAACCCTGTAATCGTTGCCCAGTGGGACATCCCAGGTTATTTGTACTTTTGTTTTAATTTCCCACAGGCAGAATTAGTTTTATTATTCCCAACCTGTGGATGGAAATATTTATGTTTTTTTGTAGTTGTAAATAAACCTGATCATCATTTTAACTTTTAAATCCCGTTATTGTCCCTTCCTTTTTGCACACAAGCCAAACTCCCCAGGAAGGATCGTAACACCACTCGCCTCACGCACATAAGTGACCAAAACAAAGCAGCATGGAGACACTCCATCTTCTACCACCTCTCAGGCAGCAGCCTGCACTCCCAAGTTCTACACGTCACCAGAACATAACCAACCAACACAATAAACGCAGTGTTATACAAAATGGAAGGCCTGTAGTGTTTATTCTCTTACAGTAACAATTTATCCATTTTTTGGAAGAATTTATTTGAGATTTTTTGGTTTTTATTAATTGTGCAATAGAAAAATAATCGCTAGATTAATCATCTAAATAGTCATTAGAATAGTCGACTATTCGATAAAATAATCGTCAGAATAATCGTTTTAAAAATACTTGTTTACCCCCAGCCCTACTCAGGGCACAATCAGGGCAAAAATAAACAAGAAACAAGATGATCACTAAAAGAACTCCTGATTCCCAGTATAAAAAGACCAATATACTTACAGCTCATAGTCTATGACCCAAGGGCTATAGACCTTGGTTTAACTCATTTAAGTCTAACCAGTACAGACCCAAATACCAATATCTTGCAAATACTGACAACAAGAATTATACAGTGGCATTTATAACAAATAAATGCAAATAAATTGATGTTCACAAAATGTTGCATAACATTTATTTAGTCGTGTCTAGGTGCTGTAGGAGCGTGCACTAGCACCGTGTCCTCAGAGAGATTCGTTATTATTTATCAGCGTGAGGAACTTATTTCTACCTTATTTATAAACTATTTATTTACAGGTCCATCAGTTAATGTAATAATTGTCCCAACCACAGCTGCACCCCCACCCCCCAACCCGGTCTCACAGCAATCAGGGGCAAGCTGCACCTGTGTTTAGCACGCAGCACGCGCACATTTAGCCGTTTTTAGCGGCTCAGGAGCCCGCAGGTGCGGTGTGTGTGTCACTCACTCTGGTTTCTCCAACATGGAGCCGGCTCCGAGAGCCGTTTCTTTAGCGACCGACACATCACTACATCATTCCCTTTCCTAATGTCCTGAAGAACGGTCGGGAGCGCAGGCGGAGTGTTTAGCTAACCTGCAGGAAATGTCGACGACAGTTATCCAGAAAGTAGCTAAGGGTTACCAGAGATGTTTCTGAGGTGTTCGCTAGGTACTTTTAAGATTTAAAAAGTCAAGAAGGGGGTCTGAAAAGCTGTTGGAAATAGCGTCAAAGTCGCCAAGTTGGCAACACTGTGGGAGGAGCGCTTCATTTGCAACTCAGGGCAGCGCAAGCGGGAGGAGCAAATAATCGGCTTGTTTTGTTTTTATAATCGTTCAAAACATTTCATTCGGAATATATTTCTATGTTGATGTTCATAATACGACACCTGATAGCCTGAAAAAAATAATACCTAATTTGGAAAAAATAATACCTCTGAGACCAAATTTAACGCTTTTAATGGCCTTAAATTTGACTATTTTTATTTATCACTTTTTAATACTTTTTAAAACCCCGCGGACACCCTGTAACAGCTTATCCAAACGCAAGAAGCTGTTAGCGAAAATGCTAACAGTAGCTTTACCAACGTTAAGTTGCCAAGTTTAAATAAACCAAAAACACCCAGCAGCAAACAGACCAGCTCGGAGGAGAGACTGCTACCACCAAAACAGCTCTCCTAATGTCTGAAAGAAGCTCCTTTATGAAGGGAGAAACGCTCCCGGTGATGTTTTACATCTGCGATAGAGACGGAGCAGCGCATTTGACCCCGGAAGTTGTTGTCCGTTGCCGGGAAACGAAGGCGGGCAAAACAGGAAAGGAACCTAGTAGCGGATGGACTTTGTTCCGGGTCTTCGGTATTTGGCTGAGATGTTAGTGAAGGCGGAGAAGAGGTCGAACTAGAGGAAAAACATTCCACCTCTATTTACAAACTCCTGGGGATGCAACAAGTGGGTGCGGTGCGTCGACTTCCGGATCTGACGTCGACAAATTTTTAGAATCGAGCCGTCGACGTCATCGAAGCTTCGCTACAGCCCTAGCGTTGAGCACCATCTCAATGAGAAAAGTGTGGGTGTTGAACCATCTCAATGAGAAAAGTGTGGGCGTTGAACCATCTCAATGGGTGTTGAACCATCTCAATGAGAAAAGTGTGGGTGTTGAACCACCTCAATGAGAAAAGTGTGGGTGTTGAGCACCATCTCAATGAGAAAAGTGTGGGTGTTGAACCATCTCAATGAGAAAAGTGTGGGTGTTGAGCACCATCTCAATGAGAAAAGTGTGGGCGTTGAGCACCATCTCAATGAGAAAAGTGTGGGCGTTGAGCACCATCTCAATGAGAAAAGTGTGGGTGTTGAGCACCATCTCAATGAGAAAAGTGTGGGTGTTGAGCACCATCTCAATGAGAAAAGTGTGGGTGTTGAACCATCTCAATGAGAAAAGTGTGGGCGTTGAACCATCTCAATGAGAAAAGTGTGGGCGTTGAACCATCTCAATGGGTGTTGAACCATCTCAATGAGAAAAGTGTGGGTGTTGAGCACCATCTCAATGAGAAAAGTGTGGGTGTTGAGCACCATCTCAATGAGAAAAGTGTGGGTGTTGAGCACCATCTCAATGAGAAAAGTGTGGGTGTTGAGCACCATCTCAATGAGAAAAGTGTGGGCGTTGAACCATCTCAATGAGAAAAGTGTGGGTGTTGAACCATCTCAATGAGAAAAGTGTGGGTGTTGAACCATCTCAATGAGAAAAGTGTGGGTGTTGAGCACCATCTCAATGAGAAAAGTGTGGGTGTTGAGCACCATCTCAATGAGAAAAGTGTGGGTGTTGAGCACCATCTCAATGAGAAAAGTGTGGGTGTTGAGCACCATCTCAATGAGAAAAGTGTGGGTGTTGAGCACCATCTCAATGAGAAAAGTGTGGGTGTTGAGCACCATCTCAATGAGAAAAGTGTGGGTGTTGAACCATCTCAATGAGAAAAGTGTGGGTGTTGAACCATCTCAATGAGAAAAGTGTGGGTGTTGAACCATCTCAATGAGAAAAGTGTGGGCGTTGAACCATCTCAATGAGAAAAGTGTGGGTGTTGAACCATCTCAATGAGAAAAGTGTGGGCGTTGAACCATCTCAATGAGAAAAGTGTGGGCGTTGAACCATCTCAATGAGAAAAGTGTGGGTGTTGAGCACCATCTCAATGAGAAAAGTGTGGGTGTTGAGCACCATCTCAATGAGAAAAGTGTGGGTGTTGAGCACCATCTCAATGAGAAAAGTGTGGGCGTTGAACCATCTCAATGAGAAAAGTGTGGGCGTTGAACCATCTCAATGAGAAAAGTGTGGGCGTTGAGCACCATCTCAATGAGAAAAGTGTGGGCGTTGAGCACCATCTCAATGAGAAAAGTGTGGGTGTTGAGCACCATCTCAATGAGAAAAGTGTGGGTGTTGAGAACCATCTCAATGAGAAAAGTGTGGGCGTTGAGCACCATCTCAATGAGAAAAGTGTGGGCGTTGAGCACCATCTCAATGAGAAAAGTGTGGGCGTTGAGCACCATCTCAATGAGAAAAGTGTGGGTGTTGAGCACCATCTCAATGAGAAAAGTGTGGGCGTTGAACCATCTCAATGAGAAAAGTGTGGGCGTTGAGCACCATCTCAATGAGAAAAGTGTGGGCGTTGAGCACCATCTCAATGAGAAAAGTGTGGGTGTTGAGCACCATCTCAATGAGAAAAGTGTGGGTGTTGAGCACCATCTCAATGAGAAAAGTGTGGGTGTTGAGCACCATCTCAATGAGAAAAGTGTGGGTGTTGAGCACCATCTCAATGAGAAAAGTGTGGGTGTTGAGCACCATCTCAATGAGAAAAGTGTGGGTGTTGAGCACCATCTCAATGAGAAAAGTGTGGGTGTTGAGCACCATCTCAATGAGAAAAGTGTGGGTGTTGAACCATCTCAATGAGAAAAGTGTGGGTGTTGAACCATCTCAATGAGAAAAGTGTGGGCGTTGAACCATCTCAATGAGAAAAGTGTGGGTGTTGAGCACCATCTCAATGAGAAAAGTGTGGGTGTTGAGCACCATCTCAATGAGAAAAGTGTGGGTGTTGAGCACCATCTCAATGAGAAAAGTGTGGGTGTTGAGCACCATCTCAATGAGAAAAGTGTGGGCGTTGAACCATCTCAATGAGAAAAGTGTGGGCGTTGAGCACCATCTCAATGAGAAAAGTGTGGGTGTTGAGCACCATCTCAATGAGAAAAGTGTGGGTGTTGAGCACCATCTCAATGAGAAAAGTGTGGGTGTTGAGCACCATCTCAATGAGAAAAGTGTGGGTGTTGAGCACCATCTCAATGAGAAAAGTGTGGGTGTTGAGCACCATCTCAATGAGAAAAGTGTGGGTGTTGAGCACCATCTCAATGAGAAAAGTGTGGGTGTTGAGCACCATCTCAATGAGAAAAGTGTGGGTGTTGAGCACCATCTCAATGAGAAAAGTGTGGGTGTTGAGCACCATCTCAATGAGAAAATTGTGGGTGTTGAGCACCATCTCAATGAGAAAAGTGTGGGTGTTGAGCACCATCTCAATGAGAAAAGTGTGGGTGTTGAGCACCATCTCAATGAGAAAAGTGTGGGTGTTGAAACCCCCACATACCCCACGGGTGCGACGCCCATGCTAGGATCCTTTCAAATTGATTTTCTAAGCTCTCCTCACATAGCCTAGTGAACTAGACCAAATAATACACTTTAGTCTGGCTTGCCAGGCTACTCCTCACATGGATGAAGATTGATTTTCAGATGGCTTTCTTTATGTCTGCTGATGGAAAGTGTTTTTATATCGATGAATAAAGTGAAACAGAAGCAGCTCACATTGCTGGAGGTGTGTGTGTATGTGTGCGCCCAGCACTCTGTGTCCCCATGAGCCATTGTCAAACTATAAACAAAATAGTTGCTAGGCAACAGAGCAGGTTTTCCCTCGTCATCTTTTGTCTTCCTTCCCATCTGCTGACTCATTCTCTCTCCTTTGTCTTTGGTCATTTATTTCTAATTTCTTTTAAAGGACTGTTGATACTTTGATGCTTTATGAATAAAACTGGCAGATTTTTATCCCCACATTAAATAACACTGCCAAACGGGTTTCCCTATAGCAGGGTTTTTCATTCCTGGTCTTTGAGGACAGCCACTGGCATGTTTTCTAGGTTTGCTGCACTAAACACACCTGGTTTGACCGAGTGGATGACCAACAGGCTTCTGAGGAACTTGAGGAGCTGCTGAAGAGGTGATTCAATCATTGAATCAGGTTTTGGATAACCTTGACCCACAGGACACATGATATTAATCCTCATTAAATTTCATTTTGCTGCTACATGAACCAAACTGTTTTCTTCACAATGCTAACAGTTCATACGGCAATGCCCTTCTAACTGGTCTTCCAGGCTGTACTGTGAGACCTCTTCAAATGGTCCAGAACGCAGCGGCGCGTCTGGTCTTCAATCAGCCAAAAAGAGCACACGTCACCCCTCTGTTCAATGAACACCACTGGCTACCGCTAGCAGCACGCATCAAATTCAAATTGCTAACACTAGCATACAAAGTCCGAGACGGTACGGCTCCCATCTACCTGAATCGTCTTGCAAAGGCTTACGTCTCGGCCCGGCCGCTCCGGTCATCACAGGATCGTCGGCTAGCAGTGCCTACACCACGCTCAGGACAATCCAGACTCTTCTCATGCATCGTTCCACAAATGTGGAATGACCTACCAAGCACTACCAGAACAGGGGCTTCCTTTTCAATTTTCAAGAAACTCCTGAAGACCCTGCTCTTCAGAGAGCATCTTCTAAACTAGCACCCTCCCTGCACCCGTCCCCCCTCTCTACTGTCCACTCCATTGTTCCCTCCTCTCCATGACTGATGCCAAGTTGTTGTTGTTGTTAGCCTCAAGGGCAACATGCTGATTATCACTTGTAAGTCGCTTTGGACAAAATCGTCTGCTAAATACATAAACATAAACATTACAGTACCACAGTAAGGCTGTTAACTTTAGATACACATTTTCACAGAGACAGGAAATCGTGTGAGGCAGTGCATGGAACAGCAACGACTACAGCAAACCTCTTATTCACGGGATGCACGACGAGTCAGAAAGAAAAAAAAACAATCTTATTTAGCGCCTCTTAAGACAAAAATCACAAGGCGCTTCACAAGAGCAAATAAAAAAATAAAAAATAAAGACTTTAAATAATTATTAAAAAATATCATATATTTAAGAAAAATTTTCATTGTGATTAGAAATTTTTGGGAAAGAAAAACAGAAAATTATTTTAAAAAAGAGGTAATCAGTGGATGCTGGGAAAGGCTGAATTGGTAGAAAGAGCTGAATAAGAAAAGGGCAATAGTTAAGGTCACACCAAAGCCAGCCTGAACAGGTGAGTTTTCAGCTGCTTTTAAAGGAGACCACTGAGTCCACCGATCTCTGGGGGAGAGAGTATCGCGTCAGACCCGTGCCACAACCCGTGCACGCGCATTGGGTCCACAGTGCGCGTGTGAACGGGACTCGCGAGCGAAAATATACATGGCGAGAGGTCATTTGTGCACTGAGAGGGAGCAAACTGTGTCTGTGAGCGCACAAGGATGTGCACAAGTGACAAACCTGCGTGCGCGCGTTGCCAACGAGCACACGGCAGAGGAAAACGTGCGCGCGCGGCAGCCTCTCTGCGCGCTCGGCAGCCTCTGCGCGCTCGGTTTCTAATTCCGCTCGCTCGGCTGTGAGGAGTTTTGGCACTCTGGAGGCGTGGCCTGTGGCAGATCTTCCCTGTCCTCTGATTGGTTAGTTTACTCCGCACTTTACTCTCTAGCTATCTGTATAAAAAAATCTGAGATTCAGCAGTTGCTGTCATGGCTCAGCTGGGAGAGCGGGTGACTCTCACTCTGGAGGATCCAGGTTCGAGTCCGGCCAAGGGACATAGAGTTGATGTCATGTTATTCTTTCCTAATTCCTGTGATATTATTTTACAGTTGTGACCGTTCAACTGTCATTAAACGTCCGAATGTTTGCTGGGCAGTGTTTTAAAAAGTGCACATAAGCTAGATGGTTTTAACCAGGTAAAAATAGACTTGTGGGTGTAGGTATGTCCAAGTTTAAAAAGTTCTTGCCTCATTAATGTATTGTTTATTTTTTTCAGCATTTAATTGACAAATTATCCTTTCAAATAATTAATTGATGAGTTACATAATTGTCCATTTAGAATTGTTGAATGGACTGAGTCAAGTTTGGTGCACTTTATATATTTCAAAACATGTTTTTTTTTAATTATGCATATAAATAATTTTAATGTTAATTTATTGAAATATTTCTATTTTTTCATTACCTCACCCTTGTTTTGACAAAAACAAGATCTTGCTGGATAATATCACGGAGAAACTATTTGTTCACAGTACATGGCTCAGTGAGGATCTGTGTACCAAAGGAGGAGATGCTCAGAAATCTGTCTGCAGATTGTTACAACCCAGACTGGAAGTGGTGGGCTGTAATAAGAAAGGAGACCAAACAGAGGAGTGGGGGGTTCAACAACTGATTTATTTAACCAAAGTAAGGATTTCCAATAATAAATAAGAGGTATTCACCTTCAATACTAGTCATTAAAATGCAGCAGTTGCTGTACTGGTGTAGTTCAAAGTGGAGTGCATCAAATAAAACAATATTAACATAAAGGTGAGTCGTGTCATTACCCCCCCCACCACCACAGCTGGAAAAATCCCTAGGGGAAACACTAACAGCTGTAGCTTAGACATCTCATGGTTCTTAAAGGAGATGTACAGTTGGATGCCATCTGCATAAAGATGGTAGGATTCATTTAAAAGAGCTCAGCATGTGCTGGAGAGGAAGCAGATGAAGACGAACTTGGGTCTTCCAGTAAAACCTGATTAAGAGGAAATAAAATTAGATAGCAGGCAACTACAAAGCTGGCACAGATGTGGTCTCTATGATTTAAAAGGTAAATTTAAAGGAAAACTTTCATTTGATTGCAAAATAAATGTAACCTATATCCTCAGTGAGCCATTTAAAATGCCGACTCTTTAACTAGTCAAATGTGAAATTCCCTTAATCTGTGAGCACATGTGAGATTTGAATGGAGTGTAAATCCTGATCTTTCAGCTTTAATCTGTTCTGTCTCTATTATAAAGACTGAAACACCTCTGTTCCCAGCAGCAGCAGAGGATCAGTCCTGCTTCAGATTTGCATGCAAAGCTTTTCTCACTTGGTCACAAACATTTAACAGTCAAAAACCACCGTTAGATATCCAGCTGACCAGAATAAAAAAACATTTGTTTGTGTCCTAAAGTGGTTCAAAACTACAGAAATTGAATCCAAGTGCCTCAATGATGATGCCCTGAAAAAATAAGATGATACAGATCAGTTTATCTTAAATAGCAACAACATTACTTTTACATCTGTTGTTTGCACGCCTGCTTAGAAAACACACCAAACGTATGTGGACAGACCAAGGTTTCAGTCCAAAACAAATTATTTCCACCTTCTGAAGTATCTGATCCTCTGACCTCTCCAGCCAGCAGGAACAAGATGCTACAGCATCTCTGAGCTAAGTTAGCTAGCTAAGTTTGAGCTAACAAACAGCTTTAAGCTGCAACAGCGTTTAAAACGCTCATTTAAACACCGACTTCACACTTTCAAACATTAACTTAAGTAAATGTCCAACAGCAGGACCGCAGAGCAGCTTCCGAGTGGACGCCATTGTTCAGGGAAAACAGGGTCGTAAGTTACAGGTGTCCCCTCAACTCAAACATTATTCATTTTCTTCATGTGACCTGAACAAACACACCTGCTCCTTACATGGCGCCTCGTTATGGAGTCGCTGCAACAAAACAAGAAAAACATCACCTACCGGGTCCGCGTCCATCCTGTCAGAAACTAGATCCTCCTTCAGAAGACCCACAGACACGGTTCTTTAGTTTAAAACCTTTAAAATGATGTAAAACCTAAAAGTTTGACGCTCCTACAGGTGTCTCTCTCTCTCTCTCTCTCTCTCTCACTCGCTCCTCCTTGGTTTCACTTCCTGTTTTTTTCTCTTCACTCTGAATTCCTTCGCTTCGAGTTTTCAGCTCAAACCCACATCCGGTTTCATTAAAGCGATAAACGTGAAGCTCATTAAACGGTTTAAAGTAAGTTTATTAACATTTACAAGCATTACGTTAGAAAAGTTAAATAAAATAAAACGGTACTACATTTGTTTCATAATTTAAAACAGGAGATAAAACGTGTTAACCAAATCACTTGGATTTTAATTAAGTTTTTTAAACTGTGTATTATTTTATTTATTTAATTATTTAATGCTCTTCCTATTTTTACTTCTGCGTTTATACATTTTGTTATGAACCTGGGCCATCGTTTGTTTTATTGTGAAACATCTATGCTTTTATTTAGAAGATGTACTCCTGTATTGTGTCTGCTGTTGATAAACTGAGTGTAATTACCTTTCAAGGGCACATAGAATATTTATTCATCCGTTTATTTGTCTGAAGCTTTGCTGATTTGTGAGTCAGTGGTGAGAGTTGGATTGTGATTTAATCCGATGCTCAACTAAACAAACGTCTGCAAAAATAAGAGCAATTCAAACATAACAAATTCACATTAGCAGTAGGCCTAAGTTTTAAATAAATACTTTTTATTCACCACAGCAGACATCTGTGCTAAACTATTATAATGTAATAATAGTTGTTACATAGAAAGTGGTTCAGCTTTTAAACAAGACAATAACACTCATAAGTGAGTGCTGTGTGTGTGTTTTCCTCATAGGTTTTAGCCTGGCCTGCCAGACTGGTCCTGTTTAATCCTGCAGAGAGTGTCTGGTTCCTCACAGGCAGAGAGGCACTTGAGGGGCGGGACTAGGAAGCTCAAAAATCACCAATCACAAAAAAGACAGAAATGCAGACAGTACCGCGCAATGCAGTAGTTTTTTAGCTGTAGTCAAAAATGGCGTCTGGCGACAGCGCCATCTTTCTTAGAAGTAAGGCTTTTAGTGCTTCTACTTGTTGTTTTAAAGACGTGCCAAAGTCATCTAGAACAGAGGAAAGAGCCGCAGCGAACTCCCCATTCAGTCGCCATGTTCTTTATTTATAATTGAACAAGATACATATTCTCGTTGAGGATTACAGTCTCGTCAATACAACAGCCAAAACCAACAGCTTAGTGAATAACATGACAGCATCTATGTACAACATAAAATAGATACGTGAAAACAAAAGGGACATAACAAAAATAAAAGGGACTTTACAAAAATCAAGACACAAGACGGGGGGTTAATGCAAACACAACATCCAAATAATACTCCTGCAAATACAAATACAATCCTGTAGCACAGAAGATAAGAGCCTAATAGTCTAAGACCGAGAGATGAGATTTTGTCATGAATTGTAACAAATCGGTCTGATTTTAGATGCTTAAGCGAGGAAAAATATTGTTTAAAGTCATTCATAAATCTGGCAAAGGAGGGTGTTTGTGACAAACTCGGCGTTGTGGTGTGTGACGAACGCTACTCAGCGCTGATTGGCTCGGTTAGATTTCTGGGTGGGGTTATTTAAATAGCAGAGTTCCCAGACCCTTTCTCTGGCCAGGCACATTTTTCCTTCTGGTTTTATTTGTAATGCATGCCTATCGAAAGCTGTTAGACTAAAACATTCATGTGGGTTTCATTTTCTAAGGTCCAGTTGATTCGATCCAGCAGAGAAACAGAAAGGCCTACTTTCTATTTAAAACTAAGGTTGGGCAGACATTTCTGTTCTTGTTTCTTAAATGTTCACACTTTCTCTCCTCTGTGAAAGCTGTTATTATCCTACAAAATTATTTTGTCATCACCTGACCAACATGAATTTAATTGGATGAAATGTCCAAACGGGGTGTCCACACCTGTGAATGTGTCTTTTTAGCTTACATGCAGCTTCATTTGCAGGTTGATGGTTCAGCCTGAGACATGTGGTTCTTGTCATCTGTTCAAACATTCACAAGATGACTTTTCTTCAAAATGGAACATCTGCTGATGAGCTTTCAGCTCTTCTGTTGAGGATCACTTTCCTGTCAGTCAGCCAAGTGCAGATCTAGAAGAACTTATTCATTTACATCCTTAAACTTGAGGGATCAGTCACAGAATGATCATAACATTTTGATTCCATACTGCTGCATGTATATTCACATTGCTCAGCCCCCCCAAAAAGTCTCCACCTGGATTTAACTAAGCAAGCAGGTACGAATGCTCCTATTGGATAATTACTGCATGGGTGATAAACTTTCAGCTGCAACAAGTTATTTAACCCAACTGGTGCAATGAGCTGCTTCTCATTTTCTAAACAACCAGGTGGAAAGACACATCTGGTGGTCGTAGAAAAGATGTTAGTCTGTGTGAGAAGGGTCAGATCTTTGGCATCAGGCAGAGAAAACATCTAAGGAGATGCAGAAACGATTAAAACTGGGTTAAGAACTGTCCAACGCATTATTAAAAACCTGTCTGATGAGTCCAGATGGACCTGTTCCAGAGTGATGGTGCTTCAGGGTAAGAAGAGAGGCAGATGAAGTGATGCACCCATCATGCCTAGTGGCTACTGTACAAGCCTGTGGGGGCAGTGCTATGATATGGGGTTGCTGCAGGTGGTCAGGTCCAGGTTCAGCAACAGGATGTGCTCCAAGAATGAGGTCAGCTGACTACCTGAATATCCTGAATGACCGGGTTATTCCATCTTCCCTGATGACACGGCCATATTCCAAGATGACAACGTCAGGATTCATCAGGCTCAGATAGTGAAAGAGTGGTTCAGGGAGCACGAGACATCATTTTCACACATGGATCGGCCACCACAGAGTCCAGACCTTAACCCCACTGGAGAAGGCTTTGTGCAGCGGTCAGACTCTACCATCATCAGTGCAAGATCTTGGTGACACATTAATGCAACACTGGATGGAGATAAAGCTGGTGACGCTGCAGAAGCTTATCGAAACAACGCCTCAGTGAATGTGTGACGTAATCAAAGCTAAACTAAGTATCAGTTTGTGACTTTTATCAGCCTTCTTAACATCCAAAAACCATCTAGACAAACTGAAGCTGCTGTGGGTAAATAACGGGTTAAGAAGTAATGCTGTTGGATTTATGTCCACCTTGATTTTGAGTTTAAAAGTTTCAATATCTCCTTAACACACACACACACACACACACACACACACACACACACATTTTTGTGAAACTTCTCATGATTTTTATTTCGAGGCACTAATAAAAACAGTTTTTTTAAAACAAAAAGCAAATTTACCATCACATATTACTAAGAACCATTCCCACCATCTTTGGGACGTCTTAAACTTAATGGTTAATCTGGATGAGAGGACGGTGGTTATGAAAAACAACAGGATTAAGATAAAGACAGTGAACAAGTTTCCCTCAGACATCATTATTTATGTGTTCCTGATGTCACAACATGCCTCACCCAGCAGCAGCAACCTGGACAAACTGGTTTCCTCTCCAACCAGGAGGCTTGTGATGACGCACACCCTGACAACACTACCCACCAAAAGCTTCGTATTGAAGAAATTAAATATCCACCAGGTTTATTAAAAAACATTTCTTCTGACATCTATTTTTGTAAAATGTGAGTACAGAACAAAGTCGTGTGCTACTTTAAAGAACAGAAGAATATTCCTTTCTTCTCACGTAAACACTGTAAAGGGTGAGAAAACAGACGTGAAGTAAAACATGACAAAGAAAATCTGAATCTTCTGCCGTTGACCTCCTCATTGGCCTTGTCTGATGATGATATCAGACATGTCGTCAACCTTCACCAGCTCCAAATTCTGTTACACACACACACACACACACACACACACGTGTAAGGTGCATTGTTGACGATGCGGTTGGAGTTAATTCAGGCCTTTGGTGTTCTGAGTTCTTCATGAGCAGATCTGTTGACCAGAGTGTGTGTTGGGTGTTATAGCACTCACCAGCAGCACACGCTGGACAGTCCAGCGGTCTGCTGTCCAAAGCGATAAAAATCCTCCATCAGCGCTTCACTGAACTAAAACTACAAGCTGCATCTCAGCTGGTTTTTGATAAAAATACAGAAGCTTGAACCCCTGTAGCTGACAGTGGGTTCTCACAAAGATCTCCGGCACCAAAGACAGAACTGATTATGTCAGAGTGCATCAATACTTTATTCTGGTGTGTGTATTGACCACCAGTCCACGTTTTAACAACCCTCACCTTCTCATTGGCCAGATGAAGCAGAGCTACAAACGCCAGCGGCACGGACAGGTTCTGAGCCAACATACTCGGCAATCTGGACCCAAACAATCAGACAGAGAAGAGAACAAATGTGGAAACATTAAGTTTTAACTTCCATGATTACAAGAGACGAGAAACACTCGTCAGTTCTTTGTGATTTTCACGCAGCACGAGGCTGCTGGTGGTCATTATTCCTCTTAAGCAGCAGCAACAGGAGGGAGGCTGCTACCTTTGAAGCAGGTTCTTCGTGGTCTGACTGAAGACTTTTTCTCCACACACTTCTGGTGCCTCTGCGGTCTCCTTCACCTGCTGAGAACATGAAGGCAGAACCGATAAAACAGACCTGAACCCACAGGATCAGCCGGACCTGCGCGGGGCCTCCACTCCCCTCCATCCTTCCAACTGAATGACCTTAACACGGAGTTACCTACCTCCGTCTGTTTCTCTGGACTTTCAGTCAGAAGAGTCCACATGCTGTTTTTGAGTCTCCTCATGTCCATTTTCTTTGCCATCTTGGCATAGTTGATTTCAATTTTGTTCACCTAAACAAGCAAAAACAGCTAATCAAATGTTTCCTGTTTCATTCAAGGGCAAAACTGTTATTAAATTAACATTTAACGAGGAGTAATCAGCAGCTTTGGTTTCTTCATTTACTATTTTCTTCTGTATTGAAGATATCACAGCTTTACCCACCCTGTGTGGTTCTGGTACCAGATCCTCCTCCCTGTATGTGGACACACCCGCTGGGTCTTCAGACGGCAATGGAATTCCCTCACCTGGAGGCGGAGCATCGCCTGAAGCAGCAAATGCATTCACATCATCATCGTCACTGTCACCGTCCTAAAAGAAGAGCCAGCCCATGGAGGCACATCTGTCACACCGGGTTCTGCACAAGCAGCAGGCATCAAACGGGAAAACCCAAATGCTGCTGCAGCAACCTCCCCGCAGGGACCAGCACATCATTTGACCATGTCACCAGGTCTGCTACAGTAAAGACTAAACTGACGAAAGGAATCAGAAGGCGAGCGTCAGACCTGGAGCCCTGGGCAGAAGTTGATGGTATCGTTGGCGTTGTTGTAATCATAATCACCGATGCCTTCTCCCAGCTCCCCAGACAGCCTCCGTTCACTCTCTTGACACAACTAATGTGGGACAGAAGAAACATAACTAGTGACATACCACCATCACAGGCCTACAGCAGCCCATCTGCTGTCTGGGATGCCAGAGAAGATTCCTGAAATGTTCTGGGAGAAAAAGCCTCTCCAGTTTCCACTGATGGTTATCCCCAACTCTGCATGCAAACACACACTGGTACCAGTACAGTGATCCCTCGCTACTTCGCGGTTCGTTTATCGCGGATTTTTTCTTTGGAGCCTTATTCAAGGGAAATTCGCCAATTCGCGGTATTTTTCTATGCGAAATATCAAGAAATTCCTGTTTTTTTTTTCATCAATTTCATCATAAAATGTACATTAAAGGGTGGTTTGTTAACAGTACTATGTAAAGGGAGGGTTTTAAAAGTCTGAATACTGTACGTACCTGTTAAATAAATACTGTAAATATGGTGTCCCTACTTGGCGGATGTTCACCTGTCGCGGCCAGGTCTGGAACGCATCTACCGCGGTAAACGAGGGATCACTGTACCATTTGTGGCAGAACCAAAGATGCACACCCGCCCTGCAGCAGGCTCTTAGGTGGACTTCCTAACACCATCATTTCTGGTGTTTACTTAGCCAGAACCAGCAGGTCTCACCGAGCTGGAGGGTTTGAGGCTGAGCTGGGACAGTGTCTCTGGGGGGAACTGGAAACTGGCCGGCAGAGTGGTTTTTTTGCTGCAGGCGCTGAGGGCTGATTTGCTGTTAGTGGTGGCTGCCTGTGAGGAGAAAGAGGAAATGTCAGCATTTCTTCTTTAAATCTGATACCAGTAATCATGCTTGTGGCTGACATGGCTACAGTCATCAGGACAGCAGCTGCATCACAGCCTGATGAAAAACACCAGATATCATCATCAAGAACAGAGTAAAGGCGTCTAAACTGTACAGGAAGTAAGAAGGGTCAAAGGTCTTTACCCGCGTGGTGCGGAAGAAAGTATCAAAGTCGACATCATCGTTAAAATCCATTTCATAGATCTTCTTAGGCTTCCTCTTGCGTGTCTCCTTGTCAGGCATGTGATCCACTGCAGCAGATGAGACATGGTTACTCCACACAGCTGTCTCCGATGGGAGAGCCGTTCATGACCCACAGAAGTAACCAGGACTACTCTTTACACACAGAGACAAACAGCAGACGTGTCCAGTGTCAAAGTAAAAGTGTATTTATGAGTGAATGTGTTGTCTCCACCTCTGTTAGCAGGGACGTGGTGTGTAAGGCTGCATTTACACTGAACGTGTCACGGCCCTAAAGAGACCCGCATGTGCAGAAGGCCGGATGTGCTTCGTTTACAGAAGTGCTACAGATGCTGTTCGTCTCCAGCTGTGTGGGAAATGCCAAACACACTTTAACTAATTAATTAGAGAAAGGACAATGAGAACAACAGCCTTCAGTGGAGCTGCAGCTGTCGCTGTGCTGAGGTGTGGCGGGGTTCTCATTCATCCACAACAGACCCCTGAATAACTGCCAGCTCCTCCACTGAAGAATGCAAACACACGATTCTCATGGTCACCGGGTCAGTGACGTATGATGGATGTAACGTTCAGGCTCGTCACTTTCAAAAACATCAGATGCAGGACCACACATGAAAGTGACCTGGGTCAGGTCTGTACTGTTCAGACGGTCATGAACACACACGGACGGCTCACACGTGGGGAGAAAACTAAGATGCACTTTTGCCTGCAGAGTGTAAGTGTGTGTGTGTGTGTGTGAGGGGGGCATCCTGGACAGGTCTCCAGTCTCTCACAGAGACACTCAGACACAGGTATCCACTCACTCCTAGGGGCAGTGTAGAGTCTCCAGGTAACCTAATTGTTTTGGGTCTGTGGGAGGAACCCGGGGAATCCACAGAGACAGAGAACATGCTGACTCCACACAGAAATGCTGCAGCTGGGAGTCGAACCTGTGACCTTTTCACTGTGAGGCATCAGCGCTACCATACAGTCCATCACTTTTTACTACTGAGCTAGCTGAATTAAATACTTAAGCTTCAAGATCCTGATGTGAAGTGCAGAAACTTCTGACATCCAGATCTTCTGAAAAATGTACAGGAAGTGTCAGATCGGCCGTGTGTGTGTGTGTGTGTGTGTGTGTGTGTGTGTGTGTGTGTGTGTGTGTGTGTGAGAGATAAGCACACAGAACAGAAGAGCTCAGGTTTAGGGTGAAATAAAGGAAAGGTGCTGCAGACTTAAACATGGACCGGTCAGACTCCCAGATCACCCAGTGTGTCTGAAAGCAGCCGGTTTAAAAACACCTGAAAGGGTCGCAGTTACGCCCTCTAGTGGGGAAGGTTGTGTTCCTTAAAGCTGCAAACATCAAAACATCCAGTGGTTTCATATTAAAACCTGCCTAAATCATTACGACCACCTGCGAGGGGTTAAAACCAGCACCCACCAACGGTTCGAATGAGACTCACGTTTGTGCTTTGGTTTGAACTGCCAGTATCCCGGGCCGGCCCACGTGGCCATGGTCCTGGGGCTGAAGTAGGAGTACTCTCGGGGCTGAGAGGACAGCTGCAGACACATAGTGGCAATGTCCCCCCCACTGATGGGAATCACATCCCTACAGGAATAACACAACAACCAGTTCAATCCCAGCTAACAAGCTAGGGCGTTAAGTCTAAGGAGTGAAAAGGGAAGCGCCAGTAATCAGATCTGATAAATACTCAAACGTACTTTACAGGAAGTACTTTCTACTCGAGCGGCTGAATGTTGTCGTAAACACATGAAAACATGGCTTACATGAAGCTTGCGGTGTTCTGTCTAACACGTCAATAACAACTAAAGGACAAAGTAAAAACAACTGATTGATAAACTGTGACTTTAGTTGATGGATCAGTTCTGGCTGAACTCAGAACAACATCACCTTCCTGGACCGGAACCAGAACCCTCACTGCCCTCCTTGTGCTCTTTAGGTCCCTCTTCAAAATCAGCGGATCCCTCCTCATAATCAGCATCAAAGTCAGACCCGCCACACTCCTCCGGTTCTGGTTCTTGCTCCGCGTTCACATCAAACACATGGTCGCCCTGTTTCATCTTCTCCAAGAGCTGATTCATCGTCTGGAGTCAGAGAAACAACAACAAAGGATGGAGCACGGGGCAGCAGCGTCTGGAGGGTGAGGAGATCTCAAGAGGAAACACAACAGCAATGGCCTCCACGTACAATTCAACACCTTTAGACCTCCTATTGAGTCTTTGTCACAATATACCTGTAGCTGTGATTCTAGAAGATAACAGGAAAAAATCTACTTAGCAAATAAAACGTGAACCAAAGCAAAACTTATGAAAATGAGTCAAAGTAAATGCAGGGTATCTGCAGGTTTAAGGGAGCCACATTTAAGACTTTTTAAGACCTTTTTTAAGGCCACTTTGACCAAATTTAAGCTATTTTTTAAATTAATTTTAAGCTATATTTTCCAGCTATTGCCTGGAACCGGTGCTAACCACGTCACGAACGTGGGATTAGCCACCCAGTTACCATTAAACTTGCACTTCCCCATGGCGCAAGCTCCCACTAGCTTAACCAGCTAATGTGCTCATCTAAAAATAGCCCCCTTTCACAACCAACTGAATGTGTACGGTTACGCTTACGCCAACATCGTACACAAAAAATGCTGAACTAACTAGAAATTCTTGTTCATAGGGTCTTTGGTAATCTAAGACCTTTGGAAACTGTATTTAAGGATTATTTGTAATTTTTAAGGCCTTAAATTTAGAAAAGCAAATTTAAGACTTTGTAAGGACCCGCGGATACCCTGTAAATGACTCTAACCC
This sequence comes from Nothobranchius furzeri, assembly GCF_043380555.1. Classification (NCBI taxonomy): domain Eukaryota; kingdom Metazoa; phylum Chordata; class Actinopteri; order Cyprinodontiformes; family Nothobranchiidae; genus Nothobranchius; species Nothobranchius furzeri. The sequence continues at coordinate 27,695,532 of NC_091757.1, read as the reverse complement.
TTTATGAGACACCATGTCGTTTATGAAGCGTCTCTAATTAAAAACAGGAAAACACAAATAAAACACTCCCAACTTTTTCTGTCTGCCAAGAATCTTCTTACTCAGCTGGACCTGGCAGCTTAGCTTGACTCGACATAAACCGGAAATGATGCGTCTGGAGAGGCGGAACGTAAAGCCATGCTATCCAGATCCCAAAGCGTTAAAAAACTTATTCTAGAAAGATGCCACCAGACTTTTGAAGGGTCTTCATTGTCCTTAAATTAAGTGACCAATCTGTAACCGCCGTTCAGACTCCGCGGACACGTGGTCCAAGACCACCCAGTCAGCGGTAACGGGCAGCTTAAGCGGGGACTGGTGTGATGTACTGGTCTGCTGAGCAACCGGTTTTTATCCTGTCCCACTAAATAAATCCCAACAATCAGACGGATTCATGGAGTCTTTAGTAGGACAAGTGGAGATGAGACGGCCAACTCTGACAGAATCGATCACAACCGTTCTTTACCTGCTCAGGGTTCCAGCTGGTGAAGGAGAAATCCTGCAGCGAGGGACAGATGGAGCATTTTTCCTGGGAATGCTGCAGTCCAGCTGGTGAAATTCCAACATAAAGCTTTTGTAACCAAATCTGACACATTGGTGCACAAACATTAGACCGTACAAGCAACAAGAAGGCTTTGATCCGTCTTACCCTTGAAGGGTGCTGCGGGGACTCTGTGTGGAGGTGGAGGGGAGTAGGACGGTCGGGACTGCAGGAGGGTGAGGTGGGAGGGAAAGAGCAGCTCACAGCGACTGCTCTCACTGAAGAGAACCGGCAAAAACACCCCTGCTGTGCTGGTCTCATCGAAGGATGAAGCCATGCGGTGAAACATGGGGTCCACCTGCACATAGACATTAACACATTTGCATGAATCAAATGACCAATAACTTGGTGAAATAACATATCCGTTCCAACGGCCAGGAGTTTAACTGTCTGCTCCTCTGAGCAGTCTCGTTTCACAAAACCTGGTTTTTATAGACCCTTTTACTGTTTGTAAACAATATGACGTCAGCGAGAATGCGCGCGCAGCTTGGCAACAGAGAATGTCGTTGTGTCAGGCTTTATAAAGCTACGCTGCGGGGTTATCACCGGCAAATCTTGAATGTTACATTATTAAACTCACTTTAACGAATGGCAACAGACTCCCGGATCCCTGTGGCATTACGGAATGGGTGGAAGATGTAGGTGCGTGGCCCGATATCCAGTGGCCCGGTATATGTACGTTTTTAGTGGAGAGGCCCAGTAAGTACACACGTGAGAAGCTACGGGCATACAAATCGTTAGATGCATACAACTATGTTGTCTGTGGCCACGTACAGAAAGTAAAATATCATGACATAGACTCTGAGTTTTGCGTCTTGAAGGCAGAAGTCCTTCCTAGCCAAAGACAAGGACACAAGACTGCTACGTACGAGGCTTGGGTCATAGTAAACACACCAGAGAACTACGTCTTCACAGCCAACTGTACCTGCATGGCAGGGTGAGTATAGCATAGGTTTCTTTTTTTTAGCATGCTCAGAGTACAATCGTGTTAATTTTAGAGAAATACAGTTTATACTAATATGCAGTGAGAAAATACAGATGAGTTAGAATGAAATGTTAATTTGAAGCATGAAATAAAGCATATAAATGTGTTTAATTCTGTAATTTTGATGTTCCAGACTTGGGTCATGCTGCAGCCACGCAGCAGCACTTTTATTCAAAGTTGAGCTTTGTGTTAGGATGGGAAAAACAGAAAACCTCACCTGTAAATAAATAGACTGCTTAAAAGCAAACCAGCAAACGCATCTTACTTTATTTAATAGAACACACGTTAACCAGCTTTCTGGTGTAACCTTAGTACATAATTACCTTACCTGATATAAAATGGGCGCTACAAACTCGAGCATTTCGGATCGTGTTTTCAGTCCAGTTTTCATCAACCCTTTTGATGGCCTGCAGCCACAGACGCCCCCGATTTTGTTGAAATGGATGTGCTCCCTTCGGAATTCTGTAAAGTTTCAGTCCACTGCTTGAAGAGAAGCGATTCTGGCATCCATACATGCAACAACCCGACATTTTTATGTGCTCAGAACTTCAAAACAAAAGGTTTCAAACGCTGTTTTAGTATCGAGTGTGAATGAGGAAGCCTTCACTCTCGTTGCCAGGCTACGCGCGCAACTTTTGATGACGTAGGTAGTAAAAGGGTCTATTAGTCAGATAAAAGATCACGAACACCTGGAAACGGGACCATTTCCCCATTCTGTATATTTCAACACTTCTGGGGAGATTCTCAAACCGAAGCCAGGCTTTAAACAGCCCAAGAGAAAAGTTCTAGCTTTTAGGTGAGTTAGGATTAAGATTGCAACAGTTTTCAGTTTTCCTTAGAGAAGGAACACGGAACGCAGCAGCAGTGGTGTGTGTGTGTGTGTAGAAAGACCAGAACACACCTCACACCTCCTCTCTGACTCGGTGCTGTTGATGTTGCTCAGGTTCTGCTCTACGGTTTTTTTCGGAGGTCTCTTTTTCTTTGGCTGCTTGGCGGTGCCTTCTCCTTCTGCAGCTGCATCGTCTCCGTCCTCTTCTGCTCCACGGCCTGCACCAGCACAGAGTTCAACATGACACAGGAGCGTATGTTCGCAGAGCAGACCTGTCTGGCTACATTTAAAATTGTGGCACAAAAAAACTTTAGATCCAGAGTGGTCCTATAGTGTCAGACAGCGTTTATGAAATGATCTTCTGCACTGATCAGAGAAGGAAATGTTGTTTGTGAATGAATGAAACCTGACTGGGACTAACCCAGAGGAGAAAACCTACAACACAAGGGTTTAATGGCAACTGCTGCAGTTTTTAATCCTGAACTTTTGCCACTGATCTATAAAACAGTGATTGTTATTTATCTGGGATTACACGCCAACATGTTTGGACAAAGTGAATTAGTTTTCTCTGCCCTACACTAGTTTGTTGCTTTATTTAAAAGATAACAGCCCCGTTCTTTATCTTCTTGCGGTTTGTTGAAATGTGAGGAAAAGTGATTTTTGGACTTCAGAATCTGCTTCACAAATAAAAGCCCTCTATATTCTGCATTTTAACACGAATGAGAGGGCTGTTTAAATAGATTTGCCTGCTTTGACTCAAACGACTGTGTTTTATGTTAATCCTCATATTAGAATTATGCCCATTTCTCATGACAACACATGTTCTGAGTCAGAAAACCTCTTTTCCATACTGAGCTGAACTCTAATGCTTATGAGCAGCACACAACTCCGCCGTCTCACCCTCGCCAGGTTTAGTTTCGGCTCCTAGACCACCCAGCACTCTGTAAGCATCCGCGTGAACAGCATCCACCCTCACAGCGTAGATCTTTGTACTAGCATCCAGAGTGCCAGCTGCCACCTTACACACACACACACACACACACACACACACACACACACACACACACACACACACACACACACACACACACACACACACACACACACACACACACACACACACACACACACACACACACACACACACACACACACACACACACACACACACACAGAGATTGGACTTCCTTCATATACACAAGTTTTCACATAGCTTCTGCTTGAAGAATAATGTTTACCGTAAATCCTCTAATACAGGCCCGGGCCTGTATTTGACTCAAGCTCATCAAGCTCCAGGCCTTTATTGGAAGGAGGACCAGAATTAGAGGCAGGCCTCAATTTCTATTTGAGCAAAATGAACTAATGGTTCGCTGGAGTTTTTGACAATTAAAATTGCGCCCACATTTTCAAAGTTAAACACATTTCTTTTAACAACGGTAGTTCCTGCTTCATCCCTCTCCCCCCTCCCCCCGCGCAGCGGCCGCAAACTCACTGATGCGCCTGCAGCCTCTCAGAGTTCCTGCTGCTCTAAACATTAAAATAATTATTTCATTTTCTGTTCCTCACTTCTGATTACCTTCAATGGTGTCTGTTTGTTGCAACCACCAGGTACAAAAACTAACTTGTTTTTATTTGACTGTTTTTCTGTCCTGTATCTGTTTATTATCTTCCTGCATCTCCTCTCAATCCTAAAGAAAAACTGCTACCTGCCTTCATATATATTCACCTTATGAGTTACCTTTGAGCTGCAGTTCTAAAAGATCTACCGACCGCTACAACAGCGGGGTGCTCGCTGCTTGGCGGCCGCATCAGTGATCGGTGCGTCGGATGACAAGGTGATGTGCCCCGCTCCACAGCAGCGAAACACATCAGGCGCAAATAAAAGACAGAAAACATTAAAGGAAATGAACCGACATGAATGATCGCGTGTCAGTACCGACGCTCTGGCACAGCGCGTTGCCCTCCTGAGCGCAGGAGCTTATCACCTGCTGACAGCAGGCTGCTGTCTTTTCCGAGGGCTGCAGCTTGCCGGTCATTATCACGTGACAGCGACTAGTCGATGACAGGCATAAAAAGTCCCTATAGTGAAGTCGACTAGTTCACACAACCCCTACTGCTTCCCAGTGTTCTGCAGCATAATCAGCACGTTCTCTTTGAACTTGATATCAAATTTTCGCCTCCTATTCGTCTCCGCACGGTTAAAGTTACTCTCGCGGTCTATCACTGGCAAATCAAAAGTGAGACGATGACACAACCGCCCCCCTGTGGTACTTGCTTGTTACCACATTCCACCCGGCTACAATAAGAGACCGGCCATTATTCACCTCCGCCGACTCCGACACCGGCCAAAATATGAGACCCGGCCGTTAATTGAATACAGGCCTGTATTAGAGGATTTACGGTACATTGTTAAAAACTCAGAAATCAAATCCGAAAGCCGTGTCCCAGTTCTGCAGCATCTCTTGAATCCAGACGGTTCACACTTCTCTCCATGCTTAGATGGATTTTAGCAAATCATATGAACAGATATTATCATTTAAATTAATGAAAAATCAATGCTATACTTTGCTAAAGGTAAATTATTTGTAGATGAACATTTTCCAAGACTTTCTCAGCAAAACTAGGTTATTTATTCAGATCGTTGTTTTGGACTTCAAAATGGGCCGAAACATTTTCTTCAAGAATACACAGGGTGAGAAACACTTTACTCTTAACTTGTTTCAAAATCAAACATCAGAAATAGGACTTTGCCATTTCAGCCAGTTAAAAATGAAAAGAAAACAAAGAAGTCACCAAAAGAGCCAAACCTTGAAGTTGGTGAGTTCAGAATCCTTCTGCTTTAGAATATCGGCCATGTAATCAATCAGATGCAAGCCAAAAGCATTTTTTGTGGTGATTTTCTACAAAATAAGAGAAAGAAAAGGAGGAAAAGAAATACAGTGGATGAATGTCTTCATTCAAATTTTCAAAAGTGAAAGTTTTATTTAACAAAACATTAAATGCAAACTTAAAACTACAAGTTTGTATTTCGTGGCGGTTCGTTACTAGCAGTCAGAAGCACATAACTTTTTAGTAGAATCTACAAAATATGGAACTTGATTTTGTCTCAGTAAGGTGAATCCCAAAAACATCTTTTAGCCAAAAGAATGAATAACAGTGTGTCTTTAAAACAGAGAAGTCGCTGCGAGTCTACAAAACCGTCGGAACCAGAGAAGATTATTTTTAAAACTAGGGACGGACAATATATCAGCAATAATATCGGTATCAGCCGATGTTAGTCCTTTCTCAACATATCGGTAACGGTCCGATAAATAAAACTGGGCCGATATTAACAACCAATATTTTTCCCATCTTGGTTCCATTTGTTTATCTGTTTCAGCGTGAGGGGGTGATGTGTATTTGTTTAGTCATGTGACAATTATTTTAATCATCGCAGAAGCGTAAATGCGTGTGATGTGTGTACTTAATGATGTAAATTCAGCTTTAATAATTTGTATTCTATAAAAAATCTACAGATTTTAGAAGCATTAATGTCAGTATATTGTAGGGCTGGGCAATAAATCGAAAATTTATTGTTATTGAAACTTCTGACTCTTATCAAGATCATTTTTCCCATGTCGATAAATTTGATAATAAATGAAAAGATGTGAGTAGGTTGGCAACGTTCATGTCCCTTTAAGAAGCTGTACCACATTGAGTCATGCAAGCATGTGACTCAATATAATACATGTGACAGCCCCATCTAGTGGACAACTTTTGTTTCTGCATACCTGTAATTATCGTCCATTTATGGTTATCGAGGTGAAATCCTCAGTGTATCGTGATATTGATTTTAGGCCGTATCGCCCAGCCCTAGTATATCGTATCAGCCACTACAGTGATATTGATATCGGTATTGGTCCAAATGCCATATCGGTGCATGTCTATTTAAAACATGCCAGAATGTGGAGATATTTTATCCCATCCTCTACATGATGAGTTTGTTTCTTTTGAGCTACTATTTTTATGCAGCAGAAGCTCAGGAGTTAGAACGAGTTGTCCAGTAATCATTTGGTTGCAGGTTCGTTCCCAGCTCTGCCAGGGAATGCTGCTGTTGTGTCCTTGGGCAAGACACTTAACCCACCTTGCCTGCGACTGTGCTTGGAAAGCCTCGCCTGTCAGTGTGTCCCTCAGCAGCTGTGCTACATTGTAGCTCATCACCACCAGGGTGTGAATGGATGAATGATGCATTGTAGTGTAAAGAGCTTAGTAGTCCACTGACTCAGAAAGGCACTATACAAGTGCAGGCCATTTATCATTTTACTCACCCAGGCTGAATACTTACATTCTCAGTGGAAAGTTTTATGCAGGTCGAGTAGTGCTCTGAAATTTGAGCATTTGACAGCTTGGGGATAGCAGCAGGAGTCCCCAAAGCACTGCATACAAACAAAGCAGGCCATCACTAACTTCTGCAGATGCATGGCAGCCAGGCAGATCGATGTGTGTGCAGTGATGAGTTTAGGGCTGCAACAACGAATCGATAAATTCGATGAAAATCGATTACTAAAAGCGTTGGCAACGAATTGCGTCATCGATTCGTTGTGTCGCACAACTCTTCCAAAAGCGCCCCCCCCCCCTTCCCGCCCGCCGTTGCGCGCAGACCAGAGCAAGTCAGATCAGCGCGAGGTAGAGCCGGCAGATCAGCGTGAGGGAGAGCCGGCAGACTTGCGCTGCTGCGAACCGGTTCCGCATTGTCGCGCAGCGATCCAGGCAGCTGCTTCCAGCGCACGGTCCATTCTCAAAGTGGCGCAACCAAAAAACTATAATTAGCACACGATCGTTCATGTCCGCACATGTTCTCTATTTTCTGTCTTATTTGTGCCTGAAGCTCGCTACTGCGGAGCTCATCACCTGTGCTGTGGTGATGTCACCTCACGCAGCATCGAAAACGCGCTCTGCGCTTTTCGGTCAGGAGATCCCTTTGATCTGCTCAAAAGTAACTGATGAGGTGAAAAGATAAGAATCCAGGCAACAGATTTTCTGGAGAATTATGAGGAGATGCAGGAAGATGAGAGACAGACAGGACAGGAAAATAGTTAAATAAAAACAAGAAAACGAAACAAAGTGTTGAAAAGTCAAATGTAGGTAGATTTATCTCCACTACACGTTTTTACCAGTAAAAAACAATAAGTTATACACATGTCATATTTATACATCTGATACAATTCAGATCACCTTCAAAACTCAGTCACACACCCAGGGCCGTTTCAAGACATTTTGGGGCCAAGGCAAAATGACCCCCCCCCCCCCCCCCCCCATAACTGGGCTCCCCAGAAGCCTCTGTGTAATTCATGCCCTCTCCAGGAGTGTTAGTTATACAGTGTTTATAAAAGCCCCTCAGACATTACTGACATGTTCTAATATTATCAGATGAAAAACTAAATTATCAGACATGCTGTCTCATCTGCTTCTTTTAAAAACTTGCAAAAAGTAACAAAACCATTTGAAAGCCACTATTTGTGGATTCTCTGAAAGTTTCCATGGAGTGTGTGACAACTTATTTTTTCATTGATCCTATCGTCTAATCTCACAGCTGAAACAAGCATCCTTAATAATCTGTGCACAGGAAGCTTACCGATGCTGTAGTAAAACAAAAGGTATAATAATTTATTATTAATAAAACCTTGTTGCAGCACTAAAGCAGAAAAATGAGATTTTGCATTAAATATGCAAAATATTTACATATGAATTGTTTTAGAGCCCTTTTATTGGCAGAATCTGATATTAATTTAGTTC